>NC_142779.1:33894183-34208245 GCF_988280905.1 Pimephales promelas
CGGCCCGAAAAAAAAACGACAGTGGTACCCCTTACGTTTTGGTGAAAAATTTAGTTTCTCCAATCTTCCCAAATTCTGATAGAGGGCCGTGAGACTTAGACCTGAGTGCAAAAAATGGAGGCTCTAGCCCCTTCCAGAGCTGAGATATCGAAACTCAAAAATTCGTCCCGAAAAAAAAACGACAGTGGTACCCCTTACGTTTTTTTTTTTTTGGCGAAAAATTAAGTTTCTCCAATCTTCCCAAATTCTGATAGAGGGCCATGAGACTTAGACCTGAGTGCAAAAATGGAGGCTCTAGCCCTTCCAGAGCTGAGATATCGAAACTCAAAAATTCGGCCCGAAAAAAAAACGACAGTGGTACCCCTTACGTTTTTTTTTTTTGGGGGCGAAAAATTAAGTTTCTCCAATCTTCCCAAATTCTGATAGAGGGCCATGAGACTTAGACCGGAGTGCAAAAATGGAGGCTCTAGCCCCTTCCAGAGCTGAGATATCGAAACTCAAAAATTCGGCCCGAAAAAAAAACGACAGTGGTACCCCTTACGGTTTTTTTTTTTGGGGCGAAAAATTAAGTTTCTCCAATCTTCCCAAAACTCTGGATTCTGATAGAGGGCCATGAGACTTAGACCTGAGTGAAAAAATGGAGGCTCTAGCCCCTTTCAGAGCTGAGATATCGAAACTCAAAAATTCGGACCGAAAAAAAAACGACAGTGGTACCCCTTACGTTTTTTTTTTTGGGCGAAAAATTAAGTTTCTCCAATCTTCCCAAATTCTGGTAGAGGGCCATGAGACTTAGACCTGAGTGCAAAAATGGAGGCTCTAGCCCCTTCCAGAGCTGAGATATCGAAACTCAAAAATTCGGCCCGAAAAAAAAACGACAGTGGTACCCCTTACGTTTTTTTTTTTTGGGCGAAAAATTAAGTTTCTCCAATCTTCCCAAAACTCTGGATTCTGATAGAGGGCCATGAGACTTAGACCTGAGTGCAAAAATGGAGGCTCTAGCCCCTTCCAGAGCTGAGATATCGAAACTCAAAAATTCGGCCCGAAAAAAAAAACGACAGTGGTACCCCTTACGTTTTTTTTTTTTGGGCGAAAAATTTAGTTTCTCCAATCTTCCCAAATTCTGATAGAGGGCCATGAGACTTAGACCTGAGTGCAAAAATGGAGGCTCTAGCCCCTTCCAGAGCTGAGATATCGAAACTCAAAAATTCCGCCCGAAAAAAAAAACGACAGTGGTACCCCTTACGTTTTTTTTTTTGGGGCGAAAAATTAAGTTTCTCCAATCTTCCCAAATTCTGATAGAGGGCCATGAGACTTAGACCTGAGTGCAAAAATGGAGGCTCTAGCCCCTTCCAGAGCTGAGATATCGAAACTCAAAAATTCGGCCCGAAAAAAAAAACGACAGTGGTACCCCTTACGTTTTTTTTTTTGGGCGAAAAATTAAGTTTCTCCAATCTTCCCAAATTCTGATAGAGGGCCATGAGACTTAGACCTGAGTGCAAAAATGGAGGCTCTAGCCCCTTCCAGAGCTGAGATATCGAAACTCAAAAATTCGGCCCGAAAAAAAAAACGACAGTGGTACCCCTTACGTTTTTTTGGGGGGGGGCGAAAAATTAAGTTTCTCCAATCTTCCCAAATTCTGATAGAGGGCCATGAGACTTAGACCTGAGTGCAAAAATTGAGGCTCTAGCCCCTTCCAGAGCTGAGATATCAAAACTCAAAAATTCGGCCCGAAAAAAAACGACAGTGGTACCCCTTACGTTTTTTTTTTTTGGGGCGAAAAATTATGTTTCTCCAATCTTCCCAAAACTCTGGATTCTGATAGAGGGCCATGAGACTTAGACCTGAGTGCAAAAATGGAGGCTCTAGCCCCTTCCAGAGCTGAGATATCGAAACTCAAAAATTCGGCCCGAAAAAAAAACGACAGTGGTACCCCTTACGTTTTTTTTTTTGGGGCGAAAAATTAAGTTTCTCCAATCTTCCCAAAACTCTGGATTCTGATAGAGGGCCATGAGACTTAGACCTGAGTGCAAAAATGGAGGCTCTAGCCCCTTCCAGAGCTGAGATATCGAAACTCAAAAATTCGGCCCGAAAAAAAAAACGACAGTGGTACCCCTTACGTTTTTTTTTTTTGGGCGAAAAATTAAGTTTCTCCAATCTTCCCAAATTCTGATAGAGGGCCATGAGACTTAGACCTGAGTGCAAAATGGAGGCTCTAGCCCCTTCCAGAGCTGAGATATCGAAACTCAAAAATTCGGCCCGAAAAAAAAACGACAGTGGTACCCCTTACGTTTTTTTTTTGGGCGAAAAATTAAGTTTCTCCAATCTTCCCAAATTCTGATAGAGGGCCATGAGACTTAGACCTGAGTGCAAAAATGGAGGCTCTAGCCCCTTCCAGAGCTGAGATATCGAAACTCAAAAATTCGGCCCGAAAAAAAAAAACGACAGTGGTACCCCTTACGTTTTTTTTTTGGGCGAAAAATTAAGTTTCTCCAATCTTCCCAAATTCTGATAGAGGGCCATGAGACTTAGACCTGAGTGCAAAAATGGAGGCTCTAGACCCTTCCAGAGCTGAGATATCGAAACTCAAAAATTCGGCCCGAAAAAAAAACGACAGTGGTACCCCTTACGTTTTTTTTTTTTGGGGGCGAAAAATTAAGTTTCTCCAATCTTCCCAAATTCTGATAGAGGGCCATGAGACTTAGACCTGAGTGCAAAAATGGAGGCTCTAGCCCCTTCCAGAGCTGAGATATCGAAACTCAAAAATTCGGCCCGAAAAAAAAAACGACAGTGGTACCCCTTACGTTTTTTTTTGGGGCAAAAAATTAAGTTTCTCCAATCTTCCCAAATTCTGATAGAGGGCCATGAGACTTAGACCTGAGTGCAAAAATGGAGGCTCTAGCCCCTTCCAGAGCTGAGATATCGAAACTCAAAAATTCGGCCCGAAAAAAAAACGACAGTGGTACCCCTTACGTTTTTTTGGGGGGGCGAAAAATTAAGTTTCTCCAATCTTCCCAAATTCTGATAGAGGGCCATGAGACTTAGACCTGAGTGCAAAAATGGAGGCTCTAGCCCCTTCCAGAGCTGAGATATCGAAACTCAAAAATTCGGCCCGAAAAAAAAAACGACAGTGGTACCCCTTACGTTTTTTTTTTTGGGCGAAAAATTAAGTTTCTCCAATCTTCCCAAATTCTGATAGAGGGCCATGAGACTTAGACCTGAGTGAAAAAATGGAGGCTCTAGCCCCTTCCAGAGCTGAGATATCGAAACTCAAAAATTCGGCCCGAAAAAAAAAACGACAGTGGTACCCCTTACGTTTTTTTTGGGGGGCGAAAAATTAAGTTTCTCCAATCTTCCCAAAACTCTGGATTCTGATAGAGGGCCATGAGACTTAGACCTGAGTGCAAAAATGGAGGCTCTAGCCCCTTCCAGAGCTGAGATATCAAAACTCAAAAATTCGGCCGGAAAAAAAAACGACAGTGGTACCCCTTTCGTTTTCTTTTTTTCGGGCGAAAAATTAAGTTTCTCCAATCTTTCCAAAACTCTGGATTCTCATAGAGGGCCATGAGACTTAGACCTGAGTGCAAAAATGGAGGCTCTAGCCCCTTCCAGAGCTGAGATATCGAAACTCAAAAATTCGGCCCGAAAACGAAAAAAAAAACCACAGTGGTACCCCTTACGTTTTTTTTTTTCGGGCGAAAAATTAAGTTTCTCCAATCTTCCCAAAACTCTGGATTCTCATAGAGGGCCATAAGACTTAGACCTGAGTGCAAAAATGGAGGCTCTAGCCCCTTTCAGAGCTGAGATATCGAAACTCAAAAATTCGGCCCGAAAAAAAAACGACAGTGGTACCCCTTATGTTTTTTTTTTTCAGGTGAAAAATTAAGTTTCTCCAATCTTCTCAAAACTCTGGATTCTGATAGAGGGCCATGAGACTTAGATCTGAGTGCAAAAATGGAGGCTCTAGCCCCTTCCAGAGCAGAAATATCGAAACTCAAAAATTCGGGCCGAAAAAAAAAACGACAGTGGTACCCCTTACGTTTTTTTTTTTTCGGGCGAAAAATTAAGTTTCTCCAATCTTCCCAAAACTCTGGATTCTGATAGAGGGCCATGAGACTTAGACCTGAGTGCAAAAATAGAGGTTCTAGCCCCTTCCAGAGCTGAGATATCGAAACTCAAAAATTCGACCCGAAAAAAAAACGACAGTGGTACCCCTTACGTTTTTTTTTTTTCGGGCGAAAAATTAAGTTTCTCCAATCTTCCCAAAACTCTGGATTCTGATAGAGGGCCATGAGACTTAGACCTGATTGCAAAAATTGAGGTTCTAGCCCCTTCCAGAGCTGAGATATCGAAACTCAAAAATTCGGCCCGAAAGAAAAACGACAGTGGTACCCCTTACGTTTTTTTTGGGGGGCGAAAAATTAAGTTTCTCCAATCTTCGCAAAACTCTGGATTCTGACAGAGGGCCATGAGACTTAGACCTGAGTGCAAAATGGAGGCTCTAGCCCCTTCCAAAGCTGAGATATCGAAACTCAAAAATTCGGCCTGAAAAAAAAAAACGACAGTGGTACCCCTTACGTTTTTTTTTTTTCGGGTGATAAATTAAGTTTCTCCAATCTTCCCCAAACTCTGGATTCTGATAGAGGGCCATGAGACTTAGACCTGAGTGCAAAAATGAAGGCTCTAGCCCCTTCCAGAGCTGAGATATCGAAACTCAAAAATTCGGCCCGAAAAAAAAACGACAGTGGTACCCCTTACGTTTTTTTTTCGGGCGAAAAATTAAGTTTCTCCAATCTTCCCCAAACTCTGGATTCTGATAGAGGGCCATGAGACTTAGACCTGAGTCCAAAAATGGAGGCTCTAGCCCCTTTCAGAGCTGAGATATCGAAACTCAAAAATTCGGCCCGAAAAAAAAAAACCACAGTGGTACCCCATTATGTTTTTTTTTTCGGGCGAAAAATTAAGTTTCTCCAATCTTCCCAAAACTCTGGATTCTGATAGATGGCCATGAGACTTAGACCTGAGTGCAAAAATTGAGGTTCTAGCCCCTTCCAGAGCTGAGATATCGAAACTCAAAAATTCGGCCCGAAAAAAACACGACAGTGGTACCCCTTACGGTTTTTTTTTTCGGGCGAAAAATTACGTTTCTCCAATCATCCCAAACTCTGGACTCTGATAGAGGGCCATGAGACTTAGACCTGAGTTCAAAAATGGAGGCTCTAGCCCCTTCCAGAGCTGAGATATCGAAACTCAAAAATTCGGGCCGAAAAAAAAAAACGACAGTGGTACCCCTTACGTTTTTTTTTTTTGGGCGAAAAATTAAGTTTCTCCAATCTTCCCAAAACTCTGGATTCTGATAGAGGGCCATGAGACTTAGACCTGAGTGCAAAAATGGAGGCTCTATCCCCTTCCACAGCTAAGATATCGAAACTCAAAAATTCGGCCCGAAAAAAAAAAAACGACAGTGGTACCCCTTACGGTTTTTTTTTTTCGGGCAAAAATTTAAGTTTCTCCAATCTTCCCAAAACTCTGGATTCTGATAGAGGGCCATGAGACTTAGACCTTAGACACTGTCGTTTTTTTTTTCGGCCGAATTTTTTAGTTTCGATATCTCAGCTCTGGAAGGGGCTAGAGCCTCCATTTTTGCACTCAGGTCTAAGTCTCATGGCTCTCTATCAGAGTCCTAAATTTTGAGAAGATTGGGGAAACTTAATTTTTTCGCCCCAAAAATAACAAAAAAAAACGTATGGGGTACCACTGTCGGGTTTTTTTCTGGTCGAAATTTTGAGTTTCGATATTTCAGCTCTGGAAGGGGCTAGAGCCTCCATTTTTGCACTCAGGTCTAAGTCTCATGGCCCTCTATCAGAATCCAGAGTTTTGAGAAGATTTGGGAAACTTAATTTTTCGGGTTCATAACTTGCTGTGACTTTATTTTATCGCAATTCCAAGTTTACATATAAAGCCAGAATAGTTTTTTCACAGAAAAAACAAGCTTCCATAAATTTGACACTAATTTAAAATTGTGACACTAATTGGTGACCGTAGGATTGGGATCAGGTTGGACTAGTTCAATACAGCGCCACCATCACCAACAAAATGTCAGAAGTGGCGAAACGCGATAAAAGTAAAGGTACGGTGCGGACCGGCCCATTTTGAGCACTGTCTCAAATCTCAAATGCAAATAAAGTCTCAAATACACACATACTGTAAACCACTGCACTGTTTTTAAACTGTCTCAGTGAAACCATAGATTGAGAAGATTGTCATTTAGGACAGAGCTAAAACTACAACCAAAAGCAAGAGCATTGCTAAAAACAATTAAGGTAAATTAATTTACATTCAGATAGAACATTTTGATTACGTAAAGTAAAGTAATGTTTAACGTATTAGATGATGCACAGTCAGATGAAACGAGTTAATTGATAAGATTAAAGGTTTACATTTAATTGAAATTCACTTTGCCATGGAAGAGACGGAACACGCTTGAAACCTTCACCACGAATCGAAACCCGCCATTTGGAACGACTTCGCGGCCCCTTTTTACGAACTTTTATTCCAATACTATAGACATAACCAAATTGTTGTCGTTTAGGGATAAGATCTTGTGGGAGTCGCTATCTTTTAACGGTTAATTGTGCAGATCCACAACAGTAACTCGTTGTTGTCTTATTAGTTGATGATCTGAATCAGGTGTGTTAAATAAAGGAGACAGAGCTGTGAAATGAAAACCACCGTACAAACCTGATTCGTTAACTTTCACTATTGGGCAGTGTTGGGGAAGCTACTCTGAAACTGTAGTTTGACAAGCTACAAGCTACTCGTACGTTAAAGTAGTTAAACTACAGTCAAGTTACCCTTTTGGAAAAGTAGCTAGCTACACTACAAGTTACTATCAAAAAATAGCTAGCTACGTTGAAACTACTTTTGCTTTTTGAACAACATATTATAAATATTATATTACATATTATTATTATAACATGCTATAAATTATATATTATAAATAACTGAATAAGTGTCTGATGAATGTTTTAATTAAAATATTTAGTGTTTAAAACAATGCAATACAATTATGATTTCATAGAGTATTGTTTTATTACACACAACACTCAAATATCGCAGACTGTTTGCCAAAAGTGCAAAATTGCAACAAATAGCCTACAACATTGCAAGAACTAAATATACATTCAACATAAATTGCATTTAGAACATTTTCTCAAAAATACCGATTGAACTTGGACAAATAAGGCCATGGGTAATTAACTTTAGTTGTTTCTCCATCATCCAAATCTGCCGTCACCTCTGGCTCCATCATAATCATAATATGGGTGTGTCACTGTCAATCCACTTCTTTACGTCAGTGAACCGTTAGCCGCAAGACGCGTGATTAAACAACAGGTGGCGGTAATGGCAAAAAATGAGTTTGTAATCTAACAAGATGAAGAATATCCTTGCATCGGGCTGATTCGCGCAGGCTCGACAAACGCAATGTAGCTTTTGCTCGCGCTACACCGCTACTTGCTGCAAAAAGTAGTTAGCTACTGGAAAAGCTACACTGTTTAAAAAGCAACTGAGCTACAGCCAAGCTACTGAAAAATGTAGTTAAGTTAGTAGTGTCGCTACTTGTAGTTAACTACTCCCCAACACTGCTATTGGGCCCCAGAGCAAGACTTTGATTTATTCGCATGGATCACACAATAGTCTGATGACAGGCCGATAAGCGGCTGTGTTTCTCAGAAAGGTTGCCGTTTTGCCCTCTAAACCAGCCATGTGGGTTTGTAAGTTCACAAATGCAGTCTGACAATGGGCAGGATTTATTTATTCAGGACCGATCAGCTCCACAGCAGAGGAATCACAGCAAATATGTTTTCTTCTTGAGTTTTCCTTACGTTTAGACTTGAGTTACTCGTATTGTAGCAGCTTTATTAAGTTGCATAAAAGAAAAGGCACTTTAAAAAAATACATTTAAAGATGCTTTATATATTTTTTAGCAGCCTCTATTGTTGACATTTCAGATTGCAACCAATTTTTCCAAGAGCGCTCGAGGTCGAATACAAGAACGATCACTCATGGTACACGGCCACACTGAGACTTTACACACACCGGAGAAAGCATCACGAAACATGCTGGCAACTCAACAATTTGCATGCTTTTGAAAACATAAAGCAGCCTACTTTGATTGGTCATCGCAAATATTCTGACATTGATGAGCAGTGACAGATCAGTGAGACTCAGATGAACGCACTGAATTATCACGACTGAAGTGAACACAAATCTGTGTAGCCAACTCAATTACTAATTATTATTTTTACTAACCCCCCAAACTATAATTTTCATCCCTTTTGGGAGGGTCCAAATGTTTTCAGATTCTTTGAGCAACATGACATCATGACTTTTGCGTAAACATACACGCCACTTTCGAGTCAGGTGGCGTGTCATCTCTACGCATTTTGAGCTATCTGCGTGTATGCCTACGCCATTAACGTCCGCGTCATTCCGCGTGTCTGTACACGCAGTCAAATCTCCAGTCATAAATGCCATTAACCCCAGTGACGGTTAAGTTTAGGGATGGGGTTGAGGTAAGTCGTATCTTGTTTTTACCTAGGAGGATGGTAAGGGAACAGTCATAAATGCCATTAACCGCAGTGACAGTTAGGTTTAGGGACGGGGTTGAGGTAAGTCATATATTTATATAACGTTATGTCAACGGCGTTTATAAACACGCTGAAAGGCGATTATGCATCTTTATACCATGGTCTGGGTGAATACTCGATTCTGATTGGCTGCAGGGTGTCCGTTAAAAAGTGATAGAGGACACCTAGTAAAGTAGTTCTGGTGAAACTGCCTGTTTACTATTCGAAATAAATAAATAAATAAATAAATAAATGCGCTGCCTACAACAGCTGTGAGTAACCATAGCAACAGGCAGTCAAACGCTCTATCAAAACAAACATCTAACGTTAGATTCTATAGCCTAATACAACAATGAGCGACTTCGTTATTTCTTTTAACATTTATGGAGAATATGGCAACTTTGACGACTGGTATGCTGTAGGTGGACTCTCCGATGCTGGACTGGAGAGCAGGTCAAATAATGTCGGTGACAGGCCATCGATGCGAGAGCAGTCTGCGGGCGGCTCCGTCTCTCCGTGAGAGACGAAGCTGGAGCAACGCTACTGTGTGCATCAAGTGCCCATCATGGGCAGCAGTAACGTTACCCAGCTTTTGTGGATCCTTCTGACTGGCCGACTTTTTCAAATTGCACTATAAATGGAAACGTTGAAATTAATTGTAAATAAAAAAGCTAGAATGTAGCTAGGCAAATGACCCTCTCTTTGATCTGATTAATTTATTGCCATAAGCGCAAATCGCTGGTGCTAATTGTTTGTTTGTTTGTTTGTTTTTTTGTGTGTTTTTCTGATTTTTGTTTGATTAATTGTTTTATGTGTAATAAAAAAATAACTATGCCTACCTGTGTTTCATGAAAAAAAATGCATTTTTGAACCTAAGGGTTCTACAAGCTGAGCGGACTATAAATATCTCCGGTTGCTAAATAAACCGTCAGGCAAGTTATTATTTGTAAAAACTAGATTTAGCCTAATTAAAATATAAACTAATGTTTTAAAAATGTTTTATTTGGCAAGTGACCATGGTATAAGCGGGTTAATGCCCTCCGAGGTGTCCATTGTTAGGTTTTAATGGACTTCGTCCTCCGCTGCACGTCGGCCGGTTCACGCCTCGCCGTCGTCCATTAAAACCTGACAATAGACACCTCGTCGGGCATTAAACCTTACTGATAGCACGCCAAAAAATGGAAATACGAATTGGCGTGTCACACGCTACTTCATGAGATCAGTCTGCTTTGAGAAGTGAAGTGATGTGCAGCATGAGTAAAATAGTGCTTTTGACATTGGGTTAATGTAAACCTGTTGTAGGAGAGCTGCAAAATAAAAACAGCCTAGTAGGCACTTTAAAAAAACTAATGGAAATGTTGATAGTGCACAAATCATTTTTTGATGCTTATTCAAACCTACCTACCTAGATCACTCACATCAGCTAGAAACACCAAGGGTTCACTCTAAGCATGGAGAGTCTGCTTTTAGCCATTATGCCAACAGCCGCCACTGGAACCAGCTTCCAGAAGAGATCAGGTGAGCTCTTACAGTAGTCACATTTAAATCCAGGCTCAAAACACATCTGTTTAGCTGTGCATTTTGCCACTGTTCGTCCGACTGTTACTGCGTACTACGTTTTATTTTTGATTCTAAATTGTTTTAATTATTTACTGTATTATTTTTATAATAATTTTTATTGTTCATGTTTTATTCTAAACTGTTCTAATTATTCTGATTACTTTTGATTATTTAATGTTTTCTATGTAAAGCACTTTGAATTGCCATTGTGTATGAAATATGCTATATAAATAAACTTGCCAAACCTACCTACCAGTATTAACTTTCACATGCAGTTACGCATTAACCTACCTACCTACCAGTATTAAATAAAAAAAATTATCAAACAACCCCACATGTTGTTTGAGAGGGTTTCAAGAAAGATCCTCCTCACTCCTCCAAAAACAAACTCCAGCGTATTCAGGTGTCAGACACGACTGGATCTTCAAACGGCACAGGGTTCTGTGGTCAGATGAGACTAAAAAAAGAGCTTTTTGGCAGTAAGCACACTAGATAGTTTGGTGGACATGAGGATAAAAAGTACCCCATGTGTACAATTTAATAAACCATTGGATCTTTAATGTTGGGGACCTATTTTTCTGCAGGAGGTCCTGGACTTATTCAGATACATGGCATTGTGGATTCTATTAAACATCAACAGATAAAAAATCAAAACCTGACACCTTCTGCTAGAAATCTTATTATGGGCCATGGTTGGATCTGCCATCTGGACAACGATCCAAGACAAACATCAAAATCAACACAAAAATTTGTTAGGGAGCACAAAATGAAGCTTCTGCCATGGCCCATGACCGTCCCAGAACCCTATAGAAAATGAGTGGTCCGAACTGAAGAGAAGCACAAACATGGATCTGGGAATCTGAAGGATCTGGAGAGTCTGTATGGAGGAATGGTCTCTGATCTCAGGTCAGGTGTTGTGCAAACACATCAGGCATTATAACAGAAAACTCAGAG
This sequence comes from Pimephales promelas, assembly GCF_988280905.1. NCBI lineage: Eukaryota > Metazoa > Chordata > Actinopteri > Cypriniformes > Leuciscidae > Pimephales > Pimephales promelas. The sequence continues at coordinate 33,905,325 of NC_142779.1, forward strand.
CAGTTATCTTGGCAAAAAGAGATTGCAAAAAGGTATTTAATAAAAGGGTATGAGTAATTGTGGCCAACGTGTTTTGGAGAAAAACATTTATTTTATAATGTGATCCCACATTACACATTAACAAACATACCTAGCAACCAGTATTAACTTTCACATAGTTACACATAAACCAACCTACCAGTATTAACTTTCACATACAGTTACACATTAACCAACCTACCAGTATTAACTTTCACATACAGTTACACATTAACCTACCTACCAGTATTAACTTTCACATGCAGTTACACATTAACCTACCTACCAGTATTAACTTTCACATGCAGTTACACATTAACCTACCTACCAGTATTAACTTTCACATGCAGTTACACATTAACCAACCTACCAGTATTAACTTTCACATGCAGTTACACATTAACCTACCTACCAGTATTAACTTTCACATACAGTTACACATTAACCTACCTACCTACCAGTATTAACTTTCACATACAGTTACACATTAACCTACCTACATACAAGTATTAACTTTCACATACAGTTACACATTAACCTACCTACCAGTATTAACTTTCACCTGCAGTTACACATTAACCTACCTATCAGTATTAACTTTCACATGCAGTTACACATTAACCTACCTACCAGTATTAACTTTCACATGCAGTTACACATTAACCTACCTATCAGTATTAACTTTCACATGCAGTTACACATTAACCAACCTACCAGTATTAACTTTCACATGCAGTTACACATTAACCTACCTACCTACCAGTATTAACTTTCACATGCAGTTACACATTAACCTACCTACCAGTATTAACTTTCACATGCAGTTACACATTAACCAACCTACCAGTATTAACTTTCACATGCAGTTACACATTAACCTACCTACCTACCAGTATTAACTTTCACATGCAGTTACACATTAACCAACCTACCTACCTGCAAGTATTAACTTTCACATGCAGTTACACATTAACCAACCTACCAGTATTAACTTTCACATGCAGTTACACATTAACCTACCTACCTACCTACAAGTATTAACTTTCACATGCAGTTACACATTAACCTACCTACCAGTATTAACTTTCACATGCTGTTACACATTAACCAACCTACCAGTATTAACTTTCACATGCAGTTACACATTAACCTACCTACCAGTATTAACTTTCACATGCAGTTACACATTAACCAACCTACCAGTATTAACTTTCACATGCAGTTACACATTAACCTACCTACCTACCTGCAAGTATTAACTTTCACATGCAGTTACACATTAACCTACCTACCTACCTACCAGTATTAACTTTCACATACAGTTACACATTAACCAACCAACCTACCTGCAAGTATTAACTTTCACATACAGTTACACATTAACCTACCTACCTACCAGTATTAACTTTCACATGCAGTTACACATTAACCTACCTACCTACAAGTATTAACTTTCACATGCAGTTACACATTAACCAACCTACCAGTATTAACTTTCACATGCAGTTACACATTAACTTACCTACCTACCAGTATTAACTTTCACATGCAGTTACACATTAACCAACCTACCAGTATTAACTTTCACATGCAGTTACACATTAACCTACCTACCTACCTACCAGTATTAACTTTCACATGCAGTTACACATTAACCTACCTACCTACCAGTATTAACTTTCACATGCAGTTACACATTAACCTACCTACCTACCTACCAGTATTAACTTTCACATGCAGTTACACATTAACCTACCTACCTACCAGTATTAACTTTCACATACAGTTACACATTAACCAACCTACCTACCTGCAAGTATTAACTTTCACATGCAGTTACACATTAACCTACCTACCTACCAGTATTAACTTTCACTTACAGTTACACATTAACCAACCTACCAGTATTAACTTTCACATGCAGTTACACATTAACCTACCTACCTACCAGTATTAACTTTCACATGCAGTTACACATTAACCTACCTACCAGTATTAACTTTCACATGCAGTTACACATTAACCTACCTACCTACCAGTATTAACTTTCACATGCAGTTACACATTAACCTACCTACCTACCTACCTACCAGTATTAACTTTCACATGCAGTTACACATTAACCTACCTACCTACCAGTATTAACTTTCACATACAGTTACACATTAACCAACCTACCTACCTGCAAGTATTAACTTTCACATGCAGTTACACATTAACCTACCTACCTACCAGTATTAACTTTCACATAGTTACACATTGACCTACCTATCAGTATTAACTTTTACATAGTTACACATAAACCAACCTATCAGTATTAACTTTCACATAGTTACACCTAAACCAACCTACCAGTATTAACTTTCACATACAGTTACACATTAACTTTCACATAAAGTTACTCATTAACTTTCACATGCAGTTACACATTAACTTTCACATACAGTTACTCATTATCGTTCGCATGCTGTTACTCGTCATTTCACATGCAGGTACTCATCATTTTTCACAGGCAGGTACTCGTAAACTTTCACATGAAGCTACTCGTAAACTTTCGCTTGCAATTACTCAACAACTTTCTCACGCAGTTACCTATCGATTTTCACTGCAGTTACACATTAGCTTTCACATGCAGTTACACATCAACTTTCACAAGCAGTTACTCGTCGCCTTTCGCATGCCCGTTACTCATTAACTTCGCTTGCAAGTTACTCATTAACTTCAGTGCAGTTACTCATCATTTCACATGCAGCTACTCATAAACTTCGCTTACAAATTACTCATCAACTTTCAGATGCAGTTCCACATAAACTTTCTCTGCAGTTACACATAGACTTTCACATGCAGTTACCGGTTAACTTCGCTTGCAGTTACTCATTATCTTTCACATGCTTGCTACTCGTCTTTCACATGCAAGTACTCATATCTTTCACATGCAGCTACTCGTTACCTTTCGCATGCAGCTACTGGACATTTTCCGATGCAGTTACATATCGATTTTCACTGCAGTTACACATTAGCTTTCGCATGCAGTTACACATTAACTTTCACTGCAGTTACTCGTTGCCTTTCGCATGCAGCTACTCATTAACTTCGCTTGCAAGTTACTCATTAACTTCACGTACAGCTACTCACCATTTCACTGCAGTTACACGTTAACTTCGCTTGCAAGTTACTCATACTTTCACCTCAAATTACTCGTACTTTCACCTGCAGTTACACATTAATTATCACACGCAGTTACACATATGACTTTCGCAAGCATTTACTCAATAACTTTCACCACAGTTACACATTAACTTCCACTTGCAGCTACTCATAAACTTCATCTGCAGATACTCATCACAGTAACATGCACTTTACTCGCCGACTTTCACCTGTAGTTACACATAGACTTTCACTGCAGTTACACATCAACTTCCACAGCAGTTACTAAATAACTTTCACATGCAGTTACACATTAACTTTCACATGCAGTTACTCATTAACTTTCACATGCAGTTACACATTAACTCTCACATACAGTTACTCATTAACTCTCACATGCAGTTACACATTAACTCACATGTAGATACACATTAACTTTCACACGCAGTTACACGGTAACACTTTACAATAAGGTTCGTTAGTTAACATTAGTTAACTACATTAGTTAATATGAACTAATAATGAATAGCACATATACAGCATTTGTTAATCTTTGTTAATGTTATTTTCAACATTTACTAATACTTGATTAAAATCTTGTTAACATTAGTTAATGCACCGTGAACTAACATGAACAAACAATGAACAGCTGTGTTTTCATGAACTAACATTAACAAAGATGAACAAATGCAGTAACAAATGTATTGCTCATGGTTAGTGCATGTTAGTAAATACATTAACTAATGAACCTTATTGTAAAGTGTTACCAGTTACACATTGTCGGTTAAAAACAAGAAAGTGGCTAGTAAAAACGTCGAGTGGCTGGTCGATTTTGAAATCCACAGTGGCCGCCGGTGGACAAAAGAGTTGATTTCCATCCCTGCTTGGTAATGTCAAGGTGTCATAACAAAGACATCTCAAACAATGTCATATTTGCATTAAAACTTTCATAACTGAGCAAAAGACACTTAATGACAGTTGTCACAAACATGCATAAACCTTCCTTCATATTCATATTCATAACGTACATCATGTTAGTCTTATGCATACCCCTTCAAGTAAAGTGTTACCAAAGAATGAATCTCAGACAGTTCATAAGAGAAACGTGTGCAGTATTCCATGCTGCAAGAATGCTGTCTTGACGAAGCCTAACTTGCTTCATAAATGTAATATATTTTTTAATATTTAATTTATCAGTCAGAGCAGGAATTAAGGCTACATTCGAATAAACAAAGCCAGCGGAGCGATTATCTCTGTCCATCTTGAGGAATGAAAACGGTTGAACCAAAGAACGTATATTGACAAAAAGTGAACGCTCCATTGCAACACAAGTATTTTGCAGTATTGTCTTATATTAATGACCGTTAAAACAAAACTATGTAAACAAAAAAAAAACACAGCCACTGTTCAAAGTGCCAATTAAAGTTATAGGATAACGAACACAGCGCATCAATGATCATCATGTTTGTAGCATGATCCAGGGGATTAAAACGTACAAAATATATTTCAGGCCTAATGGAATTGGTAACTAATATAAGTAGTAAATGTGTAAAGTTGCATACAATGGAAATACCATAGACTGTAAAAAAAATGGACAAAGCGTCTGTGACGTCACTCATAGACTTTCTGAAGAACAGGTTTATGGGGGGTATGGGCGGCGCCATATTAGAAAAGCTTGAGAAACACAAAATACAAATGTTCAGAAATACAAATGTTTCAGAAAGGATACAGAGATGCGTCGTGTCAGATCATGGCCAAGACGTCCAATTCCACTCGGCGCAGCCCGTTATCAGCTGTCAATCAAAGTTAACCGCCCTTATTTTTCATACATTTTATATCCAAATACGATCTAAACTAACGAGTCAGAAAAAAATTCACTCACCTCACAGTTGTCAGGCACTCAGAACCTATCGAAAAATACAATAAACGTCAAACTGTAAACATATGAATTGATGCTGTGAAAACGGACATTTTAATGTGAGGTCTATGGATATTCACCCCCTTTTGGGACCGACCTCTAGCGGATTTTCGATGTATTGCAGTTTTTCCCACTTCCGGGTAGGCTTCATTTTTCAGATTAGAATTTTGCCGCTTGGGAAACATTAGAAGAAAAAACTACCTCAAAAAACTGTTATCTATGCTGTTGTCCAGTAACTCCTGTTGGAATTTTCACCCCAAAATGGCGGCCGCGCTCCTGAAGCGCCACCTAGAGTTTTGCTTCTTGTTCTTCTAAACTCTTTGGTTGAACTCTGACCAATAAGAGGATCGTTTTATACACGTGGCTTGCATAAACACATTTTGGTACGCTTTGAAATGTTGCCTTGTGAAAGCAAACCGAACGAGTAAAAAATTAAATCCGTGCTTCAGAACAAAGAAAATGACCTACAGGTATGAAAATGCAGCCCTACACTGCAACCTATGGCATGAGTTGGGCTTTGCTAATCAGGTTTTCTGATAATCAAGTCATTTTGTGTGAAAAGACAATGGTCATGAAAACAGTGGACTTCCTTTTGGAAAAAAATACTTCTGGCATTTGGTTGGAGAGACGGTGCTCACAGAAGGCACATGCAAACTTTCTTTCTCAATTGGCTCATTTTGGCTTTCATGGGCTCTATAATAACATTTTCTACCTCATGAATTTCGCTGAATATGAAATGAATATCTTCATAAATGGATATTAAAGGCTTTAGCTGTGCTTTGCCGCTGGAGTATAATAGAAACCCACATTTTGCTTAAGCCGAACAATAACTCCTGGCAAATAAACCGTCGAGGTATAAAACGGTTAATGGTAAAGCAGTAAACATGCGTGGGAGAGAGCAGACCTTGCCTATATCAGAGCAACTCAAAATTTCGACCCCAAAAAAAAACGACAGTGGTACCCCTGTCGTTTTTTTTTTTTTTCGGTGCGAAAAAATAAGTTTCTCCAATCTTCTTGAAACTCTGGATTCTGATAGAGGGCCATGGGACTTAGACCTGAGTGCAAAAATGAAGGCTCTAGACCCTTCCAGAGAGCTGAGATATTGAGATCCCACGTAGCATTTATGCCATTATAAATATCTCAATATTTCAGCTCTGGAAGGGTCTAGAGCCTCCATTTTTGCACTCAGGTCTAAGTCCCATGGCCCTCTATCAGAATCCAGAGTTTCAAGAAGATCAGAGAAACTCAAAATTTCGACTCAAAAAAAAAAAACGACAGTGGTACCCCTGTCGTTTTTTTTTTTTCGGTGCGAAAAAATAAGTTTCTCCAATCTTCTTGAAACTCTGGATTCTGATAGAGGGCCATGGGACTTAGACCTGAGTGCAAAAATGGAGGCTCTAGACCCTTCCAGAGCTGGGATATTGAGATCCCACGTAGCAGTTATGCCATTGGGTTCGTGGACGGTGGAATTATGGGACGGCGCTTGGTGCTACGGACTCAGGGGCCCTAGCTGAGTGCAGTAAAATAGTTTTTATCATGACAGGAACTTTAATTAAAATGTCCAAAAAACAAAAAAAACACTACCGAAATCCCCATTCAATAGATTGCAGGCGGGATTCTGTCCAATTGCAGCTTATTGCATGGTTAGTACATTTAAGAATAGTGGGTTATTGGACAAATAGTGGGTTCGCGGACAGTGGATTCTGGGATGGCGCTTGGTGGTACGGACCCCGGGGTGGTCTCCTGAGTGCGGGAAAATAGTTATCACGACAGAAACTTTAATTAAAATGTCTATCAAAAATACTCCCCCAAATCCCCATTCAATAGCTTGCCGGTGGGATCGCGTCCAATTGCAGCATATTGATTGAACTGCGGAAAATTTTTTAAAAATACAGTGGGTTATTGGACAAATAGTGGGTTTGTGGGACGGGGGCATGGCCCGGGAGTGGTAACGGGACGTTTGGTAAATATAGTGGGTTATTGGACAAATAGTGGGTTCGTGGGGACCGGTCAGTGGGCGGGGGGCCAGTCGCCCTGACGAAGCGGTGGTCGGTTGGAGACCTCCAATTATTCCACGCTCATTCACGGCATCATCAAGCTATGCCTTTGTTTAGAATAAGCGACTTCTAGTGGCGAAACTTACATACTGTGCCTTTAATACAGAATCAAGAATTAACACCAACCTCTTTGTTCTTCAGTATGTTTCATTCTGCAGTGTTCTGGATCTCATGTTCTCAGTGTCCTTCAATAAACTCTGTGTTTGTGTTAGCTCTTCCTGATGGTTTGATGCTCGTCTTCACTTGTAGCTGAGGGGAATATTCCGTTTATTGGTGAACTGCAGTGGGAGGAGCTTCACTGAAGGAGGAGCTTCACTGGAGGAGGAGGAGGAGCATCACTGAAGGAGGAGATCTGACAAAATCAATAAGAAAACACATACTGAGTTTGTTTTTATATTAATTTACACATTTTAAATGTTTATGCCCACCTTTTCTATCTAAAGTAACTTTTAAGTTAATTAATCTCAAAGGTCTGATTTCACAGACAGGGCTTGGATTAAGCCAGGAATAGGCCTTTGTTCAATTAGGGCATTTAAGTAGCTTTTGGGCTAGGGGTGTAACGATACCCTCATGTTAGGATTCGATATATATCATAATAGTGAACTCCGAATATCGAATGATATTGCGATACTGCAAGACATATGGTAAAAGGTAAACAAAGAAATTACTGTTGATTAAAATGCTAAATTTGGTATTACATTGGGAGTGGAAATGAAAAGGTTTGGACTTGGTGCTGGGAAACCAATGCACAGGACCACAGACACCGGAATAAAAAGAATTCATGATTCTGAAGCTGAAAATAATACAGAATTATATTTAGATTTATATTTTATTGGTAACATAGGACATTTGGCATTATCAGGACTGACAAATATCCCCTCATTGCTTTATTATACTCAACATAATACAGTAGTTTAATGTAGTACCACCGACACTAAAACTCTATAAACTTGAATTTTTTTGCATACAGTAATTTTCATTTTGGGTGAACTACACTCAAAATCGATTGTTACGATCCGCGCAACGCCCTGAACACGCACTAAATGTACACTATCTTGAATACCGCATTGGAGCGTATCCCATCATGCATTAGGTGCGGGAACTCACATGCACTGAAATCACAAGATGATGAGGAAAACATTCCACTGTAAGTTAAATGAACTACATTTTACATGTAATTTGGAAGAAAAACACATTGTTAAAGTGTCATTATAATGTTGCAAAGATGAGTATGGTATGTGTATTTTGCACATTTGCATCACTTAATTAAAAGCACCATATTTTTTAATTATGCCTTTTGTTACATTGGGACTACTAACCAGACATTGTTGATTTTAAAATGCAAAGAATTGAAAATTTAAATAAAGCTCTGTAAACACTTGCATTTTTGTGTCACTATAAGTGTGTCCCATTGGGTAATCTAGTCATCACACCTACTTGAACACTTGGGCTAAATGCAGGAAATACCTACATCGTGCAAGTACACAAGTGCAAAGACCGCAAGTGTGGTCCTTTAAAAAACATTACTAATGTGCATCTTGAGACCAAACAATGGCACTGACATTTTGCTGCTAGAAACAGATTGTTACAGACTGTATACTGAAAGAATAAAAGTGGTCTAATGTTAAAATATTATTTCTCAAATGATACAGTAAAATTGCAGGAACATAAAGAATAATCAAACCCATCTTTATCAAACATCGTAATTCGCCGATATCAATAGTTCATTTTCTACAACTATGTTACACATCTAGAAAGGAGCAGATGTCGTTTCTGGTGCAACACATTTTATATTGGGGCTTTGCATGCAATCCTGCAAGACAGATTTAACAGTACACAGTCAATCATCAGTGGAGCATCTCAATTTGGTGTGTTATCTGCTCGTCTCTGCATTAACTGCTATATTGTGCGCATTCTCACATTCAGTATGACATTTAATAATTGCTCATTATAACATTCCCTGTTGCTCACTAACTTAAATTAACATTCACTTCAGTTTGCAAATCAAACATGTGAACATACAGTATATCTCGCCCCATATCAAAAATAACAAATAACCCTTGTTAAACTTAATTTGAACCTATACATTTCCCTTTGTCTGTTAAATACTTTCCAAAGCACATACATTCTCTTTCTCAGCATGACTTGTTAACTCTAAATAACACATTACACTTTAACGCTCTCTTATGTCACATTTCACGACTCTTTTATACCATTATCAAGCAAATCACTTCGTTTGAGTTTCCCTTAAAGGGTCATTCCACCTCTGGAAAGATTCATGTGTATTTAAAATGGGTAATTTATGTAGAAGAAATGTGGAATTATTTTTGAATTTAGAGCTTTCTAGACTGAGAAAAGACAGAAAATGTATTTTTGCCTTATGTGGATGAAAAACAACTCCCAGAATGCACTTGCTTCGCTGGAGGCCACGCCTATCGGTAAACGCACAGTAGGTAAACAACAAGTCTAGGCTAGTGAGTCTCCGTGATGCGTCTGCCTGAAAATGCGTTTCGAGATCGCCCAATATTCCCGGGATTCGGCTTTTGCGTTGTACAGTCGTCATTCACCATGTTTACTGTGGCGAGCGGGACAAGTGAGAGCTGTGTGGAGAACGACGCGAGGCCGGTGGCGTGATTACCGATGAGCGGCAACTGAGACGTAAGTTACTGGTCTTGTATCGCTCACGGAGGAGCGGGAATTTTCTTAGCAATGTTAAAACCCACATCAACCGATCACTTGTTTAGCGTTCATGTAAACACTACATTCAGATTCAGCAATCAGAATGAATTCAGTTAGATTAAAACAAAAGCTGTAACTACAGAAAGCAAAAGCTGAATCCCGGACATCGATGGCCGGACATATCCGGGAAAAAGAGGATGGTAACACCTAAAGCTATAACTCAGCTTTCTCCACAGGACAACAGCCTGCTAGCTTAGCTTCCAAAAAAGATGTGTAATGCCAATCCTACATAATGCATCCGTCTGCGTATTCAGTACCTTCGTCCATATTTTCAAAACATTTCTGCGGTGAAATCAGACGCACTGGCACTGATCTGTGATAGGTCTGTTAGCACATTAGGTCCAACCCCCTATGGGTGGGTTTGAAAGGGTGAGATCTTGTGCTTGTAATTTTTCCAGAAATCCCCCTCTCTTATACTTCCTCCTACTATGACATAAAATGACTATTTTTGCATCATTGTAGGAGGAAGTGAAAAAGGTCAATAGCAGATTTCTCTCGTCTCAGGGGAAAATGAGAAAGTGTTGCACGACCATTCAATAGTATAGAGGGGTTTCACCGACGTCACGTTCTGGGCGGTAACCCGGATGCGCGGCCATTTTGGAGGTACTCGGTGTAAACAACTGAATGGAGCACAATGGAGTATTGTGCGCTTTGGATACTTTAAGTGAATTATAGCCATGTCTAAACAACTGAAAAGCTCACCAAAACGCGTCCAAGATGCAAAGGCATATAGGGAAGGACTTGGGCCACAAGAAAAGGCGCGATATTTTGAGAAATTACGATTTATTGGCGGTGCAGATCCCTACGAGTTAGCTCCCTCTTCTTAGATCCATGACAACCCGGTGATTCTTCCTTCAGTTGCATATCCTGATATATTGAATTGTGCACCTTTGTGAAATGTTCTTTAAATATTTTTGGCATTTGTTTTTTAGTTAGTGATATTTTTGTAAAGCTATTTTGACAAATAAAAGTTATACTCAAGTTACATTCAAAATTGTGTTTACAGTTAGTGTATTGTACTATATTACACTGTATAATTTATAGTAGTGTAAAGTGTATAAGTGTCCTGATAAAAGTCTTTTTTCTTTAATAAATCTGTGTTCTGTTGTGCTTTGCCAACCACAAGCGCATCCTTTCCTCTGATAACTTCTGGCATTCCTCTCCTTGGTTTTTAATAAATTTTGGAAGTCGATAATATTCCAAATGTTTTTCTCGGTTTTTCCTATTGGTACAACCTGAAACACGGCAATAATTAAACATTTTCCTTGACGACGTTCGAGATATAGCTCACCCTACAAACAAGGGACGTCCCCCGGACTTTTCAAACGTCCCCTTAGGTCCGCATTAGGTCCGCTTTGTAACGTTCCCTAGCGGACGTTCGGAGGACGTCCGCACTTGGTCCCCTTTGTAACGTTCGCTGACGGACATTCCGATGACGTTCGCATTTGGTCCCCTTTGTAACGTTCGCGGACGGACATTCCGATGACGTTCGCATTTGGTCCGCTTTGTAACGTTCGCTGGCGGACATTCCGATGACGTTCGCATTTGGTCCGCTTTGTAACGTTCGCTGGCGGACATTCCGATGACGTTCGCATTTGGTCCGCTTTGTAACGTTCGCTGGCGGACATTCCGATGACGTTCGCATTTGGTCCGCTTTGTAACGTTCGCTGGCGGACATTCCGATGACGTTCGCATTTGATCCATTCTATAACGTTCGCTGACGGACGTTCTGAGGACATTTGTCCGGGCCAGTTTGCGAACGTCCCTATTTCGTCCCTCACCTGGCATTTCCATGACAACACTTAACCAGTCGCCCATGTTTGCTATCATCAACTGAAACTTTACAACTCAGACAAACGAATAATTAAACTAAAATATAAATGCAAATATTTGCATTGATTGTAAAATTAAGTTAATGCTAAAATGTTAGTGTTTTAATGTTAAAATAATGTTCATGTTACTTCATGTAAATTCTAATCACTAATTAAAGATGTATACCACGAGTCTGTTTTCACCCGTTATAATTTAAACATCAAAAACATGACAATGGGCTATATGCACGCATAAGTTCCGCATTTGACGCAAGGATGCTCGTCTATTTCCGGTTGTGTAGATTAAAGCGGAGGAAAACCGGAGAAAACGGGATTATGGCAGAGTCTTCAATATTTACTGTCCTCCCGTCTTTGAAACGAAACGTACATACGTTTAGATGTAATTTTATATACAGTTATGTTTATTTGATATCATTTTAAAAAGAAGCATAAACACAACGAGGGGTGTCTGTTTTATCTGTTTTTGTGACTAACGTTCCATTAGTATAACCATGGAGTATAAAATTCAATATAAATTCTTGCTATTGCATTGGACTCTATGATCGGCGGAAGTTATCGAGCATCCTTAATCCTTCACCGGAAATAACGCCGTGCATAGAGCCCATTGATTCAATTGAATATGAGCTATAATTTATAAAGGCTATTCACATGCACAGAGATTGAATCCCAGGAGCTCTAATGCATCGACTTCAAATGATGAATGCAGCCAAGGAAAACGTGAAGAATGGAAAAGTGGATAATAACAGGTAAGACAAATAAAAGTATCCTAAACATTTACCTGTCAAACGTTGGTCAGGAGAAGGTGACTGGTTTTATTAAAAATAATTTATTTTAGGAAAAATATTGTTATAATTATTGTACTTAAGACTGATAGCACATACATAACAAATAACAAAAAACAAAACAAAAAAAACATTGGAGAAACAAGCGAGTGACGATCAAATCATAGAATCAAATGCGGCTAAGCGAGTGACGTCATTCCTTATGTACGCGGTTTGTATCACAGTCTATGGTTTGTATCCATGGCAACGCTCAGCTGGGTAGCGTAGTGACAGTTAACGGTCCTTCTCAGACGCAGCCTTGTGTTTCCTCTGTCCGTCGTCTGTCTAAAAGGTATTTTTAATTATATTATTATAAATTAGTCACCATATCCACTGTCCATCTTCAAATTATATGAAAATGTTACCTTTTAAAACGTTTGCTGAAGTTGTCCGCAATGTACCGCTGATAACCGTTATATGCTAATATGAGTAGCAGCTACGAAGCTAACAGCTGAAAATGAGACAACATTTCACATATTGATAAAATCATAATGGAATATGTTCATTTTTGTTGTTTTAGGTAACGTTAGACGCCGAAGGGGGAGAGCCATCGGATTAATCCCACAGCTGACCGACAAACACACACACACACAGCTGCCAGCGCATTTGAAGACACACACACACGGAAATGCCACCTTTACAATTGTTTTAAATAAATAATGTACTTTGTTCCTTACACCGCGTCTGTTTTCTTTGGTTAGCCAGAAGTAAAATAAAATAAAATTATATTCAGGGGACTAAACGCGAAAGTCCCATAAACGTCCCGGATGGCCGCTGGTGGTCCTGGGAACGTCCTCTTGAACGTCCGGAGGACGTCTTCGCGAATGTCCGCGGGACATCAAGCGGACTCCACATGGGGACGTTCGGGGGGACGTTCGCACAGGCCATTTAGGGGACGTTCTGGGGACCTTTTTTTGTTAGCTGGGCAGTGCCTATGCTTATTGTGATGCGGAGTGCCTCCAAAATGGCCGACTTCCAGTTTGATGACGCGTCGTGAAACCACTGGGTTTCTACAATGGAAAGATTAATGCAAATGGGTGGAGTTGCCCTTTAACTCTAATGTCCCCGCTGCATTCAACTTGCGCAAAATGGCGGACACCCGCGAACTCCACGTGTGTTACTGAACTCGCGTCACTTACACTATTATTTTACCCATCAATATCACACAACCTCTAAATAACAGTACTGTGCATACTGTCTTTCTATCTCCATTGCATAATACCAATTATCGTTTCACATACGAAGTGTCATTGCCGCATTGTTTCTGATCACGCTCTATCCACGGGTGATAACAATTTCGTGCTCAAAACTTACGTTACTTAACATAAATCCTAAATACTCAAATACTAAACATCACTGTTCGTGGACCCATTTGACTTATAATAGACACAAGTAATCTTACCTGCAAAAAAGATATAACAGTAGCAAACCAGTCAATCATCAATGGAGCGCATCTCCGCTAGTTGCACGTGGCCGCCATTTTGGATTTCTGATCCGTGAGTGTGTGCGGCCGGTCGGACACTTCCGGTTTCGCTTACCACAGGACTCATCTCTTCACCACGCCGGAGAAAGACGAAAATGATCTCTTATGTAGTTGTTTATAGAATCAACTATATCATTTAAAATACTACTGGGATATATTTTACAATGGGCAATATGACATTCTTCTCTTAGATGAAAACAATTAGAGTTATATTAAACAATATCCTGGACCTTCCAAGCTTTATATTGGCTGTAAATTTGCTTCTGTTTTGAAAGTCCATAAAAGTGCATATCCATGATAGAAGTGCATCTATCCATGACATTTTACTCATTTAGGCTGCTTCATTAAAAACGTGACATTTAGACGTTTTCTTCGGTGTGGATCAAATGAATCCTTTTCACCTTGAAAATAATAAATGTTTTGTTTTTGTTTTTTGCATTTTAAATAATAGACCAATTCTCAGTCATCATCAATAAAACAAAATACCATTTTTCTCGGTTTAATGAAAACCAATAGGTCGTTAAGTTTCAGTTGTGTAAGTTTCACGTTTGAGGGGGTTAAACCGTGACGTTTTCCAAAGTGGACCAACGTGATTATTTCATGTCTTGTTGTGATACCGGGTTGTAATAGCATGGGATAGGTTAGTAGTGGTGCGGGTGCGTGTGTAGGCTATTACACACAATAAAGTGCGCATCAAATCACGCGTAAAACAATCATATGCACGTAAAAACTAAGTTTCGCGTTTAAATTGCACGATAAACACAACGCGTGCTATAGAGACGCATTTAATATAAAAACAGACATTTCATGACGGTTATTTTACAGGTGTGTCTAGCGAGCCACATATTTTTTTGAATTTAAATGTCTTTGAGAGCTTTTTCAGGCGGCGGCGCGGGCCATATATTTTTGCTGGCGGGCCAGTTTTGGATGTATTTGAGTTGATATTACTTGCCAAGCTCTGATTTCTGAGAGATGCACGCATAGACGGATTTGTGCTCGTTTTTATTTGGACTCTCACTCATTCACAAACTAATTTTTGCATAGAGATTAGATAAGGTATTTGGAACTACTCCAGTAAAAAAAAAAAATCTGAAGGATGACCCACCATAGACTGTAAGTGACCCACCCACATTTTTTTTTGCTTCCGACGCCCATGCATACAATATACTTATTATTCACATAATTCAGGTGCATTGTAATTGCAATTAAAGTACCTACATTAAATTAACATTACACTAAACCCTTTTCATTAGCAATAAATGTGTGGGAAAAAAAAGACAAACAATTAATACCCTTTTATAAATCCATGGTTTTGTATTTAATGATGGCACATAGCAGGCCACGTAATATAAAGTGTGACTATTTTTACAAATGCATTCACATTAGTAAGGCACTGACTGTTACAACCTACTAAGAGCACATCCGGTGGTACAGAAAATGAAGTACTGTATATTACATGTTTTTAAGTTAAAGTGATATGACAGGAATTCATAAAAATGTCTTATAAAAATGTCATCCAATAATTTTGGACAACACACACTGTTTAGATTAGTTGGCTAGTCTTTATGTTGTATGTCAGATTAACAGCAGAATCTCCTGGATAGGCTGTGTGTGTTCCTCTCCTCAAAGTTTTGACTTGGCCTGGAAGAAGGCCATGATGGCCTGCATGCATTCATCTGAGAGCCAGCGCTCCACCAGCCTCTCCACTTCTGCGTCGTTCACGGCGTAAAGTTTGTCTTTCTCCACTCCGCGGATCAGCTGCTTCGACAGAGCCAGAGACTGAAGGGGTGCGAGAACAGGACCATGATGAGCGCAGACATGTGACTGCAGTGTTTTACAATTCAAGTGAAATGTATTGCCTTTTTGATCAAATTTAATTTAGATCCAGCATGATCATTTTACCTGAGAATGATAGTCTTTTTTTAACAACAGATCTAAAGGCACACCAATCTACTCCCATAGTGTATGATTGGAGAAAATATATATGTTTGTATTGGACATTGATGGAGCAACAGATTTTGTGTGAAATGTTTCATTGGTCTCTTGTCTAGTTTTGTCCCCGTTCCTTCCCACTGTTTGTCAAGTCAAGTCCAGGTTTATGTTGATTTACACTGATTGCAGTTTTGTTGCTCCAAAAACAGATTTTGTGTGAAATGTTTCATTGGTCTCTTGTCTAGTATTGTCCCTGTTAGCACTGTTTGGTGGGTTTAAGTCCAGGTTTATGTTCATGTTCATGTTGATTTCATGTTAAAAGTTTAGTTCAAGTCAAGTTTGTATTTAATAAAACTGCAACTCACCTCACTGTACTTTTGTGACAAGTATGTTCATTTTAAAAAATACAAAAACAATTTTTTTTTTTTAAAGGTGAAGATTCTGAAAGCGTTGAAGGAGATCCTATAATTTAATATACATTTACAGTGGTAACAAATAAGTATATTTTATTATATGATTATATAATATTTTATCATTTTATAATAATTTGACATATGCCATCTGAATCTAACCATGTCAACACATGGAAAGTCAGCCAGCTGCTTATTATTATTAATTAATGTGCCTTTTACCCCAAATACCACACTTTACATATTCGTCCGTTATTGAAAAACTGCATCTTTAATAATTACCTTGAACAAAACTAAAACATAATTAATAAGACCTTTGCTTCTAAACATATTCAATGATTTTATTGATTCTTCAAAAACATCAAATATTAGATTACATGAGCACAGAATCACCTTTGCACTGTGGTCCGTGATCACATCAAGGATCAGACAAATGTCCACTTAATTGTGACAGATGTACAATTAATGATCTCAGGCAATAACTGGCAATGAATGCGACTACACTGATTCTGAATATATAGCATGTGGTAGATATTACACGAATGATTATTTTGAATGGAATAGAAAAATCAAAAGATAAGGCTGTTAATATGTTGGTCGAATATGTTTGGTCGAGTATGTTTGGTATGTTTGGTCGACTCATGTCTTTTGGATGAGTCGTAGTTTGAACATACACTTTGGAAATGGGAGTGTGATCGATTACTTCATCATATCCAGTGAACTATGTTAGCGATTTTGAGATTCTACAGGTGGATATTTCTGATCACGTCCCATTATTGTATACTATGAGAGCAAAAAGGGTTGATTCAAGGATTAAAATGAAGGATGACAATCTGGCTAGACCCTGGATAAGATTTAAATGGGGAATTGATATCTTATTTATTGGAAAGCAGATGTTTTGGGAAGTGCTGGGGCAGGTTTTTGTGCCTTCTAGTGGTTTAAAGGAGAATAAAATCAAAGACTGGTGCTCCTTTATCCCCGTTGTACCTTATATCACATATCCAGCAGTCTGAGCACTTACGTTCTTGGGCAGTTTGGCGTAGGCCTTCAGTCTGGTCCACACTTCGCTCTGGAAGGAGCTTTCAGGAAAGACCTCAGTCACCAGACCCACTTCACAGGCCTGTGTGGCCGTCAGCTTCTTATTAAACAACAGCATCTCACTAGCCTGGAGAGAAAGGACACAGAGGAGTCATACAGAAAACTGTGTCCCAAATCACTCACTTGTTACTAATCCCTATAGTGCATGGAAGTTGAGTGCATTATCCTAACTGTAGCTTACTTTAGAAACGGATAAGAGTCATAGTGATTTTAGTTTGTAATTATGCACGTCTCCATTCCAGATGTATGTATTGAATTCATTTTTAGTATCTTTAACTTTCCTGTCCAAGCACCTTTTAAGACATATAATAAGACATTATAATAAGAATTTTGTGACTTTTCCCTCAGTATAATTGGGTATGGGCAACAGGTAGGCAGCAACGTTGACAGCTATTCATCAAGTCATCGCTAAATTAGACAGTCATGCTAAAAGTGTGTTGTTTTATTAAGGCTTTGTGTCAGGTGAAAAAAAAAATTAATTAACGAGTGAAATCTTGTATTATTCCTGAGATCGTTTTGATGGGATACGATTCCAAAAAACTTTGAATCGAATAAATAAACCTGGAAACACCCATAAGTATTAGTATTTTAATTTTACAGTTGTGGAATAAAATAAAAATTATTATTAAAAAAAATATATTATATTTATATACACACACACACACACACACAGGTGAAACTCGAAAAATTAGAATATTGTGCAAAAGTTGATTTATTTCAGTAATTCAACTTAAAAGGTGAAACTTATATATTTTATAGACTCATTATGCAAAGTGAGATATTTCAAGCCTTTATTTGTTATAATGTTGATGATTATGGCTAACAGCTTAATGTCAAAATTAGAATTCTGTGAAAAGGTTTTCATATCTGTAAGCCATAATCATCAAATTATAACAAATAAAGGCTTGAAATATCTAAATTTGCATGTAATGAGTATATATAATATATAATATATTAGTTTCACCTTTTAAGTTGAATTACTGAAATAAATCAACTTTTGCACAATATTCTAATTTTTCCTAGTTCTAGTTTTACCTGTATATATATATATATATATATATATATGAAGAGTTCAGATGCAAAAGCCTCTAAATGCCATTTGAAATTTTCTTCTTTAATGATGATTTTTATCAAACTTGTATATTTAAGTTTACTAATTTCACTAAAATGGCAATGATAATTACCTATTAATTGTTATTTAAGGGAAATTACTGAACTCAAATATTGAAGTTTGATAAAAATCATCATTAAAGAAGAAAATTTCAAATGGCATTTAGAGGCTTTTGCATCTGAACTCTTCATATATATATTACAATTAAAAGATAAAATACACAAATATTTCTTATTTTGTTTATTTTATTTAGTAATATTATAGTCATATGAATCATAACATATTTGCCAACTTTTGTAGCCCTACAAAAAAGCACAACAAATCTAGAGCTTTTTTTCTCTCTGCAATTTAAAAAAAAAAAAAAGTTTTAGTTCTCCACTTTTTACCAGAACAATTGCAATCACATTTTCCCCCAAATCATGCAGCCCTGTGTGTGTACATCAGTGCTGTGCTGTCAGTTGATTCAAACAACATTTTTAGTAGCCAACCGATTAATCTCAAGTTTTCTTCGTGTGGATATCCATACCTTTGCTGTGCCCATTATTTTGGGGAACAGATATGAAGAGCAGCCCTCCGGACTCTGACCCAACTGACTGAAGGGTGTGTGTGGAACGCATAGCTGTCAACATTGAACATTGAAAATAAGGGAGATTTCCCGGAATCCGTAGCCAAAATAAGGGATTTTTTTTTACATTATTAAGAGCATAAGAAACAAATAAAAAAATAGATATATTTTATTCCTATGTTATGCTATGACCTCTGTAGTGGACACCAGGACTCGATTGTTTAAAAAATGACATGAAAATATATATAGGCAAAAATAATGGAAATTTTTGACATATGAACATCGTTTTTTTTTTTTTGGCCTGGAAACGCTTCCAACACGCTTGATTGTCGCGTGGAAATAGGCATCTGGTTCTATTTCTAGCATGCACGCGTTTGCGCGTGTCACGCAGGCAGTGTGCAAGCTCTAATCTGTTAACATGGGAGCCGAAATAAAAACCATAGACGGTAAAATAAAAACGGCCACGCAGCTGAGACGCACGCAGCCAATGTGTCTCCGGCCAGCGCGCGCAGCGCTGCATCCGAGTATGAACGACGTCAAGCCGAATAGGTCCGAGCTTGTACGTCTCACACAATCAGAGCGTAAAAATACGGGATATTTTACGGGAAAATACTAAAACGGGAAGACAGCGGGAACAGAGATAAAATACGTGAGAAACCCGGAAAAAACGGGAGGGTTGACAGCTATGGTGAAACGTCGCCTAAACACACAACAAATGAGGAGGTGGGAGCCAAAATACAGTTAGATATATAGATACAGTTAAACAGACGGACATTATTGATATACTGACGAAAATCAGCTCACCCTGTCTGTGGCATAAACAACATCAAACAGTCCCAGCAGGGTGACGGATACACCCACCGCCGGCCCGTTTATCACTCCAATCAGAGGTTTGGGGAAGTCAATGTACGCCTTCACGTACCGCCTAAAACAACACAAGCACACGTGTCCATAAATCTAGAGCTAAAACGGATTATAAACTAGTTTCAGTTTCCAATAAAGCGAAATAGACTTCACTTCAGCAACTCCCCAGATTGTTTAGCCAGGTCCTGCACTCCACCCTCAGGGATCTTCGTAAAGTTGTTCAGGTCGTTTCCGCTGCAGTAATAATCCCCATTACCTTTAGAGTCAGAGAGAGGAGGGTGAGAAAGGATCTGCAAACGCTGAATCCCATGAGGATGAGTGAAAGTGAAGCAGAGTACTTCACCTGTCATCACGGTAATGACAGAATCGTCTTTTCCAGCAAGATCCAAAGCTTCAATCAGCTCGTTGTACATCTACAGGAGGCAAAAACAAACATTGTCAACTTATTTATACAAACGTCTAAGCACCAGTGTTGTTTCTGTTGAGTAAAACCGGAAAAAAATAAGCTGGAATACAACAAATATAAGTAAAAAATTCAATTAAAATGAGACTAACTGAAATAAAAGTTAAAATAAAAATTAAATTTGAATAGAAATACTAAAATAAATAAAAATGACAAAACTTAAAACAATGAATCAATACTACAATAGTATACGGAAAATATCAAAACAACACTGCTAACATTTTGTGTGATAAAACAAATTGAAATCAATTTTCATTTAGTTTAACTTGATGTACTAAAATAAATAAATTAATAAAAGCTACATAGACAAAATTACTAACATTTTAATTCAAATCAAAACACAAAATATAAAAATATGAATAAAAACCAAAATAGTATATCAATAATCTCAAAACAACAAATCTCAAAGCTAATGACAATAGTAGATAGTAATGTTAAAATCTCATTATTATACGACTCTCTGGAATACTTTTGATTGGTCAATCGTTGCAGTCTTCAGTCAATTATTCATGTGTAATATGACCATTGTCCTCAGACAACTGATGTATTAGAAAAAGTGAGTTTTCTCCTGACCTCTGCAGTGATGGCGTTTTTCTTCCCAGGTCTGTTGAGGCGTATGGTGGTGATGTTGTCCTCTGTGGTGACCAGCAGGGTCTGGAAGGCCTTCGAGCTCCCGGTCGTCTGCGCCGCCACTGCAGGAGCTTCTGATCCCACCAGAGACTCGATGAGATCCACGTACGTACTGCTGCCTGGCCTCCTCCTGACACATGAAGCACACGAGGATCACGTGATCGAGCTGTTCACATATATATATATATATATATATATATATATATATATATATATATATATATATATATATATATATATATATATATATATATACATTGTATATATAAAGTAATACAAATTATCAAAACACAATTATCATGAATATTTTATATTAATTTTAATATAACTCGCATGCAAACTCCTAAATAGCAATAAAGGTGTAAGCCAATAAAAGGAGCAGCAGTGATATTATAATAGTCTTAGTTAAAATTGGGATGGATTTTTATGGATGGATAAAGCTTTTAAACATAATTCTATTTATCTCAAATTTTGGTCACTTTTTATAAAAACCTTTCTATTTAATTTCGGACACTTTTTGTATATATATATATATATACACACACACTTTTAATCTGATAAAAATTAAAAAAATTAAAGATTAATAGTAATATTTTTGAAAAGCTAAATAAAGTTACCAAAATTAAATAGAAAGGTTTTTATAAAAAAAATTACCAAAATAGATTAAAAAAAAGATACATAAATATTTTTAAAAGCTTTTTAAAATATTACAAATTTTTAATAATCCAGAACAATTTTAATGTGACGTATTTACACATTACCTATGTACCTACTATAGTAATAACAGTAAATGATGCATAATAACAAGCAACTAACCCCAATCATAACTCTACAATAAGTAGTTGATTTTAATATTAATCAGTACATATTTGAGTAAGTACAACGTAACTACATCACCTTACAATAAAGTGTAACCCAGTTTTTTACATTATCAATAAAATAATTGGTTGTGTAAATAATCACACATTTAAATCTGTAGTAATACATGAAAAGCTGATCCAGAATTGGGCCAAGCAACTTTAATTTGGTCTTACTCTTTAGTTGAAAATAAAAGACAGAACTCATGGATGTTGCCGTCGCCTGTGACACGGAGCCCAGACTCTTCCATGCGTCCCATTTGGCTTTGTTCACAAAGTCCAGCATGCCGGGTTTGGGGGTGTTGCAGGGTCCTTGTGTGGCCTGAGCGTTTGCAAAACAGAAATGAGCGAGGAGGAAAAAACTTTTACTTATAGTTCAGCTCAGTAAATGTATGCCTACAGCAATTAATTCAAATGCTAATAGCCAGATAAAGTACACTGATGGATTGGTCTGATGCGTCAACAGCAAATCCAAACCATTCACTAGTCTGGGTAACATTTGAAAACATCTCTTATGCTCACCGAGGCTGCATTTAGTTGATTGAAAATACAGCACTTTTGTGAAATATTATTACAATTTAAAATCATCTATGTGAATATATACAGTGATGTGAATACGACACCCATGCTAAAGTTGCCTAAAAAGAGGAATAAAAAAAATCATCTTTTGGATATTGATCTTAATGCCTTAATTAGAAAAATGATGAAAACTCCAACCTTTAAGGACACAAATTTTCTTTGTGAATAAATAATGTATAAATAAATAAATAAAAAAATAAATGTTTTCCCTTAAAATACAGGGTGCATAAGTCAGGGCCCCCCTATGTTAAATTCCCATAGAGTCAGGCAGATTTTTATTTTTAAAAGTCAGTTATTTCATGGATCCAGGATAATATGCATCCTGATAAAGTTCCCTTGGCCTTTGGGATTAAAATATCCCCACATCATCACACACCTTCCACCACACCTAGAGATTGGCATGGTTTTACTTCAGTTAGCCTAATAGCTGGTTTCATGTCAATGTCAATCTCTAGGTATGGTGAATGGTGTGTGATGATGTGGGGATATTTTAATCTAGCTAGCCTCATGCCCTATTCACTTTTTCACCATTCGTGGACAAACGTGGGCACAGAGGTCTCAGGTGAGATCCAGTTTTTTTTTTTTTTATCACTGTCAAATGAGAGTTTCAGTGCAGCTTCAAAGGGCTTTAAACGGCACCAGGCGATGAAAAAGGGTCTTATCAAGCGAAACGAGCGGTCATTTAAAAAATAAATAAAAAGGTTTAAGTTTTATAAGCTCAAATGCTCGCCTTGCTTTGCTCTGTTCGTGACTCTCCTGTTCAAACCTGTTCATCAAAATCTTTTTTTCGAGTCATGACTCGAAGGGTCCTTGATAAGACCCTCATTCATCGTCTGGTGTCGTTTAAAGCCCTTTGAACAGTTTGCACTGAAACTGTCTTTTGGACCTTGAACCGTTTGCTTCCCACTGAAGTCCATTATATGGAGAAAAATCCTGGAATGTTTTCATCAAAAACCTTAATTTATTATCGACTGAAGAAAGGAAGTCGTGGATATCTTGGAAGACATGGGGGTGAGTAAATTATCAGCAAAAGTTTTTTTTTTTTTTTAAAGTGAACTACTCCTTTAAGCTATGTCAATCAAGAGCAGGACTTTATTGGTCAGTTTCTCACCTGTTTAAACAGCGCATAGATCTTCAGTTTGACTTGATTCCCTGGATCTTCCTTCAAAGTGCCCAGTTTTTCTTTGGCCCTGTTGAAATCTTCCACTGAAGCTGCCATAACTGAAGCGGTGCTGAACACACGGTATCAATGCAGCTCTGGACATACATAATAAACAGAGCACAGTCTGATCAAAACACAGCCAGAGCTACACTTCAGGGTCCAATATGAATGCGCGCGCACTATCAGTGTGTGCGTGCGCGCGCTTGTGTGTGAAGTGTGTGAGAGGTGAAGATGTGACACAAAGGTCAGAGGGAACACAAGGTACAGGACAATTTCTATGGCAAAAAAACACAAGATGATTTACACAGTTATGTCCACAACAATGATATAAGTAACGTTACATCAGCAGATTATAAAAATAAAAGCTTTGAACTCATGGGACGCATCGAGTAAACGAGGCTTTACCCATCTCAGCCACAGTAACAGCTCATATTAGCCAGCTAAACTATTACTACCCTGTTAGAAAAAAATATATAGCTTCATAGTTTCATGTGGTTCTTCTCCCTCACTGTATGTTTGTGTGGAGAGAAAAAGTGCTACTGGTTACGTTTGTGAGAAAGTCAGCTGATTACTCTTATTATATTAAATTATATATTAAAACCCTTGATCCTCACCTGACTATGGCTTTGTAAACTGAATCCATGATGTGGTTTATAATGGACTGTGGTACAGACTGTGGACTGTGGTCTTATATTCTCTGCTGTCTCAGCCGACGAGATGTTTGTCCCGTTTTAGCAACCGTAGACTTGTTTAGCAATCTTTACCCTACTGACATTGTGTGGCTACGTGAGCTAAGAGTCGCGAGATCCTCAACCACATGGGCTGATCTGATAAAGAAACGACGCTAAGCTCTCGTTGCATTTTCTGATGTAAAACATGAGTTTAGTGGAAATTTACTGTGGTCCCCCTCCATACTTACTGGGGGTAGAAGTTCACCATTTGCAAGGGACAGTAGAAATTAGCATTCATGAATTTGGAAGTAGACCACATTCATAGAGTGTGCCAGTTATTCCTATATTTTTAAGATCTTTATTACCTTTTGATTTACTTCTTTAGGAATGAGTCACCCTGCAGACCTTTAAAATGATACTAAACACAATCCTTAATGATAATCATTCAAATTAAAACCATTCTTGTGTGAGTGTGGGATGCGGGGAAGGAGTGTGTGTGTGAGAGGTGTTCAAATGTTCATTTGCAAGCAAGGTCCTTCGTCTCAGACCTGTGTTGAGGTTGATCTTCAACCAGTTCTTCTAGTCTTACAAGAACAAAACCCAACGCTGCAACCGAGACCATTGGTAAAGTTCACTGTTTATTCAAAAATAGGCATTACTGTTTGGTTGTGTACCATAAAAACATTTTGTGTTACATTGCTAGAAAGAATATTACATATGCATTGCAATAATACGTTACTCCCAACCATTTCTACTTAACTACTTAACCGAACCCCCATATGCTAGTACTTATTGTGATTATTTATTAAAATATTCATAATATGAGTATAAAAATGCCCCTGAGGCGAATGGAATTGTACTTTGTGCCCTTTGAGATTTTCAGTAGAGTAGCTTTGCAACATTTTGTTAGAATACACAGTTAAATTTCGAAAGATGTTTTTTTCTGAATGGTGTAGATGCAACATCCGCCAACAGGGGGCAACAGAGTCCGAGTCATTCCAGCAAAACCTTGATCCCTCAGTCGTGTGAGTCAGCAAAAAAATAAAAATAAAACACACATTAAAAAAAAAGAGCTTGCTGCCCCTGTAACCTCTGAAGTTTGGACCAGTAAACAAGCAACAGACCTTGAATGATGTTTGCTCTTCAGTCTGTGTTCGAGAGAGAGGTTATGTTGTGTGCATTTCTTCCTGACTCAGAAAAACGGCCTGTTCTCTGCTGTACTGATAAACCTTGATTTATTTGTTGATTTCTGGATGACTAATATTATTTCTTCACTGTACATGAACAAGACGATATCTACATTAAGAACATGAAATCACAGTCTGATTGTCAACTTTGCAACGTTGTTGCATTGGTGTTGGAACATGATGATGATGATGAAGGAAGCTGGCTGAGTGTGAAGATCAAGCATTGCACTTGCTTTCATAACAGCAATTCCAGCCTTTCCTTTGACAGAAGTTCGTGCTGACGCAGCCCTTCTCTCCAGTCACTGTGAAAGAGAAGATTTGAAATATATTATATTTTATCTTCCTTTTCCTAGATGATCGGTTTGAAACATACAAAATGAGGAGACCAAGGGCAATTGTTATGTGCTAAATGTCCTAAAATCAACTAAAAATCAGATTAATTTTTCTTTAACTGTTCAAAGTTTAGATGACTTTAACTGGAATTCACACCAGGTTGTTAGTTGTGCAACTTTGATGTCTCCAACAGAAGTCAGTCGCATTGTGATGAAATCGTTCTAATCTTTAAAACTGTATTTGATCTGATTGTGTAATGTGGAAGCATGCAGTTTGTGCACTCATTTACCTCTGGTGTAGCAGGCCTGAGGAACTTTACTTTTGCAGTGCAGGACCATGTTCCTCACCATCAGGAAATCCTCCCCATAGCAATCGATGGAATGATCCGCTGCACCACAAACAAACAAACCGACCGGCCATTAGTTTACAACGTTCCTGCATTAAAAGTCCTAATAAACCCTCTACCTGTTAACTGTCTTTCAACTGCCTTTTTAAACATAGACGTGAGGAAAAAGCACTAGCCGACCTTAAATAGTTATTATTTATGAATGTTTTGGAATACAATCCTAAGGTTGGTCTCAATTTAAGAAGCAATCTGCAGATTATAGCTCAAATCGAAAACGCTTGGGGAAAAAATAAAGTAAAATAAAAATGACAGAAGTTTAAGTTTACTGTAATAAATAGTTTGCCTATTAATCACTTTTTCTATTTTAAACTGTATATATATATATATATATACACACACATTTTTTTTCTTCATCAAACCCCTATGTCTTACTAATTTGTTTTGGCATTGTACCAAAAATAGCCACCAGGAGACTTTCTCATGTCACTCATCACTTCTATCACAAAACAGTCCCCAAATATGGAACCTTGAGTCTCATAACTTTCCAACAATATGTTTCTTCAACATAAGAAAAACCTTTGATTCTAAAATAATAACATGACACCAGAGCAGCTAAAAGGGCTTAAAGGAGTAGTTCACTTTAAAAAAAAAAAACTTTTGCTGATAATTTACTCACCCCCATGTCATCCAAGATATCCACGACTTTCTTTCTTCAGTCGAAAAGAAATGATGAAAACATTCCAGGATATTTCTCCATTATAATGGACTTCAATGGGAACCAAACAGTTCAAGGTCCAAAAGACAGTTTCAGTGCAAACTGCAAATGAACGATGAATACGGGTCTTATCAAGCGAAACCATCGCTCATTTAGTCACGAACGTGCATCACATAACAGAGCAAGGTGACCATTTGTGCATATAAAACTTAAACTTTTTTTTTTTTTAAATGAGCGATTAAAGACCCTTATTCATCGTCTGGAATCTTTTAAGGCCCTTTGAACAGTTTGTAGTTTGCACTGAAACTGTCTTTTGGACCTTGAACCGTTTGGTTCCCAGTAAAGTGCATTATATGGAGAAAAATCCTGGAATGTTTTCATCAAAAACCTTCATTTCTTTTCGACTGAAGAAAGAAAGACATGGACATCTTGGATGACATGGGGGTGAGTAAATTATCAGCAAAAGTTTTTTTTTTAAAGCGAACATTTCATCTATTTTCAGCTAGTTCAACAACAAAGTACAATACAGCAGACCGTAATGATCTGATGTGATTTGGTCAAACAAGAAATGCAAGCGGCTTCTGACTTACCCATGCAGAGAGGCAGCAACAGGAGCAGGACGAACAAGGCCTTCATTGTGGATCTGTGTTTTGCTGATGCAGTGTCAGTGTTGTCCAGCTGTCTGTTGGAATCTGAGCTGTTGCACTTTTATAGCGTTAGTGTGGATACGCAAGTGTGACGTGTTTCAAACACACCCATACACACAGTGTGCAAAGTGTAAACAGTCTTATCTTTTAGAAACAAATGGTGATGAAATGCGTGTGTTATCATGGATTTGGTCAGAAATACACACTGACATTTTTTTTCTCACAATTTCACAATTACAAAGAAATAGCAAGTATATTAATTGTCTTTAACTTCTATAAACTAATATTTGGGTAGCATTTTATTTTACAGTCATGTTCCACATATACATACTAAGTTATTATAGCAATTAAAATAACTAGGTAGGCCTAATAAAGTTTTTTAATATAAAATAACTCTGAACCTACCCCTAAACCTAACCTTTCTTAAGCAAGTACACTGTAAACATGTACTGTAAAAAACATTTAAATTAATAATTTTGCAATACAGTGCACTGGATTGTGTGCATATGTATTTATATTGTAGCCTACTTGTATTTAAAAGTACTTTAATGTAAATACAATTTCATTAAAATTACACTGTTGACCGTCCCTTAAGCCTTAACTGTACCCACACCACCAAACCTGTCCTGACAAACCTTATCCTGTTCAGACTAACCTTATCCTGCTCAAAAGCAGCACAAGTCTTTCGCAATACATCATCAACGCACTTACTACAGTGTAATATAGAAGAAAGTAGTTAGGACACCATAGCCTGCTGCAAAAAAGAAAAGAAAAAAGTTGCTGCCCTCAATTTTTAAGGACAAGCAACTTGGATTTTAAGTCATTTTAACTTTAAAAACGAGTTGAATCTTGTATAATTGATTTTTAAAAAGTTGAAAAGCATGCAAAAACATAGTTGTCATAACTAATTACTATCACATAATGTATTTTTTACAGTGATTTTTCTTTCTTTTTTTATTAGATTCTTTGTTTAATTTACTTTAACAACTTACTGTTTAATAAACCATGTTTTGTTGGATATTGTGTTATTCACATTTTCAAATGTGAATAAAATTGATCTACCGGTGCAGTTCGAGCAGTTAAATTTAATGCTTGGATGATTAAATCCAATTGGGGTTAACGTTGATCGAGCAGAACGTCAGACTTCCTTCTGTTGACACTTCTGCTGGTGCGAAGCCAGACTGCCTAGAAACAGAGAAATCTGTCACTGTTCACATTCCAGAGCTGAGAACATCAACACTAGTGATAACATTGTGTTTATTTTCAAAACAAAACAAATATGCAGCATCATATAAAAACACCTTTTTATGTAAGACGTCCTATGCTGTAGAGCATGTGTCATAGTGATAGTTCTGTGAATAAGTGAATCATCCGGTACATGATGATCTGATAACGATTGAGCTGCTTGTGCCTGGGAGTTTAAAAGTTTAAGATGTGCCAGCCAAGGTGAACACACCCTAAATGAGCACAACCAGAAATGTATTTATGTGAAACAAAGTAGTAATAAACAGTAATATCTACATACAATATTCTTACTAAAATATCTCAAAGGAGTAGTTCACTTTTAAAAAACTTTTGCTGATAATTTACTCACCCCCATGCCATCCAAGATGACCATGTCTTTCTTTCTTTCTTTCTTCAGTCGAAAAGAAATTAAGGTTTTTGATGAAAACATTCCAGGATTTTCTCCATATAATGGACTTTACTGGGAACCAAACGGTTAAAGGTCCAAAAGACAGTTTCAGTGCAAACTGTTCAAAAGGCTTTAAACGATTCCAGGCGATGAATAAGAGTCTTATCAAGCGAAACCATCGGCCATTTCAAAAATAAATTTAAAAAAATTACGTTTTATAAGCACAAATGCTTGCCTTGCTCTGTTCCGAGATGAGCGTTCGTGACTCTCCTGTTCGAACCCGTTCATCAAAATGAACAAATCTTTTTTCGAGTCATGACTCGAAGGGTCCTAGATGAGACCCTTATTCATCGTCTGGTGTCGTTTAAAGCCCTTTGAACAGTTTGCACTCAAATTCTCATTAAGGACCTTGAACCGTTTGGTTCCCATTGAAGTCCATATGGAGAAAAATCCTGCAATGTTTTCATCAAAAACCTTCATTTCTTTTCGACTGAAGAAAGAAAGACATGGTCATCTTGGATGACATGGGGGTGAGTAAATTATCAGCAAAAGTTTTTTAAAAGTGAACTACTCCTTTAAGATATTTTTGAAATCGGAGAGCTCCTCCGTAGGCTTTTATTAAGAGAGAAAAAGAAAATAAAAACTGAAAAGAGAAAATAAAAACATAAAAAAATGTTTTTATTTTCTCTTTTATACCTGTACAGACCTCTGTGAAGTTGGCACCCCATAAAACGAAATAATCTTCAAAACTATGCCATTGGTTTGTGCTGCGTTTGTGCTGATTTGTGCCGTCAAAACTGACATTTGTGCTGGTTTGGATTTTGAGATATTGAAGATTATTTTTTTGGTTGTGTTACGTCACTCTCCACCCCATGTAGTTCAAATCGCTCCACGATTTTGTGCCGTTACGATGAACATTATGTATTTTTCCCCTCCTTAGAAATAGAACATTGGATTCGTGACAGTGACGTCACTCCACCCCACCTCGTCTAAATCGCCCAGTGGTGGAATGTAACGAACGAAGTACAAATACTTTACTTTACTTAAGTACATTTTTCACGTATCTTTACTTTACTTAGGTAGAATAAATAGTGCATACTTTTTACTTTTACTTCGTTACATTTTGCAGCAATTATTATATTTTCTACTCCACTACATTTCTACAACATCTGTTACTTTTTCATTACATTTTCTGATCAGTTTTTCCCCTGCCAAAACGTAATCTGACCATCCGTTCGTTGTGTCTCACCAGTGACGTTTGGTTGCCATAGATACATCCACCCGGTCACACTAAATGCGTCTCCCACGCAGTGTGTTTATAGTGCAAATTATTATTATTTTTTTTATGTGCATAGGAAACGCACCGTGTGTAATAGGCCTATACATTTGGTTAGGATTAGCCTATGGCAAGCCAAGAGGTTCACAATTACACCATAAATTAATCGCGTTTACTGCCAAACAAAGTTATTAATATATAGTAAGGATAAGCATGATGTGCATATTGCCTAATTGCAAGCTTGTTTCAGAAATGGTGACAACAAATTTTTTCCATGATTATTGAACATCATTGTAGGAGTAGGTGGAACGAGTTAGAATTAAATGTTTTATTAATCATTAGAAAAAAATAGACATTAAGAGAATAAATTGTTATGCAAGTACTTTTACTTTTAATACTTAAAGTACATTTAAAATCAGGTACTTTTTACTTAAGTATGGTTGTCATTGTGTTACTTCTACTTTTACTAAAGTAAATATTTATCTGGTTATTTGTACTTTTACTTAAGTACTGAGATTCAGTACTTCTTCCACCAAAAACAGTGCCTTTTGTTTGTGCTCGATTTGTGCCGTTTTGTGCCGTAGAAAGAACCATAAAAAATTATCAAATTCTTCAGACATCACAAAATCTTTAGAGGAGTAGTGATGAGTGACGTCACGCAAGCAAGCCGCGCTCTCCATCTCGTCAACAAACCTGTCTGGTGCGTTTGTGCTTGCACAGGGCCGGGAGTCCGCGACTGCTGTCATTGTTCTTTTCTTCTTTAGATATGAAAATGTTTTAGTGCCAGTGACTCCCGAGGCTTGCTGAACAGTGCTGCTTGAACGACGCAGTGTCTCGTTCCCTGTTCTCAGGGAACAAAGGTTACAGTCGTAACCTGAGATGTTCCCTTTCGAAAGGGAACTTCCACTGTGTTGTTGATGCTTTGGGGAACAATATACCAACATCACCATGCTGAGGAAAGTCCATGGCAAATTATGGCTGTGAAAAAAACGACTAAAATGCCAAAACACTCCTCCTCCGGGTCACAAACAGGCTGTCCCTGCGGCCACTGCCCAAGCTATAAGCCTCAAAAAGGCCTCCAATACAATGAAGGCCTACCCCGAAAGCTTCCATGGAAGGGGTTCATTTAAGGGAATATGGCCAGGGGGTCCAAAGGAGTCCCGCCCAGTCATTTTCTGAGGGGGACATGAAGTCAAACCTCACATGCCACCAGGGAGGCTGACCTGGTCTAATTTACTGACCTAGTCTTGCTAAAACCCGTCTGTTTCCTAAACAGAGTCTCTACCATATCTTGCCTCACTTGTGGAGGCATCCGATAGGGAGGACTACGGATAGTGGTAGCAATCGCTCTCAGACCGGATCATAGAAATGGGAATCCTGGACAGTAGAACTCAGCATAGCGCTTTCTAACCCTTGCAAATGAGGGGAGTGACTCTGCTCGATCCTGAACCTACGCAGTGCTTCAAAGCCCCGTGGAAGCTGGGCACTCTTAAAAGGGACCCTAATGAGGGGAGCGCCTCCAACTCTAGGGCTGATCTAACAGGTAGGCCTCATGAGAGTCCTTTGACCTTCCAACCAGACTTAGGTAACTAAGTTTTCTTACAGCATAAATAGTCTCTGGTACCCCTTTCCCACCAAAAAAGAACTGGTTCGGAACTGGTGCTGGTTCAAAGTTGGTTTGGAGTTGGTTCAACTTGCGAACCTTTTCAGAACCGGTTTGTTTTTCCACTGACTTGAGCGCCCAGGGAACGACGTCGTTACGCCGCTGTGTACGTCGCCATACGTCTTAGCTAGAAACGCTTGCAAGTACAACATTACTTTGGGATTATCTCTAACTCGTGTACCAAGAAAGCTTTAAAAACAATTGAAATATGTAAATCTTTTAATCTTTTCCTTTGATATGTAATGTTTTCTGATAAGTTATGTATCCCTGTCTTGTGTCTTTTTTGTTTCTTTCCATTGATTTGTTCTAGATTGTGACTGTTTTCTTCTTTGCTTACAAATTTTTTCAATAAAAAATAATGTAAAAATAGAAACGCTTGCGCCAACTTCAAGCATAACAATTACAAAGGCAGACTCCATCGTGTTTCTGCAAATGTTTCTCCTGGCTTTGCGATCCATTATTGTGATCAGAAAAGATGTTTAGAACACATCTAAACCCGCCCCCAGCCCCCGGCGTAAGCATGACGGGGTAAAAGAACGGTTCTAGTCCAGCAAAGAGTTGGTGCCGCTTTGGAACCGGTTCTTTGGCTGTCGAAACACAAAGAACTGGTTCCCGTACAGGCACCGGCTCTCAAAATACTTTGGTGGAAAAGGGTATCGACCAGGATCTGGGCTAGAAACAGGGAGGCTCCATGGGAGCCTAGTGCCTTTGCAATGCTAAGCAGCTCGTTGGGGAGCTACCAAGGGGGCTGTTAAAAGCCTAACTACTTGATGGCGGGACTTTAGTAGTGGATCCTTTAAAGCAAGGGGAGTACAGTCCAACACTACCGGACTATCGACGAGGTCTACTATAAAGCCTAAAGCTTTGAATGTTGCGGGCATCAGCCCAGGCAGTGCTTCGGCTGTAAGGAAACTCAACCATCCCAACTGGGAGGGAGTAACTAATCCGTCTCTACCTGAGCCTGGGTGGTATCATATGAGCTATGGGTGTCAAAGTACTCTTAAATAATGACCCTAACAAGGGGAGTACTATCAGCATCAGGGTCGAGGCCTATTATCTTGTATTTTAACCAGACAGATTTTACATTCTCCGTTAAACCCAAGGAAACGGAGGCCACAGTAAGTGGCCAACCATATTCAACCTTATGACTTGAATTCTCTTATTCAAGGGGCTCAGCAGACAAAAAAAAAAAACTTTTTCAGTTTTAAGGCTTAGCTGGATAAACTAGCTGCAATACTCAGGAGGCCTGAGCTTACTACTTCTTGCTTTTTAAATTGAAAGGTCTGACAACGATCATGAGATATCTGCATGGGAGACTTTTTGAAGATAGCCTGCTACCTATGCTGCTATCTACCCTGTACCACCACTAGCATTTTTACACATAGTGTGAAAGGCAGTCCTTGGCTAGATGACTATTCTAGTAAGAAGAGGCCAGTACTAGAAAAAACTAGATTTACAGGAATAACATGTGCTGATAGGCTCTTGCTCTAAGAAACCAAAACTCTGATACCGAAAGGCATTTTCCTAGAAAATTAAGCCTAAGCCAGATTTCGAGGAAACGCCGTGAGGGCTGACACACAAATATTGTATGACTGAAGTTCAAACGACTCTCAAAGTGAGAGGTATACCTAGGGTGTTGTGTGTCAAGTATCAGAGACTTTTTAAACATGCTTTTCAAATTTCAGGTGTGAGAATAACTTGTTGATCTTCTTTTTACTTGAACTAAACATACATTATGGACACTTAACATTAGACAGGACAAGTCATTCAGAGATTGTTGTTGTAGAAGATCATGGTGTCATGGTCTCGTCTGCATACAATTGGAAGATCATTTACAGTACTAAAAAGCAGGAGTACAGAATACACTGTTTTCTCATGTCAAATGTAACTTAATTTCTTTGTATTAGTTTCACAGGACACAGAAGGCGACAATAGAGAAGAAGATAAACTGAGGTTTATTGACAGGTAAATGGATATACAGGAAGAGCAGGTGAGGGGCAGATGATGGAGCACACAAGGTTCTTTGTTTTGCAGGACATAGATGTTGACTCACAAGGACACCAGACAATATGGGTAAATTGTGCTTGAAGTGGGAAAAAATAAAGGTACTTATCCAAGGTGGTGGGGGTTGAAACATTTGTATTGTTTGAGTAGGCGAGCCGAATTTTTTTTTTTAAATGACAGGATATGAATCTATTAATTTGCCATTTCAAAGTGACAGCAAAAACACAAGTCCCTTTACTCTCCACATGATTTTTTCTCTATCACAAATGTTGTTCAGATAACATCATCTTTTGAGTTTCTGATGAATAAACTAATCTTTTTTCTTTGTATCACCTCAAATATTCAGTTAAGTCACTCAATTCCTGAGGGCCACAGCTCTGCACAGTTTAGCTCCAACTCACACCTGTAAGAAAGTTTCTAGTAATCCTGAAGACCTTGATTAGCTCAATGGATCTAGATCAGGTGTGTTTGATTAGGGATGGAACAAAACTGTGCAGAGCTTTGGCCCTCCAGGAATTGAGTTTGAGATCACTGGTTTACACAAAGCTGGGTATTTGGCAAAACGAATATTTTCCCCCTCTCCGTTTTCAAAAATAACATCGTTCACACACCCGCATAAATACGCTGTCGAGCGCCATCATAACTATGCCAAACCAATTGGCGGCAGTGTAGGGGTTAAGGATAAAGCCATGCAAGCCAATCAGAATCTAAAACGCCGTTTCTCCCAGTTCACACGACAACACACAACCGGCGTTTTCAGAAATATCCACTTTGGCCGGAGTTGGCCGATTTTTAGAAATAGTCGTTTTCTGTGATAAAAACTGGGTTTTCGTGTAAACGAGAGGCCAATGCGCAGGGAAATATCTGCATTTTCCCTTTGTGTAAAACAACAAATATTTTTTTACTGTGTGATTGTCTTTAATAATTTATTTGCATGATGTTAATCTAATCCACAATAAGACGTTTTAATTTAAAATGTACATTTTCAAATTATAATACAATTTTAAATGTCTTCACATTCCGTTTTCGCAGGAGGAAAATTAGTTGAAAGGTGAAAATGGTCTAAATCTAGTAAATCTAGTATTTCCTGGTACTGGCCTCCCCTTACTACAATAGTCGTCTAGCCAAGGCCTGGCTTTTACACTATGTGTAAAACAGGGTAGATAGCAGCAGATAGCAGGCTATCTTCAAAAAGCCTCCCATGAAAAATTAGGAGAAAGCAGCGAAAAATTTTACAGTGTGAAATGGGAAACTGTCCCACATCACATTATGTACATGACATTTATGACAAAAACCCGAGTGTATCCCTCACAGCCTCGCTTTCATACCGGTCAAAGCGCTGCTCTCAATAAGGTCTATAGAGTCTATAAAGGAGAAGCCTAAGTCACCACCATTTTTATATAAGTTAAATATAAATCGTTGTTATATTTTATATAAGGTTTAAAGGTGACTGAGGCGATCACAAGTTATACTCTAGAGTTTATCACAATTTTTCAGGGAGCTGAGTAGAAAGGTCTAGTGGCGCCCCTGGTACCAGTAAAATGCAAGAAGTGCCGGTATACAAGAAAAAGTGGGGGTATATTGCAATTTAAAATATAGAAGTGTGTACCATTCCACTTTGAGCACTGAGGGTGAACACACCATACAGGGTAAGGGATCAAAGACGATAGCGCAGACAAAGGTAGTCCTTGATGAGAGTGATTGGGAAGAGGTGCTGGTGATTGGAGTCCAGAGAGAGTGATAAGAGTGTGTTAGGTTCAATTCTTGAACGAATCAGGTTTTTTTAAGCCGGTAACCGTTCGAACTGGTTCACAGAATCAAAGGGAGACCTAAATCCAACTGGAGGCGGTCCACGCTTGATGAACTGACCAAGAGGGGGACCTCCTGGCAAGAAGTAAAGTCCTTAGCACCAGTAGCGTAGCCAGGAATCACAATGGCATCTGTGATCAAAACACAGATAAGTGCTTTTTTTTTTTTTTTTTTTTAACTTTTTTGTCTTTACATTCGTTGACAAAAACATTTTTAGTACATATTTTAACGTTGAGGCAGGAGAGAAGCGGAGAGAATCCAAGTGCAAGCATTAATTGAATAAACAAACAGGTGATCCAGGACAAAACAACAGAACATGAACTCAGAACAGGAAGAAGAAACAGCTACGAACAATAACGGCCGACGAACCACAACTGAATCACAGAAGTATACATACACAAGCAGACAAGCTATACAAGATAACAAAGGGGCAGTTGTAAATCCGAGACACCTGGGGAGACTAATAACCAAGACAAGGAACACTTGTGGACATTGAGGAAACAATTAGCAAAAGACAAGACACATGGCAGGATCACACGACAAACAGGGAATCGCGTGAGAGACAAGAACAAGGAACAAGACACAAAACCTGTGTTTTCAAATTCTGTGTTTTAAAGCTGTTTTTGAAACAGCTCACTTTTTTATGAGACTTTATATCTGGTCATTCATTTAATGAGGTTGCTAAGATACTTCTTATGAATAGGATGAATTAACCTATTTGTAGTTAATTACCTTAAGATTAGGATGGTAAGAAAAAATAAAGGTTTTTATGATCCTAACAGTTTTATTGGTAAAAATCAGATCTTTTTTGTGCCTACAGCAGGGATGGACGACTGTACTATGTTTGGTAACTGCAGTATTGTTCTCGTAAAGCTGGACAACTTTCAATATTAGGTACACAAACTTGGTCAATATGATGCCAAGACATTTAAGATTGTAAATAGCATAGCATGAATGATAGTAACTGATTAAATTTGACAAAAAGGAAATCAGGAAGAATCTCATATCTCACAAGAGCATTATCTGATATAAAACAGGTTGAGTATGTTTCGTCATGGGAGCTGATCATTCCTAGAGTACTATGTACAAAAGCTGTCACAAGGAAATATTCTTTTAAAAGGTACACCTTTGTACCTCAATTACCCCTAAAGGGTGCATATTAATGCCTTAAATGTATGTATTATTACCTTAATGGTACAGATTTAAACCTTTTGAAAGGATACCGCCCCAGTGACGTGGAAGGTGGGTTTGTTACATGCTGTGAATTATGCTGACTCGGCTTAATTTAAACATATAAAATAAAGAATAATAACAACGGTTACTATTATTATTTATGAATTAAATAAAATAATCCAAATATAGATAATGAGGATAGTATAAAAAAAACAAACAAACAAAATAACTATTGTACTGTAAAACAAAATGAATAAAAATATGAAAAATATACAGTATGATATTAAAATTACAATACTAACGTTTATGTCTTTATGTTAAAATGTTGTTGTTAGTTTTTGCCAGGAAAATACAGCGAGACCTTAAGTTTTAAATTTAGCTAGACAGCAGGTATATAAACATTACAAAACTGGTAAAATACTGTAAACTGCTCAAACAAATATTGGGTTATAAATGGTCATTCATATCACCAATAAGCTGCATTAAATAGTCTGTGTAAATAAATTTTAATCTCACTTTAGATTAGTTTTAATTTTGTTACGTTAATCAATGATGGAACATGTTTGTCAAAAGTTTTTTTTTTTATGACAAAGACAAGACAATGACACCAACGGCATTACACAATAACTTTTTTATTATTGACCAGCATCACAGGGAACCAGGGAGTTGCCGACAGCTCAGGGAGCCTGGAAGGGACCATCATCACAGGGAGCCAGAGAGGTGCCGGTATCTCAAGGAGCCTGGAAGGGACCAGCATCAAAGGAAGCCAGAGAGGTGCCGGTAGCTCAAGGAGCCTGGAAGGGACCATCATCACAGGGAGCCAGCGAGGTGCCGGTATCTCAAGGAGCCTGGAAGGGACCAGCATCAAAGGAAGCCAGAGAGGTGCCGGTAGCTCAAGGAGCCTGGAAGGGACCATCATCACAGGGAGCCAGAGAGGTGCCGGTAGCCCAAGGAGCCTGGAAGGGACCATCATCACAGGGAGCCAGTGAGGTGCCGGTAGCCCAAGGAGCCTGGAAGGGACCATCATCACAGGGAGTCAGAGAGGTGCCGGTAGCTCAAGGAGCCTGGAAGGGACCATCATCACAGGGAGCCAGAGAGGTGCCGGTAGCTCAGGGAGCCTGGAAGGGACCATCATCACAGGAAGCCAGAGAGGTGCCGGTAGCTCAAGGAGCCTGGAAGGGACCATCATCACAGGGAGCCAGAAAGGTGCCGGTATCTCAAGGAGCCTGGAAGGGACCAGCATCAAAGGAAGCCAGAGAGGTGCCGGTAGCTCAAGGAGCCTGGAAGGGACCAGCATCACAGGGAGCCAGCGAGGTGCCGGTAGCTCAGGGAGCCTGGAAGGGATCAGCATCAAAGGAAGCCAGCGAGGTGCCGGTAGCTCAGGGAGCCTGAAAGGGACCAGCATCACAGGGAGCCAGTGAGGTGCCGGTAGCTCAGGTTGCCTGGAAGGGACCAGCATCACAGGGAGCCAGTGAGGTGCCGGTAGCTCAGGGAGCCTGGAAGGGACCAGCATCACAGGGAGCCAGTGAGGTGCCGGTAGCTCAGGGAGCCTGGAAGGGACCAGCATCACAGGGAGCCAGTGAGGTGCCGGTAGCTCAAGGAGCCTGGAAGGGACCAGCATCACAGGGAGCCAGCGAGGTGCCGGTAGCTCAAGGAGCCTGGAAGGGACCAGCATCACAGAGAGCCAGAGAGGTGCCGGTAGCTCAAGGAGCCTGGAAGGGACCATCATCACAGGGAGCCAGCGAGGTGCCGGTAGCTCAAGGAGCCTGGAAGGGACCAGCATCACAGAGAGCCAGCGAGGTGCCGGTAGCTCAAGGAGCCTGGAAGGGACCAGCATCAAAGGGAGCCAGAGAGGTGCTGGTAGCTCAAGGAGCCTGGAAGGGACCAGCATCAAAGGGAGCCAGAAAGGTGTAGACCGCTCAGGGAGCCACCAGGGAAGCACTGGTGACAGCGCTGTGGTCGAGAAAACTAGAAACACTCAAGTCAAAGTGCGGACTCTGGGGCGGGTGCGGATTTTGGGGCGGATGCAGGGGCGGGAGCGGACTCTGGGGCGAGTGCGGATTTTGGGGCGGATGCAGGGGCGGGAGCGGACTCTGGGGCGAGTGCGGATTTTGGGGCGGATGCAGGGGCGGGAGCGGACTCTGGGGCGGGTGCGGACTCTGGGGTGGGTGCGGACTCTGGGGC
The DNA here is from genome assembly GCF_988280905.1 of Pimephales promelas. Classification (NCBI taxonomy): domain Eukaryota; kingdom Metazoa; phylum Chordata; class Actinopteri; order Cypriniformes; family Leuciscidae; genus Pimephales; species Pimephales promelas. The sequence goes on from NC_142779.1 coordinate 33,944,652, forward strand.
GGGTGCGGACTCTGGGGCGGCTGCGGATTTTGGGGCGGGGCGGATGCAGGGGCGGGAGCGGACTCTGGGGTGGGTGCGGACTCTGGGGCGGGTGCGGATTTTGGGGCGGGGTGGATGCAGGGGCGGGAGCGGACACTGGGGTGGGAGCGGACACTGGGGTGGGAGCGGACACTGGGGTGGGAGCGGACACTGGGGTGGGAGGGGACACTGGGGCAGGAGGAGATGCTGGGCCAGGAGGGGACACTGGGGAAGGAGGGGACGTTGGGGAAGGAGGGGACGCTGGGGCGGGAGCAGACTCTGGGGCGGGATTGGTCTCTGGGCGGGAGCAGACTCTGGAGCGGGATTGGTCTCTGGGCTGGGAGTCAGGATCGGACTATAGGCTGAACTCTGGGGCTGAAGCGGACTCAGGAAATTAAAGCATTATAGAGCATTCAAGCATTTCTTAGAAGAGCATTATCTGATATAAAACCGGTTGAGTATGTTTCGTCATGGGAGCTGATCATTCATAGATTTATATGTACAAAAGCTGTCATAAGAGAATTTTCTCTTAAAAGGTACACCTTTGTACTTCAATTACGCCTAAAGGGTGCATGAACATGTATTGCTCTCGTAAAGCTGGACAACTTTCAATATTAAAGACATAAGCTCTCCCCCAACAGGGATTCTGCCACTTGTATTTATTGTACCCCATCGAGGGGATAAATACATTTCTCACCAAACTTGGTCAATATTATGCCAGGACATTTAAGATTGTAAATAGTATAGCAATGAATGATGTTACCATGGTAACTGATTAAATTCGACGAACAGGAAATCAGGAAGAATCTCATATCTTACAAGAGCATTATCAGATCTATGACCGGTGTTGAATGTTTCGTCATGGGAGCTGATCATTCATAGAGTAATATGTACAAAAGCTGACGCAAGGTAAAATTCTTTTAAAAGGTACACCTTCGTATTTCAATTACCCCTAAAAGGTGCATATTATTGCCTTAAATGAAGAGGCGGATCCAGGGGTCTGACCCCAGCTGAAATCGGATTGGCCCCTGAAGTGCCTCTGCACCGCTGATTTAAAAAAGTTTCACAAATGTCTTTGGCTGTGTACATTTGACACATTAAATTAAATATTTATGGTACGTTCATCTTTCTATTGTATTGAAGCATCCGTTGAAGTTTAAAGCATCTCAATGCCCCATTCGCTTTCAATGTTTAGATGTCTGGGAGGCTCAATGTTTACACTTTTGGGCGAGATAAACCCATGAATGGTGTACTAATAGTGGTCAATGGATTATAAACAGTGTTAAGATCATGTATTTTAACAGTTTTTAATAGATGTCTTTTAAGCCTCTTCGCTGGTTTTGAGGTGTGTTGTATCCGAAAACATTCCCCTAACACGTTATCCTGCTGTAATGTGTTCCAAACCTGTTCTTGCACTTATTTTATTGACCAAAATATACATTTTCATGCTGATTCATAACAAACCAAAATATTAATAAAAACAATGCTGATAATTGAATAAATATTTAAAGAACCTTTAAAAGGGATTATTATGTGTTCAACATTAAATATTCTTATAATTTCAGATTAGTGAACCATCTAAAAACAGAATATAGATGAATATCATGAAAAATGTTCAGTTTCACACCAAAATCCAAAGAAAAGCACTAAGCTATTATATTTTTCAAAAGATTATTTATTGTTATATTAGTAGATATGGCTGTGACGGTTAAGATGTGAACACCTGAGAAACAAGGGTGCAACAAGTAATATATAAAATGTACCTTTTAAGGCGTGAATAAGCTACAGAGATCAAGTCTCTTAAAGAGGATTTGCTCCAGTGAAAAGCTGCTAAATCCCTATTTTAAAAAAATACAATAAACCTCTAAGGTTTGAATTCCTATAATTAGGCCTAATTATAGGAATTCAAACCTTAGAGGTTTATTGTATTTTTACCTTTCAGGAGGTAAATACACTTCAGAGATCAAGTCCCTTGCTGAACTTTGGTTTGAGAAGGTAGGGTGGCACAATGGGGGAAAATGTTTTCGAGTTGAATCCCATTTCCTGGACGTATACATTTAGGGACTATGGTGAAACAAAAAAACATTTTGCAAGATGTAAACAACACTGGTCCAGAAGCACTTCCTTTTTCAGTTTTTTAACACTACATAGGCCTAAAAGCTGGGATAAAATACAACCAACAAAACATATAGAACTGAATCAAAAAGGGACCTTAAAACATCTTTAAGATTTTTTCTTTACATGTGAAATAAAGAAAACAGTTACAAACTGAAACAGGAAGTGTTTCTGGACCAGTGTTGTTTACATCTTGCAAAATGGTCTATAATGATAATGTCTTTTTCTAAAAAAAAAAAGAATAGTGGGCTATATATGTTATCTGAACTACATAAATGATTTAAGTTGATTTGACATAAGAAAACATGTTGTGATTACAAATCATAATTTTTTTTTTTTTTTTACAGTGTGTTTGTTCAACCCAGTAAGACTTTTGTTCATCTTCGGAACACAAATTAAGATATTTTTTATTAAATCTGAGAGCTGGATCACTCCTCCATAGGCTTCTCAAGGGATCGAAAGTGGCCGGCCCAAAAGTTATGAGGTTATGACATCGTTAAAATAGTCCGAGGGACTACAGTGGCTCAATATTAAGTTTATAAGATTGACAACTGACAGAGTTTACATTTTTTGGGTGAACTAACGCTTTAAAATAATTGTTTAATGGCTTCTGTTTATGAAAGAAGGCCAGTATCACTGATATTCAAGCTACTGATGTCTCGATAAAAATGATTCACAAATTTTAAACATTTATTAGGCTTCAAAAATATAACTTACTTAACTATAACTATAATTTAAGTGAACTTAAAACAAACCTTACATAAACAGCTTCAAACGTTATTTAATCAAGAGCAGTTAGTAATATTTTCTGTTCCCTTTGTTCTTTGGTTAACTTTACTGACAGAGAGAATTAGTGGCTCATCTCATGATGCATTTAATTTTCTCACGACTCTTTGCTTTCATTTAAGATTTTATTTAAAGGAGTAGTTCACTTTTGCTGATAATTTACTCACCCCCATGTCGCCCAAGATGTCCACGTCTTTCTTTCTTCAGTCGAAAAGAAATTAAGGTTTTTGATGAAAACATTCCTGCATTTTTTTTTCCATATAATGGACTTCATTGGGAACCAAACGGTTCAAGGTCCAAAAGACAGTTTCAGTGCAGCTTCAAAGGGCTTTAAACGATTTCAGATGATGAATAAGGGTCTTATCTTGGACCCTTCGAGTCATGACTCGAAAAAAGATTTGTTCATTTTGATGAACGAGTTTGTAACAGGAGAGTCACGAACGCTCATTACAGAACAGAGCAAGGATAGCATTTGTGCTTATATAACTTAAACTTTTTTATTTATTTTTTAAATGACTGATCATTTCGCTTGATAAGACCCTTACTCAACGTCTGGTGTCGTTTAAAGCCCTTTGAAGCTGCACCGAAACTCTCATTTGGACCTCGAACCGTTTGGTTCCCACTGAAGACCATTATATGGAGAAAATCCTGGAATGTTTTCATCAAAAACCTTAATTTCTTTTCGACTGGGGTGGGGGTGGATGTTCCGATCTGTACTAACATGAAACCAGACTTCATTCGCCCCAATGGAAAGCACTGCCTGAATCATTACCTATCCCCTTGTTCATACACGTTGCAACCATAAAAAAAGGTAGCAACACACAAATCCATACATACATAGGCCCTACATACCAGACAGCATTAGAGAGCATCTCACTTTACGAGCTATGCTGCAGTGTGGTGACTGCGGTCAAAAACGGTGCTCTGACTGGTGCTCAAATACACAGTAACAGCGCCATCTCGTGGACAAATAAAAAAAAACTGTACCATACAATGGCTCCTACAACCCCATGTGTCATTCACTATGCATTCACCTTTAATTTTATGTCTATGCATTTACCATGTAGAAAATATTAGGCTACAAAAAAAGTGACTGATTCTAGCTTCAGTTTTAACTTCAACTCTAAATAATGAAGGGGGCGATACACTTCAATTATACAGTGCATTTGACTGGACAAAAAATCTGCTGAGAAGCTGAAGTGCAGACTCAGAGTGAATTTTTTTGATTCATTGATCCTTGCAGAAGTTAGAGGTGAGTTTTGAATGCAAATTTTGTTGTTTTGGACCAGCTAACACACTAAGCTTATCATTCATGCTAAAAAACAAAAAAAGCACTTCAAAAACTTGGTTTTAATGGGGATTAATATTAACAAGAAAACAGCTTGTGGATTTGTGCCGTAAAAAAAAAATCACATATAACTTTACAACGTTTTTTCTAAACTAAAATCAAGTGATCTTGCATGTTTGAAAACGAGGCGAGAGGCATTTTTAAATGGGCACCGTCTGATAGTCATATACACATACGACCATTATGATATACAATTGTTGAATATTATTTAAACTAACTGTAGTATTTTTATATTTGTAAGAATGTCGCTTCAATAGAAAAGAGACAGAAAGACGCATCAGCAAATAGCCAATGCAAAACTAACGTGGCGTTTGTCAACAACATTAAAAAACTACAATCCCCAGAGGGAACGCAACTTCCGCCATCTTGATTAAGGCGGTCCACAGACAGCAGAGACCTACCACGTTTTGTTTAATGCACATCCAAAGAGGCTGAACTAGTAGCGAAGCGTGCAGTAACATTTTACTAGTCGACTGGTGTTTTACATTCCGTCTGCTGGACGTGCTTAAAGCCATGGCCGAACCGATACGTGCTTTGTGCGATGAGCTTATAAAGGCTGTGAATGTGATGATGGAGGCAGAATCCAGTCAGACATACCGCCTGGAGGCCCTTAAGGTGAATTATCAAATACAATAACAAGGTTATTATGTATGTATTAATACGTAAATCCATTTTATGGAGGTCACATTGAAATAACATTTTTGGAAAATCCCGTTTTCATTTCATTATTCAAACGACCAAGTCGTCATCTTATTTTGTTTATGTTTATGTTCGCATGTGTTGCTTTTTAATATTAACCTTATCGATATCAATCAATAAGGTTGCACTAGGCGTCATTGTGTCAATGGGATATCGCATAGCATATAGTGTTGTCACGGTACCAAAATTTCAGTATTCGGTACCGATACCAGTTAAAATTCAAGGTTCTCGGTACCAATTTCGGTACCAAAGCTTAGTTTAAATTTACATATATTTAAGTGTTTATCACGGTTACAAGTATGGAAACTGTACATTTGTATTATAAACACTTTAGAAAAAGATTAGATAAAATGACCTAAAATAAACAATATTATACACTAACACATTTTTAAAGTTGTTTGTAAAGTTTTAATCCATTATTTATTTAATGCACAATGAATTAAGTGAACAAACATTAACAATCAGGTGTTTGTAATAAATAACATTTTCAAACATTAATTAATGTTGTAAAAATATATTGTTCACTCAATGCGTTGATAACCAAGTAATGTTTATGAATGGTATCTTTGTAGCATTACCATAAAACATGTTTTATTTGACTTGACTGTCCTTTTATTAATCTAAAACTGAATTCATATTTAATTTTAAAAAGGCTTTTTAAACCTGCTGAGTTATAAAGGCAAGAATACGCCTAGAACTGGCACTGACATTAAATGACAATACTAATACCAGTAGTACTCTGGTGTTGGTTGGATACTACTGTGCTCATGTACTCGTAAAACTACCCCGAAAGCACTTTAGAGGCCGTTCACATGTCGCGCGTGTTTTTTAATTGTATTTTTGCGCGTGCTTATTCTTTCCAAAGCGCTTGCTCTCACGCGGCGTCTGTCGTTGCTATGCAACGCCAACGAGTTTTTATTAGGAGCGCGCTTGAATCACGCCTATATTTGAAATTGCGAATTTGCATGTAATCGGCCTCTTATGGCAACGTGACATTAGCCTAATCCAAAATATTTCCATATGTGGCTCTTTCCTCCTTTCGTGTCAACAAGTGGATTCAGAGAGAGAGCCATATCAGCGTTATGAAGAGGACGCAACTGTGCACGTTTCAGACATCGCGTCTAGAACAGAACTGGACGAACCTGGTATTCGGTACCTAGAAAAGCTGGTACCGTAACATTTTTTTTTTTTAGTACCGACTTGGTACCGAAGTACCGAGTTTTTTGACAACACTAATAGCATACATAACATATTGTATGCACATTGATTGACTTGATCATTCATCAAGGGATGCAGTAGAACGGATAACGTTACACACAATGACATGGATGTATATTATTGTCATTGCAAGACCAAAGGGATTCAAATATTATAGTCAAAGGGTTAGTTTCACCCAAAAATGAAATTGTGTCTTCATTCACTACCCCTCATGTCATTCCAAACCTGCAATACTCATCTTCAGAACACAAATAAAGATATTTTAATGATAATTTCTGTCCCTCCATTGACATTTACGCAACTACCATTGATTCTTCAAAAAGTTGTTAAAGTTATCTAAACGAATCCATATTGAGCGGTTCAGTTCAAATATTCTGAGGAGACATTATGAGCAGATTTAATATAGGCTTAGTAAATTTGTTGTTAAATGTTTTATTGTTTTTGTTGTTTTTATAGTTTATTGAAGATTTCAAAGACAAAAGTCCCTTCTGCGTTGAATGTGGACTTCAGTTAGCGGAGAAATCACAGACGGCAGTGGTCAGACACTTTGGGCTGCAGATACTGGAGCATGTAGTCAAGTAAGTGTCTAAAAAACTTGTGTGTGTGTGTGTGTGTGTACATCAATAGCTACCCTATGTTTCCATCCCAAGTTGAGAATTGACCTTGTGTGCAGAATTAGTGTAGCATGTGAAACAATTGTGAAAAAGCACTATTTCTACCCCATGTGTTCAAGAGAATAAAATCGTCACTTCCTAGGAAAATGGTGCGGAATAAATATGTTTCTACAGTCGGTGAAGCCGCTGTGGCTTTCTTTTGTATATCATAAATATCTTGCAGGTGAAATGCAATAAACGCTGTCATGTTATCTTGCGGTCGAATGCTGTTTTTTTGGAAACGCTATCGTGCGATACGCTCCTGGGAAGGAAAAATAATCTAACCATTCAGCGTTTCCCACAGGATTTTGGGATTCTGTTGTAGATGTACCTCGGTCCTCTAGTGAGGTCCGGGGTCATGCTCCCCCGTAAGAAAATATTGCACATTTTAAAGTTAAATTAATCAATCTGGTGCACTTTGAGACTTCAACATTAAGAATTGTGTGAAAACACAGAAAAAAGTCAGTGCATTGACTTGTACCTGAACTTTAAAGGAGACTCAAACCTCTTTTTAGTTGTGATATGGAGTCTGTCTACATTACACTACACAATAATGCTGTTATAATATTATTCCTATGACCGTAATAGCCATACATTATAAAACAAATGCACTGAAAAATAAATTGTCCTAATTTCTATAATGAGAGAAACCTGTGAGCTTTTATTTTGACGGAAAATAAGTTTAAAAACAAGTCTAGCGAAATAATCATCGACAATGCAACTGTGATCCCAAATCACGCTAAACTCAGCACATGAACAGATGCATTCATTCACCGTGAATTTGTGCAGACACAGTCCTTTGATTAAAGGACACAAAGCCTTATTGCGCTTTCAATTTTAGTTTGTTTGACAGCAATGGCGCAAAACACGACATTTAAAGGCCTTTTATGATATAGTGAGAAGTTAGATTTAACGCCACAGTCAATCAATGGGAAACACTAAAATCTATTTGTGGCGGTCAATGTTGATATTGTGGTGAGCCGCCACAAATAAATCATGTATGGGAAACACGAAACACGGCATTCTGATGATAGACTTTGACTCGGATGTTTCAGAACCACCAAACCAACATTTGAGATGCTGCGCGATGTGATTGGCTCTCTGGTTAGTCCTGTTATCCAATCACATTCTCTGTTTAGGCAGTGTCAATCAGTAAATGTTTTTCCTTCATAGTTTATACGTGTTGTCTTATTGGATTAACAACAAATAAAAATCTGCCTAAGTTGAACGTATGAGTTTTTTTATTTACATTTTTTTTCCATTCTGGTTATTTTATGCGATATCCCAAAATAGGCAGATGTGAACATTGAACATTAAACTGATTTACACATTCTTCTATGAACAGGTTTCAGTGGAATAACATGGCACCACAAGAAAAGCTCCGGCTGAAGAATTGCACCATGGGCCTGTTGTCAGATGTGAGCATCTTGGAAGTGTCTCTACTCAATTAACCTATTGCATGCATTGTGAAGATTTCTTTTTGATTCATATGGCTGAATGTCCTGTTTTAGGGTACACACCCAATTCTGCAAGAGGAATGTCATGTTAAGGATGCACTTTCACGCATAGTAGTAGAGATGATCAAGAGAGAGTGGCCGCAGCACTGGCCCGACATGCTGACGGAGATGGAGGCTCTGGCTGCTATGGGGGTATGAAGAGTTTCGGCTTGATGTTGTAGGACAGGTCTGCTTCATCCTGCTCCTGAAGTTAGGCCTTCCTGTCAGAGTTTAGTCCCTGAGAATTGCGCTAATTTAATTGAAAAATGGATGTCCACCAGTGTTGGTGTTACAGTAACATAAGCACTTTTTCGGGTAAACCGTAAACTACTACTGATAATATTGTAACGAAACGTTCTTTTTCAATGGGCTCGGGTATTTCCGGTGAATGTCTAAAGATGCTGGATTACTTCCGCCGAGTCCAATGCTATACCGAGAATTTATATTGAATAATTTGGATTTTATACTCTATGGTTATTAGGGCTGGGAATAGACACAAATTTCACAATTCGATTGCTGATAATTTATTCATCCCCATGTCATCAAAGATGTCCATGTCATTCTTTCTTCAGTCGAAAAGAAATGAAGGTTTTTGATTTTTTTTCTCTATATAATGGACTTCAATGGGGTCCAAACGGTTCAAGGTCCAAAAGAGAGTTTCAGTGCAGCTTCAAAGGGCTTTAAACGACACCAGACGATGAATAAGGGTCTTGTCTAGCGAAACGATCGGTCATTTAAAAAATAAATAACAAAGTTTAAGTTTTATAAGCACAAATGCTCGCCCTGTTCTGTTCTGTGATGAGCGTTCGTGACTCTCCTGTTCGAACTCGTTCATCAAAATGAACAAATCTTTTTTCGAGTCATGACTCGAAGGGTCCTAGATGAGACCCTTATTCATCGCCTGGTGTCGTCTAAAGCCCTTTGAACCTGCACCGAAACTCTCATTTGGACCTTGAACTGTTTGGACCCCATTGAAGTCCATTATATGGAGAAAATCCTGGAATGTTTTCATCAAAAACCTTAATTTCTTTTAGACTGAAGAAAGAAAGACATGGACATCTTGGATGACATGGGGGCGAGTGAATTGTGAATTATCAGCAAAAGTTTTTTTAAAAAGTGAACTACTCCTTTAATGTGCACGGTTGAAAAAACTAAACTCAACAGAAATCTTCAGGAGTGAGAGCATTCTGTTGATCTGCTACTCGATGAGCATTTTGCATGCAAATAACCATTGTCTTTTTGAATAAACAATCACATTGTAATCTCTTTAGGATGCTCAGACAGAACTTGTAATGCTTGTCCTGCTGCGGTTAGCCGAGGACGTGATCACATTTCAGACATTACCCATTCAAAGACGGCGAGATATCCAGCAAACCCTTACGCAGAACATGGACAGCATCTTCACCTTCCTGCTTGGCATTCTGCAGCTTCATGTGAACGAGTACAACAAGTTGGTGAGTTCTTCAGACATTTTTAATGATTTGTCTGCTTTTTCTACAGTCTGGTCACATAATGGATTTATTCATGTTGTTTTCTAGAAATGTGTTGCTGGTCTGGAATTGAAGGTGAGTGGGTCTAATCATCTTTGTTTATCAGTTTTTTGTGAGGGAGTTAGTGCTGTTCTTCTCAAAGGTTCATCTAAAAATGTACAGTGTGACATGAATAAAGATAACCCCGGATTTAGACTGACCAAAGCTTAAATGAAATTGCTTGAACCTAGAAACCCCAAGTTTTTACATTTTCAAGAGCCAGTTTCGAATGTAGTCTGTTTAGGGATGTGCGGTGTATACCGATCAAAGATACTTCAAAAATACCGGTATATAATATATTTCAAACGGTACAATATCATAATTTTGTTCAATTTGTCGGTATATTGACGCCAGAAGTCAATAAATAGAGAGAGCAGTATGCTCATCCTGACTTGTTCAAAGAGTTCAGAGATCGACGGGTGAGGTCATCGTTCAACTGATTTAATTTAGACTTTTATTGAACACTGAACAGAGCACATACATAAGAACTTATCAATTAAATATGATACTTTAAACACAAAAGCTCAAATCTTTGTGCATTACACGCTAGAACCAATTCAATTAATTTTTGCACTTTCAAACAAACATATTAATTTAATTTGAATGAATATAGAATAAAAGTGATATAGCATATTACTGACACTGTGGCGACCCACTGAGGAATAAGCTGAGAGAGAGAGAAAGAGAGTGTAACAGTAGTAATATGAATATTACTAATATTACAATTAAGCTAAGTTTGTCAACATTCATTATGTAACCTGACCTAACAATATTATAGCATTTCTTAATCTAGATCAATCATTAATAAAATGACTTAAAAATGTAATATAATTATAATAAGTGCCTGTTAACATTACTTTATGCAATGCATTATATGAACCCAAAACATAAACCAGAGATGCATCTGTTGATGCATGACAGCTAATGGTTTACATGTCACATCAGTTTTATTATTATATATATTAACCTATTGTAATTGTATCATTTCAAGGATTTTTTTTTTTAAACAAAATTTTATCTACTGTATGTTCCTTGACTGATTTTATTTATTTTTTTACAGTTTGATACTATTTCTTTGCATATTTGGTAGTGGAGAGTTTCAAGCAGTGTTTTTAATAAAATTATTTCAATTCAGTGAAATTGATACTTTATTTCGACTGTGGTATCGATTAGTGTTGGTACTGAGATGTTAGGTTCTGGTATCGTACCGAAGCCAAAATTGTTGAAAATCTGAGATCTGGTCTACTCTCCTACATCTAATATGGTTTGCGCCGAGTTTGGAAAATGCTTTATTTTAATCATTTTTTTATAACCAAATATTCAAATCGTTAGGTTCATCATTGAAAACACCTTTTCCCTTTAAAAAAGAAAAAATGCATTATTAAAGGAGTCAAGAATTGTTTTTTTCCCCTGATTTGTACTTTAATAGGATTTTTACATCAGAACTATCATCATTTAGAAATAAATGGCCATTTCTACTCTTCTGTTTTCAGAATTTGTGTGTAAGGGGGAAAAATGTGTGTATGTGTACAGTAGTCAACAATTGAAGTGAATCAAAACCTTTCATCAAAGTTATGCATGAATTTTGAACACTACACTTCCTTGTCTTTGGACAACTTTGAACGTTTATTATCCACTTAAAATGTTGACTACTTTACACACACACACACACACACACACACACACATGTATGAATTATCACTGGTGAGGGACCAGAGTTATTTTCACAGATGTACGTCCTCTAATGGGAGCGTTCTGCTCTTAAAATGAGTTTGTTAATCTGTTGTTTACAGAGCTTAGGCTAATAGAATTTTCCTTTCATGCATTTTGAGAAACGAACAGATTTAAAATAAGAATAACGAATTATAAAAAATATTCTTGGGTCACAGGAATACTTTATTTAATGGACAAAAGCCAAGTGGAGGAACCTTTGCAATATTATCATTTTGAGTTAATCAGATATGCACCAAATGCCTCTGATGACCTTAAAATAAATAGTTAAACGCTTTTAATTGCTTTTAACAATTAATCGAGCTGTTCTCGGGTAATGAATTAATGGCACTTTTGGGACTGTCTTGCTTGGCACCATATTTGCTTTTTGCAGGTTTTGCATTTAGGTTAATAAAAAAAATAAGTTTTTAATTTTTAATGCTTTCTACAGTTTCTTAATGTAATCTATCTGCTCTACCTCCACCGTCTAGTCGCGTATTTGTCTGAAGTTAGCTCTGATTTTTGTCTTTTACTCCCAGACAAAAGCTCACTGGCGAGTTGGTGTGGCCACTCTCAACACTCTGGCTGGCTACATTGATTGGGTTGCTCTGAGCCACATCACCAATGAAAACTGCCGTCTTTTGGAGATCTTGTGCCTGTTGCTTAGTGAACCCGATCTTCAGTTAGAGGCTGCCGAGTGTCTGCTAATTGCCATTAGTAGGAAAGTGAGTGACTGCTGTATTTACATTATACTACTTTCTCTTTTCAGCTGCTTTTCTGAAATAACATTTTCCATTTATTTATTTTATTCATTTAAAATTTGTTAATTCTCTCTAAAACCTTTATTTAACTGATAAAAGTACAGAGAAATGATTTTCAAAGTGTGCACTGACCAATTTTTGTGTTTTGTAAATAGGGTTAGGGTTGCATGCTTATAAGTTGTAAAACCATGGCAAGCAGATGCCTGGTTCCAGTACTTTGTGGGTTGTGCAGACACCTTAGCACCTTGTTTTGTGGTTGGTGAGGGGTTTTTAAAGATTATTTGTTCAATATAACGGATGCTTGCGTCTGATTTGTCTCAGTCGTTACAGTGCTAGATTTAGTTATTTTTCCCTGCTTAAGTGAACATAAAGAGTTGAGGGAGAAAATGCATGCGTAACAGCATAATAGATCTGTGTGTCAGGTCTTAAAGTGAAAGCAGTCTAATATACCTGCTGACAAATTATGAGATATTAAAATATCTACCTGGCAGTTTCTCCGCATGGTGTCAATGTTGTGGCCAGAGAAAATGCTGAATAGGGCATTATCACGCTTTTGGGTTTCATGGGCAGGATTTGTCAACTTTGTGCATGTCCACTTCTGACGCAGTTCAACAATGGCTGAGACGAAGGCTATATGTGTCACTGCTCTGTTCCACTTTGTAAATCTAACCAACAACGCCAACCCTATGTAAGTTTTCATGGATTCCCGACTGAACGGGCTTTATGCCCAGCTGCACTACTTCCTGAACTTCAGCCAGCTCCTTGTTTCCTTTCTGCCATTATTGGTCAAATTGATTAATTCAGGTGTGCTTGACCTCAGTAGTCATGGCAACAATAATCAGACACACCTGAATTAATTAATTTGGCCAATAATGGCAGACAGGAAACAAGGAGCTGGCTGAAGTTCAGGAAGTAGTGCAGCTGGGCATAAAGTCAATGGAGTTTAAGGAAGAAGTGGATTAAAACTTTAAAATAAAACAGGGTAGCAAGTTTATTTGCTGCCGGCACTTTAGTGAATCAGACTAATTTACCAGGGATGCCGTATAAATAAACTTAGTGTAGTCCTTCCCCAGATAGCAAACTGACATTGAATCAACGTGGAAACATGACATCGAAACAACGTTTATCTGACATTGTTTTGCTCATCGAATTAACGTTGAACCAACGTCAGACGCGTCATTCTTTCAAAACTAACGGAAAATCAACCTGAAATCAACGTTGTTTCAACGTTATGAAAGCAAACCATTTTTCGATTTTCATTTAGCTTTGAAGAATGCCGAAAACATTAATTCGATGAGCAAAATCAACGTTGTTTCAATGTCATGAGAGACGTCGTTTCCACGTTGATTCAATGTCAGTTTGCTGTCTGGGTCATCAGTTCGCCAGTGAGATCGGTAATTCAGCGGAAATGGCAGTGCGCAAAGATCACTGAATCTGGAAGTCCTACGTATCAGCGTGATAATCCCCTATAACTAGTAACTTTGGAAAACCACTAGCCTTATTGGTTGGTGAGCAAAAACGTTAAAGGGATAGTTCACCCAAAAATGAAAATTCTCTCAGTTTTTACTCACCCTCATGTTGTTCCAACCCCGTGTGAACCTTCGATCATCTTCGGAACACAAATTAAGATAATTTTTATTAAATCTGAGTCCTCCATATAATAGGCTTCTAAGGGATTGAAACTTGTTGGCCCAGAAAAGTTATTAAAGACATCGTTAAAATAGTCCAAGTGCCTACATTGGGTCAATCTTAAAGGGTTAGTTCACCCAAAAATGAAAATTAAGTCATTAATTACTCACCCCCATGCTGTACCAACCCCGTAAGACCTTCGTTCGTCTTCGGAACACAAATGAAGATATTTTTGATTAAATTTGAGAGCTGTATAACTACCACATTGGCTCCTAAGGGACTGCCTCTTGACGGCCCAAAAAGTCAATGAAGAAAATGTTTAAATATCCCAAGTGACTACCGTGGCTCAACTATATGTTTATCAAGCGACGCGAATACTTTTTGTGCGAAAAAACAAACAAAAATAACGAGTTTATTCGACTATTTTTTTCTTCCTTGTAGGCCAGAACGAGACTTCCTTATAGATTTCCACGACGCATGCGCGAGAATTGCGATCTGAAGTAGTGTAAGCTGTGTACGCAGATCGCAAATCTCGCGCATGCGTCGTGGAAATCTAAGGAAGTCTCGTTCTGGCCTACAAGGAAGAAAAAAATAGTCGAATAAACTCGTTATTTTTGTTTGTTTTTTCGCACAAAAAGTATTCGTGTCGCTTGATAAACATATAGTTGAGCCACGGTAGTCACTTGGGATATTTAAACATTTTCTTCATTGACTTTTTGGGCCGTCAAGAGGCAGTCCCTTAGGAGCCAATGTGGTAGTTATACAGCTCTCAAATTTAATCAAAAATATCTTCATTTGTGTTCCGAAGACGAACGAAGGTCTTACGGGGTTGGTACAGCATGGGGGTGAGTAATTAATGACTTAATTTTCATTTTTGGGTGAACTAACCCTTTAACTTTATCAAACGACGAGAATACTTTTTTAGCGCAAAAACAAACAAAAATAACGACTTTATTTTAACTTCATTTCCTTCTCTGTGGGTCTCTAATCAGTTAACGTAGTGTGATAGCGTAGAGCTGCGTCACACGTAGGCTCACTATTGGCCGACGCTGGTCATGTGTGTGATGTACAACAACAGAAGCTTACGCTGTTACACTAGTAAACTCACTCGAGGCCCACAGAGAAGAAAATTAATAGTTGAATAAAGTCGTTATTTTGGGTTTTTTTTCGCACAAAAAGTGTTCTCGTCGCTTCTCAAATTTAGGATTGAGCCACTGTAGTCACTTGGACTATTTTAAGGATGTCTTTAATAACTTTTCGGGGAACAAGTTTAGCCTATGGAGGAGTGATATAGCTCTCGGTTTTAATAAAAAATATCTTAATTTGTGTTCCGAAGATGAACGAAGGTCTTACGGGGTTGGAGCAACATGAGGGTGAGTAAAAACTGACAGAACTTTCGTTTTTGGGCGAACTATCCCTTTAATGTCTATCCCTGACTAGTTAATTGTAGTGCTATTTAGAGTCAAGAGTGTAAGTGATCAGTTAAAGTTTTTTTGATTGAGCAAATTCTTTACTCCCACAGGGAAAGTTAGAGGAGAGAAAGCCATTTATGTTACTCTTTGATGAAGTCGCCATGAACTATATCCTGTCTGCGGCACAGTAAGTAAACGTCTAAGCTTATTCTTAATCAGGGTTCCCCAAATCTGGCCTTGCTTAGCTTAAACCAGGGATGCAAACAGCACGCTTTTTGGTGCCTCCCGCCTTTTTTTCATGTCAGTTTGGGTGACTTGTGTGAATCGTGCAGATCTGAAGATATATAAGATATGGGCGGCAGTGGCTCAGTGGTTCATGTGGGTTGTCTACGAACCGAAAGGTTGGTGGTTCAATCCTCGGTTCCACCTGACCAAGTGTCGAGGTGTCCATGAGCAAGACACCTAACCCCAGCTGCTCCCGACGAGCTGGATGGCGCCTTGCATGGCTGACACCGCCGTCGGTGTATGAAAGATTGTATGAATGGGTGAATGTGAGGCAAACTGTAAAGCGCTTTGGTGGCCATTAGGTCTATGAAGGCGCTATATAAATGCAGTCCATTTACCATTTATATATTTTTTTGGCGGGTCTGATTATAATTTCACCAACAGTTATTCTGGATTGCCTCCACCAAACAAGTAAAGGAAATAATCAAATCAGAACACTGCAGTCCAAAACAGCAGTATGTGCGCAAGCGTGAATCACTAGTGTTTCTTCCACTAGCTCCTGGCCTGATTGGAGGTAGCTCGTCAAGGGGCCACGCGCGAGGATGGCATCGTGCCCGTTCACTAGGGCTGTGTATTGGCAAGAATCTGGCGATACGATACGTATCACGAGACATGGGTCACGATTCAATATATTGCAATATATTTCGATACTGTCCATAAGGCGATATATTGGGATTATTTTTTTAAGTAGGACTATAATTTTAGAAAAAGCAATATTAAAAAAAAGACATGATGTGAATTAAATTGAAACAAGTTTACTTTAGGTAAACAATTTAATACTCAGAAAATCAAACTACCAGTTTGGGATTGTGGTTCACAGGTTCATTACAAAAACGTAAATGTGTTTTTAGAAGTTGGTCATAAACTTGATAGACTTAGGGTGTCACACACCGGACGAGAAGCGCAGTAGGACAACTCTAGGTATCCCACACTGGACGCGCACCTTCTCATCAGTGTATGGCCAGCCATATTGTAATGTTTAATGACATGAAATGAAGGTAATGTCTGTTGTATGTTATGATTGTACTGTACAATTAAATACAATCGTTGCTGAGTCTGCAGTCTGAAAACTTTACCTCAGAGCATCCGTTAACTGAATGAATTGAGAATCTCACATGAAAAATCTAATAACATCAGCAATTGTCATTCAAGCAGCTGATTTCTGATAATGGATGCGAAACTAAATGCATTTTGCAGGATAGGGCGAAGTCAGTATACCTGTATATTAGCAACGATTTGAGACAAAAATTATTTAAATTGTATATAAAACTATGTGTGGTGAGCAGGACGGCCGAGGGACGTGAGAGAAAGTCGCGAGGCCGGTGGTGCGATTGCTAATGAGCAGCACCGGTGAAGCACACCGGTCTCGCATCTCTCACGAAGGAGCGGAGCCATAAAGGGGGAGCGACGGAGTGGATGAGGGAGAGAGGAACAGGCCTGCTTTTGTTTGTGTTTTATATTTTATTTGGTAAGCCAGCAGTCGTCCGCGAGGGGCTGCTGGCCGGTATTTTATATTTTATTTTCGGTAGCCAGCAGTCGTCCGTGAGGGGCTGCTGGCAGGTATTTTGTTTGTTTATTTTGTTTAAATAAAGTTTTGTTTTTGATTATTATCCGGTTCCTGCCTCCTTCTTCCCTGAACCTTGTTACACTGGTGCCGAAACCCGGGAAGAGGGAGGAACGCGCTGTCCGAGGGTCCTCGCTGCTGTCGGGAATCCGCGGTGCCATCGAGCATCGTGCGCGAGTCGCCGCCGCTCGCCGTGGGCCGGAGCCTGCTGCCGTCCGCCAGTGAAGGGGAGGAGCAGGGAGCGGGGGACTCGCGGCCATGGACGCTCGAGGCGGGGCGCTGGGATGAGTTGCCGGTGGGACGCCCGAGCTCGCCGCCGACCGCCTGGAAAATGGAGGGGCGGCTGCCGTTCGGGAGGGAGAGGAGGAGTCACCGCCGCTTGCCGTGGGCCGGAGCCTGCTGCCATCCACCAGTTAAGGGGAGGAGCAGGGAGCGGGGGACTCCTGCCGTCTGCCCAAGGCACCCGAGGAGCCGTCGCCATCCACCGGGGGCGGGGGAGCGTCGAGGCGTTCACCGAGGGCCATCCAGCGTCGCCGCCGGGCACCGCGGAGGAGATCGCCCAGCTGGTGAGGGACAAGATGGCAGCGCGTTGTGGGAGCCGGACCAATTTTTTTTTTTTCTCTCTCTCCCCTCTCTCGTGTCCGTCGCTCCTCGTGCTTCCGTCTCCGTCTCCCTCGGCTTGTCGATCCATACCCCCTAGGGATCACCGCCGCCGGGAGGGGGAGTAGGCACAGTCTCGGGTGTACCCCCCGGCCTGTGAGGGGTGATGGGGGTATGTGGTGAGCAGGACGGCCGAGGGACGTGAGAGAAAGTCGCGAGGCCGGTGGTGCGATTGCTAATGAGCAGCACCGGTGAAGCACACCGGTCTCGCATCTCTCACGAAGGAGCGGAGCCATAAAGGGGGAGCGACGGAGTGGATGAGGGAGAGAGGAACAGGCCTGCTTTTGTTTGTGTTTTATATTTTATTTGGTAAGCCAGCAGTCGTCCGCGAGGGGCTGCTGGCCGGTATTTTATATTTTATTTTCGGTAGCCAGCAGTCGTCCGTGAGGGGCTGCAGGCAGGTATTTTGTTTGTTTATTTTGTTTAAATAAAGTTTTTATTTTTGATTATTATCCGGTTCCTGCCTCCTTCTTCCCTGAACCTTGTTACACTATGTAAATGCCGCTCTGTGGCGCAGCAGGATTTTGAACACGGCCCTGAGGCGTTGCTGGGCGCCGCGGACAGACGCTGAATGGCGCCGCCGGTGTGTGTACACTCATAGAGAATAATGTGTTCGAATTTTAAAGATGTGGCGCTGAGCTTCTCGTCTGGTGTGCAACGCCCTTATAGACTCTCTGCCGAAACCCCCGTTTCACTGTTGCTCACGCGACGGTCCTGCTCGACACTTACGCGCGGCTACTGCTTGCGGTGTGAATGAACGCACTCATTGATTAACATGCTGAAAGGAATAGAGCAGGAGCCGGTCTTTACACGGGGTTCAGCCATAGCTATGTTGTTTCTAGCAAACGTTAGGCTAGTGGTGTGTCTATGCATAGCCAAAAAAAAATCGATATTGCGTTTCTGAAAATCGATACAGTATTGCAAAATAAAATATCGCGATACTCAAGTGTATCGATTTTTTTTTTCTTACACCCCTATCGCTCACTGTGCAGAAATGCACCCGCACGTGGATGACATTCTGTCCATGTATACTGTTTTTTGCTTTTGTATCCTGTGCGTGAGTTTTGAGACTAAAGACTAAATTGTCTTTTGCGCTCTCAAGTTCGATATTTCAAATGTAGGCGCGCGGTAAGCGCACTCATAATTGAAGTGATTTTTTTTCCAGGCGCAGCGAGATGAAAACTTTTCCAGAATGCCGCCAGTGCACTGCATTTCATGTGACAAGAACCAACCACCATTGAAAGCTGGGGGTGCGCCTAAATACTATCGGTGTTTTTCTCTTCACCGTGAATAAATCTTGTAGCTGCTACAGAAAGCGTTTTTCGGTGGTAAATCTATTAGCTACTAAAACTTCTTTGTCGTTGTGGAGAGCGCAGTGCATGGTAGGGCTGTTGGAATGAATTCCGAAATTCGAATATTTAAAAAATCAATACTATTCGAATGCTGAAGTTACTATTCGAATAATGCTTTTATATATATTTAAAAAAAAAAAATGCAATCTCGTCTTTCTCGCGGCTTACACGCATGTGAAAATGAAATGCTTTTGTTTCGTCTAATGAACAATAACGTTTTTGATTTAATTGTGCACGTTATCCAAGCTATAGGCTATCATCGGGGTTTCCCCTATGCGTTTCCCATACAGACATCCTAAGCCTCCCGGAAGTTCCCCCCGGTTTATGGACACGATCTAAATGTTTATTAGTAAAGTTAGATTTCCCTCTAGTGGACAGAATGTGTAACAACAACCACAGGATATAGTGGCATTGGCGATCCATAAGAATGTGTTATTTCGTAAATATTAATAATAGGATGAGCATTTAATATTCAAATATTATTCGAATATTACATAAAATATGGAATGGAATTCGAATAGTATTACAGAGGAAGATTGACAGCCCTTGTGCATAGATGCTTAGCAACGACAGACGCCATGGGAAAATCGGACCGTATTTTACTATTAATAATAAAAGATAAGCTTTTATCTCACTCTTTTTATAAACAATGATTTAAAGACTGAAATATGGGAGGTTTATCTTTTTATAACACCTTTTATTTTTGTGAAAAATGATTTAAAGGCTGAAATATGTGAGGTTTGGTTTTTATAAAACCCTTTTTTTTTGTGAAAAATGATTTAAAGGCTAAAACATGTTTACTATGTGTGCCAATGGGTGGGCCAGGGTTGGTGGCAATGTAAGTATTGGGATATTTTCCGTTGGCGAGAGCTACTATTACCTCTCTCCTTTTTTGACCATACATGTGTTTGCATCCCTGTTAAACCCTGATCAAACTCGCCTGATATTTTTTTAATAGCTGAAAACCTTGATTAGGTTGTTCATGTGTGTTTGATTAGTTGAAACTGAACTCTGTAGGACAGTGGCCTTGGAGGAACAGATATGAGGAACCCTGCTCTAAATGACTTGGATACTGTTCGATTGACTGCAAAATGCTGTTTGGATTTTATTTGAATATAGGTCGGCAGACGGTGCTGCTCTGTGTGATCCGTGAGTTTACATTTTTCTCTTAAAAACCAACATAATTTAGAACAACCGAGTTCTCTCCTGTTAGTTTTAACCAAAACCGTGCGTCGTCCAATTCAGATCATCAGGTGCCATCGTGGAAAGAAGATACACCTTTTTGAAGAGGCTGTGTCAGGTTCTCTGCGCCCTGGGTAGCCAAATCTGCTCTCTAGTGGTGAGGGGATCGCATGAACATCACTGTTGTGTATCATTTATCCCTTTGTCCATTTATGCAGAAGATTTTTATTGTTCTCTTCAGGGTTCAGATGTCGAAGTACAAGTTCCTGCTAATCTGAATAAATACATGGAAGCTCTTCTTGCCTTTACTACTCATCCCAGCCAGGTTTAACTGCATTATAGCCACTCGGTGAAACTCATTGGTCAACCAAGAATTGTAACTAAATATTGCATTCCATATTTGATGTTATTCAAAACAGTTTCTGAGGTCTTCTACGCAAATGACCTGGGGAAACTTATTCCGACATGAAGTTTTATCGAAGGATCCTATAATTTGCCAAATGACCATCAAATATTTAAGATCAGCGAGGACCAATCTTGTGAAAGTAAGTGCTTTGAATCCCAGACACAGAGCAGTTTTGAGTAATTGTTGTCATACTTAATCATACTTAATTGTTTGCCTTTTACAGACTGGATTTCCCTCCAAGAATGATTGTCCAGGTTGTGAATTCTCCAGAGTGGACTTTGATAGTGACGAAGATTTCAACTGCTGCTTTAATTGTGAGTTATTATTGGTTAATTAGTAGTATTTAAACATTTTCCCAATCATTGATAATCAAATTCACAGATGAGATTATCAACCCAGAAGTTCATATGTCGGATCTAAAAGTTGCAGAATCAAGTCACCTTTATTTTCCTGGCGCAAAATACGGATTATTTAAAAGCAGCACTTTACAGTGATCAATGATGCAAACATTGCTCAAATGGTCTGTAAAGCAACTCTTAAAGCTACAATATGTAATTTATTGGTCACAAGAGGGCGCCGTTTCCAACAATAACAAAGGCGTATGTATGTGACGCAGTGACAAGCTGAATGATGGGACTTGCTGTCAAGCTGATGGATCTAATAATGTTTAAGGATTAGTGAAAACACTCATGTTTTATAACATTACAGTGGTATGAAGCAGGTCGCGATTGCTAATAAGATACAAATATCACACGCGAGTCCTGTGGATATAAAAGAATAAGGAAATTTCATCCTATTGAACTACACGCAAGTGCTGGATTACTCACACAGGTCTGTTTATTAGATGAATTAAACTTGTGAGGGAAACGCAGCGCTGTTCCAGTTGGAATAACGTTACACTATCACACTAAACGGCATTTAAATGTGTGTTGAAAGTTATAATGTCATTCTACGTGTTACTGTAGTTCGTTTGCTATACGAAACTAGCAGCTAGATCAACATAAGAATAACATACTGACTATATTCTAACATTTCATCATGTCAAAATAAAGTTATAACATTGATTTGTTTTATGTACTTTTGCTCACCTGTCTAATAAAGCTGTAAAGTCGTGACTCGTGAAGTTCTGTCAAGTCCAAATTAGTTGCGGAGTGGCGAGTGGAAGTCAGTCTCGGACGCTAGCTCTCGGCATCTCAAAAACATCACGCTGATATTGATCCTCATTCTAGTTCTCCTTGTTTTTCCCAAAGTCTTCTTGCCATGGTCTATGTTTGAACGAAACAAGAACTGGGTGCCGCTAAACGTTACGCACTACGCAGTTTTCCGCGTCTGTCGCCATGGTTACGTCATGGCTATGGCAATACGAGCGGAAACAAGGGTAGCCGAGGATAGCGACATTAGACGACATTTTTTTTTCCGGGACGGCCACTTATTTAAAATTGGAATTTCTCTGAAATAAAAGGACTTTGGAGACTTTTGGGATATTGTAAGTGCACAATTGCAGGAAATATATCACACTGTGCAAGTTATTTTTGGATATTCTATTACAAAATCCTTACATATTGTTCAGCTGAAGCCAGTTCATGGTTGATTCAGTTTCAGTGTAAAGATCATCAATTATTAAATTAGTTCAATTCGGCTATAAAGCAGCTCTGCATTAAACAATGAAGACATCTTCCAGCTCAGACATCTTCATCTTCCAGCTCAGTTCTCATCAAATAGTGTCAGTGCAGTCAGATCAATCCGTAGCTTGTTTCACCACAGGGTGTGTGTGTGTGTGTGTGTGTGTGTGTGTGTGTGTGTGTGAGAGAGAGATTAAAGGTTCCAGTTATTGATTTTGTCGAGAGAAATGTGGATGGCACATTTGCGTCATCCTGCTGACTGCAGAGGACAGGAGAGAACATGACTAGTAGGCGGATGATAAATATAATGTGATTGAATTTTATGTCGTTTGGAAAATAAATAACAGTTAGGAAAATGTATAACAAAAAATCCCCCACCAACCAGTGCATGCCCTGTGTGATGTATAAAGGTATGGCAGAAGTAAAATGGTTTGAATCTCAAAATGATCACAAAGAAATAATATGAATACTACCTAATTCTTTTTTTTAATTTTTTTTTTTAAAGATTTATTTTTTCCCCGGTTGGGTTTACCCCTTAACAATATTTGTTAAACAGCTTTCAGGGCTCATCAGGGGGAAGCAGTTCGTCTGGCTTGCAAAATTGTCTCGTTTGAGGCCTTTCAAATTGCAAGGGAGTGGGCTCAGTATCAGATCAACACACCTATAGATACTGGGAACACAACATGTGAGTATTGTTACTACACTTTCTTTATGGTTGGTACTCTTTAATCTGTCACCATGTACGGTATACTGTCCTTGTCCAGAAATGAAATAAAGACATCATCATCATCACTGTATAGTCCATGTGACATCAGTGGGTTAGTTACAATGTTATGAAGCATCAAAAATACATTTTGGTCCAAAAATAACAAAAACTACGACTTCAGCATTGTGTTGTCTTCCGGTTGTGTTGTGGATCCGCGCTCAGTGACTTGGCTGACGTGTGTCTGCTATTACTGAGCTTCAGTTACAGTCTGAGGGAGACGCACGCTGTACAAAACAATCTTCACAAACACGTCTAAGTATTTCCACACAGAGGAACACTTGCATTTTTTTGCCCAGGCGTATTTATTTGAACCCGAATACACGGACGACCAGACACACGTCAGCAGCGGCACTGAACGCGGATCCACAACAGAACCGGATCCACAACACAATGCTGAATAAAGTCCTAATTTTTGTTATTTTTGGACTAAAATGTATTTTCGACGCTTCAAAACATTGTAACTAACCCACTGATGTCACATGGACTACTTTGATGATGTCTGTATTTCCTTTCTGGACAAGGACAGTATACCGTACACACATTTCCAATGGAGGGACAGAAAGCTCTCGGGCTAAATCTAAAATATCTAAAACTGTGTCCTGAAGATGAACGGAGGTCTGACGGGCAAGGTCATTAATGACATTTTCATTTTTGGGTGAACTGACCCTTTAGAGCTGTTTTGGCTGCATATTTGTTTTAATGTTTTGGTGGATCAGTGTACCTATGTCACCACGCTTTTACTCATTGTGGAATGAGATTGAGTTTGATTTACATTACAGATTTTCATTCATGAGGCGCCGCCTCATTTGGTCATTCAGTTAATTCATAGACTTAAAACACAGATTATACACAACAGATAGTGTTGGTTACCACAGACAATAATCAACACTTCAAAATCAATACTTGTGTATTACCTTAGAACGTTCCTTTAAGGGATACTCCACTTTTTTTGGAAATAGGCTCATTTTATAACTCCCCCAGAGTTAAACAGTTGAGTTTTACCATTTTTGAATCCATTCAGACGATTTTCTGATATTTAGAAGAATGTCAGTAACCAGACAGTTTCTGGTCTCATTGACTGCCATAGTATATATTTTTTTTCCTACTATGGAAGTCAATGAGACCAGATACTGTCTGGTTACTGATATTCTTCTAAATATCAGAAAATTGGCTGAATGGATTTGAAAATGGTAAAACTCAACTGTTTAACTCTGGGGGAGTTGTAAAATGAGCCTATTTCCAAAAAAGTGGAGTATCCCTTTAACATGGCTACATTTGGGTCTTTTTTGTTGAAGCTAAGATAGATAAGGTTCTCTGTTCTGCTCTCTACCCTTCAGCGGTTCAGTGGGATGCCATGACTTTCTTCACTGAAAGTGTATTTGGACAGCTCTTCAAAATCCTCGAAAAAGAGGCAAGACCATCAAATATCTTTCATGGTGAGGGATTTAAAGCGGATCTTGCTATTGAGGCTTTTTTCCCGCTCCTTTAGAAACTTCCCATAGATGAGGGCATGGAGCTGCTGCAGACGGTTGTAAACTATGAGACAAGAGACCCTCTCATTCTGTCCTGTGTCCTTACCATCATATCCACTCTCTTTCCCTTCGTCAAACACCAACCTCACTTCCTGCCCCAAGTACTCTCTAAGGTAAGCGATATAATCTGGTGTTTCAAAATTGTAAAGCTCTACGGTCTGGTCATATTAAGTTAATGCACCGACCCATAATACTGTTACACATGTTTCCGTCTCAACTATTTACGTTCGCTTAAAAAAATAACTGACTGTTTATGTAAATGCTGGCCCAGAACAGCATTTTGACATTATTTTGTGTGTATTTGACTGTTTAAGTGCGATAATCGGTGCTTAACAATTTAGCACCGAGTGGTGGCTTTAAGTGCGAGCACTTCGGGTGTGAGAGCAAAATCTGCGGGATCGAGTGAAATTATGTGCAATACACACACACACTCACACCGAAATTCAAGACTTGTAACACCAATTTTAATCCGAAGTAAATGAATTGAGTGAGTGAGGCGAGGCGAGGGGAGACTTACAGTATTATTCGCGTCACTCAAAGGAGGTGTTTGGGGCAAATGAATCGTCGAACGAATCATTTGGGAGTCGTTGAGCTAATCAGGTCAAATTAAATGCGTATTATAAGACAAATAAAGGGTTTTTTTTTATCCTTGCATGCACGTTAAACTGTTTTTGGGAACTCCCAAAACAAAAATAGGAACATTTGAAATGCTATGATAGGGGCTCTTTAATGTCAAGCCCCCTGCCTGTGGTCTGGTAATACATCTACAATGATCTAGAAACAATCAATCCGAAATATGTGAGTTTGAATGTGGTTCAAAACCCCCTGTATTCTCTCCCCTTCTCCCCAAGATTTGTTGTATTCTCTCTGCTGTTATTAAAGCTACACTGTGTAACTCTTTTAGTTTATTCTTAGCTAAAAACACTTGGTTCTTTCAAAAATATATGTGCTCATTAATGTATATTTACTTCTTTCAAGTAATAAAGTATTCTCGTGAGTGTATAATATGCCATTGAAAATACATACGGGTAAGGGGTTCTAATGTCGTTCGCCATGTTGCCCCTCCATCTTGAAAGTACATTAGCCAAAGAGGGACATACCCGTTAATTCAAGCTTCGCCTTTCGCGTTTACGTTTGAGTTAACACTCATGAACGAGGTCGAACTGGAAGCCATGTTAATCTTGAACTACATTGCCCACCGTAGGAGTTAAAACAAAATCGGAATTGAGAGGAACAGAAACTAATATTCACTGGATGGTCATATACCTTTTCACCTCTAGATGGGGGTAAAAATCACTCAGTGTAGCTTTAAGTCTTATGTCATGCATTTACATATTTTTTACAGGCATTTTAGTTTTTTTTTTTATTAATAGCCTGTATGTGTTTTTCTTAGTGCAATTAAAGACCTACCAATATCAATTTTGTTTCCTTTCTAAGATATTCCCTGCCATCACTTTTGAATTGGTTGAAGAACGCAAGGTAAGTTGCCCATTCATGTAAACATATCTGCATATCGTTCTCTAATCAAACACTCTTGTTGACGTTCAGTGGATGTGTTCAGGCACCTCGAACGCGAGCTGTAAAGAACGTCAGAAGACACGCCTGTTCTTCCATCATTAGGATGTGTCGAGATTATTCAGACCTTATTCTGGTATGTTAAAGCATGAAAAAAATGTTCCTCCACAACGCAAAACATGCTATTTTTATTAGTTGTTATGATTTGTTTTAATGCTGGAAAATGATTTAAAAAAAGGATTTATAAATTGTGATATTAGCATTCTCTTTTGATATAAACCATAAACAATAATAGATTATTTTTCATGCATTGCAGCCATGCTTCGACATGATGTATGAGCACGTGAAGAGGTTGTTCTCAAATGAGATGCTGCTGACACAGATGGAGAAGTGTGCTCTTATGGAAGCCCTGATACTGATCAGCAATCAGTTTAAAGACTATAACAAGCAGAAAGCCTTCCTGGAGGAACTCATGGCACCTGTTACGGCCCAGTGGCTGTCAGAGGAGATGAGGAGGTATGAATGGATGCTGGTACCCAAGTTTATTAAACAGATGTTGAAATGAATGAATGATGTGTGATCCTTCTTTTATTTCTGTGTTGTGTAGTGTGTTATGGGATCCTGCGACCTTCTTGGCATATGTTGGTGCTGATCAGGTGATCAATGACCCTGACACAGAGGACCATATGGGTATCAACAGGTCACGGGTAGGTGTGCTCTAATATTGAAATAAAAACAATATTGCTCTGACTTAGTGAGATTGTCAGATTCCTCAGGCTTCGATTGAATTATTAAGTAAATATATGTGCTATCAGAGTGAAACTCATCATTTACACATGTAGTTCATGATACACTGTTTTTTGTGTCTCATTTACTGTGAATGAGACGCTTTGAGCATTTAAATAAACATACTGTGCCTTTACTCTGAAACCGGCAACGCATTTATTTATTTGGCAACCCGTCAAAATGAAAGCCTGAAATCACTGAGCAGATTTCTTATCACTTTTGACCTATAGATGGCGCTGTCACCGAATAAATGTAGTATTCCGTGTGAGGAGACGGTGAAGCACAAAAAAGTTTGGTCTTTGGTGTTAATTAGGGCTGTAGTCAACCAAAGAAATCCTTGGTCGACCAAAGTCTTGTCCTGCACAACGATTAGTCGACAAAAAAAAAAAAAAAAACTGTTTTGATTGAACATATTTTAAACAATTGTCATAGAGCATTTATAAAACATCACAAATAAATATAACTATAATAATAATAAAATTCTTTGAGAATTAAGTGATTTTTTTTTAACTGAAAAAATTGAGGAGCTCTGTCTATGCAGTCACAATCGCGCACCTGATCACACCACGTACGCTACAAAAAAATAACTGCTATCTGCCACATTATAAAAAATCCTAACAAAAGCTCTCGTTTATACAGGCTTTATATTCTTCTTTACTTGCAAAGCTATGGGTTAACTTTTGTCCAGCCGATCAAGGCGTTTTAAACAAACACACAAACCCAAATAGCCTAAAAAACAATCCGAATAATAATAGGCTGTATTTTGGAAGGCATAAAGGTTTATTTTCGTTTTGTTGCATCATTTAGGCTATTTTCAAATGCGTAAAGTGTACAAATAAAAACGAAAAACATATTAAGAAAACACAATCTATTGAGTCAGCATGATATAGCCGTTAAAAGGGCTGCTCACTTCTTTTGCGCGCTCAAGTTCGATTTCAAATGTAGGCGCGCGGTGAGCGGGCTCATAATGGAGCAACGCGATCGCCACCCTCCACAGTCTTGTCGTCTTTGTTTTACAATGCAGCCAGATAGTGTTGGGCGATATGCTCCATTTTCATATCGTCCTATCGTCAGCCTGTGAGATCGGCGATACACGATATTATCGTGAGGGGGCGGGGCTAACTTATTTGATTATTAACTTGATTATTTAGCCTACTCATTAATTTGCTTGTTTTATTAGCCTTCTTCGTTTTATATACGAGAATCTTTTTTTCTATTTTGCTAGCAAAGGTGGAGTGTTTATTAATAGGATCAAGTTATTTCCTGGTATAGTAAAGTAAAAAAAAGAGATCCTAATCCTTTTGTTTGTCAACGGGAAATTTACGGACACATTAGCCTATTCTCATGCCATTACATGCAGAATTTTGGTCTATTTCTGCACGAGATGAAAACACGTTTTAATAATTTCTTGGGTCAGAAAGAGTCGGAGTTTGCGATATGTGCCCCCCTACCAGTGCGCTCTCTGCGCACTTCAGTAAGCACGAAGTACGCGGGTTAATGTGTTTTAAATGCCGATAGAAACAAGAGCAAGAGCCAAACGTCTAGCTGAGTCGATCGGTTTATACTTATACTTATGACTTGACTCTGATAAAGGAAACGTTTACATGACCACATGCATTGTCAAGTTTATTCAACATAATCAGGTTAAGAAAGTCGTCGCATGTAAACGCGCTCAATCTCTGAAAGTGAAAGTAAAAACGGACTGCTTTCGGCATCTGCATTAACGCCGCGTTCCCTCAGAGACGACGATGATAACGGTAACTATAATACTATTTTAGTGATATTATTATTTATACTATTTAGTAATTGTATTGTTTTTAGTGTTAGTGTCATTAAACGTTTTGTTAATTTGTTACAGAAACAAATACTGACGAACAACGATGCCGTTTTCATCTTGGATCTGTAGGAAATTGAATTTTGCGTCTGTTAAAACGAGCACACTTGATAATTTGTGAATGGATCACCTTGCGATTGAATTTTGATGTGGGATGTTTTTTAGTCTGTTTTAAAAACATTCTCTTAGAGGAGTCCTCATTAGTGCGTGTGTTGTTGCAATTGTTATGAGGTGATGTCGTTGTAAATTTAGGCAAGGCAAATTAATTGTAGTTCCTAATATTCATTTAATAACAATACTAGCTTTATAATAATAATAATAGGCCTAATAATAATAATTTAATACATTATGGTAAAACGAGCCAATTATCGTATTGATATCGTCAAAGGCATCTGCCATCGGCGATATGTCAGACTATCGTCGATACACGATACTATCGTCTATCGGCACAACCCTACAGCCAGACAAAAGATTTAGATTTCCTGGACATTTTGTCGACTAAAGCCAAAACAAGAAGCGTTCTAACTGAATGAATACAGCATCCCTTACCGAGCGCGAGCAGCAGCGCAGCCAGCCACAGGCGCGTTCCCGAGTGCTCTATGTGTGTGCGCTAAAACTGTGGCGCTGTTACAAAATATCCTAAATTAAAGCAATTAAAGTTGGGGATAAAACAAAGCCTAATTATATTTAGAATACATTAATAAATAATTTCTTATAAAGGAATAAATATCAAGGAGTAAATCATTTAAAAAAAATCTTTCTATTGGTAAAAAAAAGTAACTGGTCGACCAATAAGAATGTCAGTCGACCAAGACGGCATCGACTGATTAGTCGACTAAACGACTAAAGTTGACAGCCCTAGTGTCAATATGCTAAAGTGTTGCTAAATCAGATTCTAAATCAAAATTTGTTGATGTTATTCAAGAACAATTTGGTCAATCGTTGATGATCTGAGCATGTTTCGGGGAGAATTGGACTAAAGGTTTAGGAGGAGTTCGAAAAAGGATGTTTCAAAGAAATTATAAATGGCGGGCAGCAAATTCTACTATATAATAATGCATAATTGGAATCATAGAAAGATTAACATTACATTTAATCATTTAGCAGATACTTTCAAAAAGTTTTACAAATGAGTAGAGGAATAGAAGCAATCAAACTAACAATAGGACAATAATATGCAAGTGCTTTAACTTGTCCCAGTTAGTCCAGCATAGTTTACAAAGCTACGATTTTTTTTTTCTTTTTGTAAAGATATTCAGCAAGCCTTTAAACATACAATTGACAAACTTTCGTGAGGACACAAACGAAAATGTCTACAAACGCAGTAACAAAATTATGCCGGTTAGAGATTCAGAATTTTGTTAGTCAGAGAACCGAGCGAAAAGACTACAACCAAATGTAAACAGACCCCTTTCCGTTTCCGGTAGCTAGCATAGTAATATTAACGAGCACTGAGTCCTCCAGCAGACATCAATGCGATTTAAAAAAATGACAAATAAAACACGACAGAAACGGTATTTCGGAACATCAACGAACACCAGCAACCACTCGGTGAGTTGCACAGTTTTGAAAATGAACGTTAAGGGTTGTTTTATGGACATGTTTGTGCATGCCCATAGACACCCAGTCTAACGCTGTCACAGGCGATTATAAAAAAGTCAAAGAGTCGAGACAGGACCCAATGTCAATTTTTGTTCTTTTTCATTCAAAACAAACTACAAAATAGACTCAAGGTGTTAAATACCAGAATTATCCTTTAAGTGAACACAAACTGTTGGGATTAAGTTGCATGTGTATCATTGTATTGGATCAGTGTATTCTGTCTTAAAGTGCCAGCAGTCTAAAAAAACCTGCTGCTGTCTGTTATTCATATAAATAACAACAAAAGACAGAGAAAATCACTTGTTGCTCTTTGGTAGATTTAGTAGGGCTCATCTATATTCAATTTATACAGTAAAGACTTGCAGTATTGTTTTACATTTGATTACTTTCTGTTGATCATGATTCATGAATGTTCTGTTTTTTCATTTTACGTTTTTGTTTTACTTAACCCATTAATTGTTGGTCTTTGAGACGCCGTGAGTTAAATCATAGTTCGTAAATGAGTAGTGTTGGTGTGCTTCCAGGAACAGGGTTGGGAAACACTGGTCTAATAGATGTGAAAATGAGTGGCTTTGATTGGCTTGTGTCTTTTTATGGCAGATTAGTTTATGTGTATACACCATACTTGGCGTTGTGAAGCGTGCTCGTTGGCCTGCTGATCCTGAGGAGGCGAAAGCAGGCGGCTTTGTGATCAGCACTTCCTCGGATGGGACGCCCATCTACAGAAACCCTTGTGCGGAGCCTGTGCAGGCCCTTCTGCCCAACCTTTTGGCCCTCATCAGGTACATTAGGTCATTTCTAGAGTGATTAGCTTGTTTATATATGCCTTTTTGTAACAGTGTTTGAAGTAGTTTCATGTTCTTCATCCTTTCAGGACCCACAACAGCTTGTTCTTGCCAGAGAACGTCAACCGGCTTAGCAAGACCTTTACTAAAGTCTATGATATTATGGATATGGACAAGAATTCTGTTTTAGGTAGGTTTCTAATTTGCCCTGTCCTGATACAAACATCATAATTCAGGTCTCACCATAAAAATAACAGTTACTGTTGCAGATTTCATCAATTATAAAACAAGTTCAATTCCACTGTAAAGCAGCGCTACAGACGACAATAGTCATTTATTCAGCTCAAGTCACTTCAGTGTTAATTTAGTTCAGTGAAAGTGTCAGTGCTGCAAAGTTAAAGGGATCGTTCACCCCAATTTTTCAGTTTTATCTTCATTTGTTTTCTGAAGATAAAAGTAAGTCATACGGGTTTGTGAGTAAATGACAGAATTTTTGTTTTTGGGTGAACCATCTCTTTAATCAATTATGAAACGAGTTCAATTCAGGTAAAAGCCGCTCTACACAAGACAAGTAGCATTATTCAGTTATAATGGAATATTTTTCAGATTTTGTTTAGTGTCAATGCAGTTGAATCAATGGTATTACTGAATATTAGTTGTCTTTTAAACACCAAACCCTGGTTATGTTAAAGGTCCCGTTCTTCGTGATCCCATGTTTCAAACTTTAGTTAGTGTGTAATGTTGTCGTTAGAGTATAAATAATATCTGTACAATTATAAAGCTCAAAAGTTCAATGCCAAGCGAGATATTTTATTTTAACAGAAGTGGCCTACATCGAACGGCCTGTTTGGACTACATCCTTCTACTTCCTCCTTTAAAGACTTCAGTAGATCAGTTTTTTGACTAACGTCCACCCACAGGAATGCTCCCTCAACTCCCTCAATATAACTTACTGAGTTTACTCAGCTCTTACGATGATTTTCTGAAGTAAAACTGACGCTTCATCTTTTGTGTGATGTACAATAAACTTTAGTAATCTCAGTTTGATCATCATTCGGACCTGGTCCGAAACAGCAGTCTTGTAGGCTATTAATAAATAATGGATACATACAAGCAGATGACAAATACGTTATAATAACCGTAATTAAACTATTAAACTATACCTGTTCCATCTCTATACAGCACTCTGACTCTGTAGGCATTATTGTCCGACTCGAAATGAACACCGTTACTGAGAGTTTCTGATATTATCATTATTCTGTGAGATAAAATTGTCCTGAGAGACTGAGCGCAGAAGCTCCGCCCCCCTGTGCCGGCAGCAGCAGCTCATTTGCATTTAAAGGGCGCACACTCAAACAGAGCGTTTTTCTGAGCCCCAAAAAATGACAATTTAAACATGCTGTAAAAAATGATCTGTTGGGTATTTTGAGCTGAAACTTCACATACACATTTTGGGGACATCAGAAACTTATTTTACATCTTGTGAAAAGGGGGCATAATACGGGACCTTTAACGAAATGACTCTTCTTGTTTCCTACAGGAATTCCTCAACAAGTTTTAGATTCCTACGACACCCCAGTGTATAGAAACATAGATGAGCGCATGCAAGGCTTCTTCTCCTCACTCTACGAAAACTGGTTGGAACGAGTTCAATGATTAATTATTCTTTTTTGTTTGTTGGTTTAATATAAAAAAACCTCTTCTCCGATGGTGTAATCTCACTTTGATGATCCTGTTTTCCCTTTTCTGTTATTTTTTTTTTACAGTTACAGTGTGCTTGGGAATATTGGACCCTGCTTGCAACAAGACTTTTATGCTATAGAAGGCTTGGCGGAGCAGATTGTTGGATCCGCCTTTATCCATCTAGACAGTGTTCCAGACCACAGGCTCCGTCCCCTAGTCCATATCCTTATCATATATAAATATATATATATATATTTGGGTTTTTTTTTGCTATTATTTATATAAACTTCTACTGAAAAGTAGAGCTGCAGGGTAAATTAGTAAAAGATTGCGATCTAGATTTAAATACTCACACATTCTCATTCCTAACTGAAAGTGATTCAGCTCTGTCTATCAAACCTTGTATAATCACAGCGAACATACAGGTCTGCGTTTGCGCTGCCTCTGAACTACAGAGAAAACAGTGTATTGGTATAAAACGGCTTCAAAAACGAAAGTCTTTTCAACCAGACTGTATATTTTTTCTGTGTTACAACAATCACAGAAGTACTGGGATAAAGATCGGGATCGGGAAAGGTCAGCAAGCGGGTACTCTTACTCAGGGTTTCCCCGGGGTCTTAAAAAGTCTAAAAAAGTCTAAAATTTCTAAATCACAATTTAAGGCCTAAATTTGCTGAAGTACAGTGTTCTAGGTCTTAAATCATATTAAACAGGTCTTAATTTTCCTATGTCCATGTAAATCTCATAGAAATGCTCCCGCAGCGCTTTGGAATGTTTTTATTTTTTTATTCCGTGGTTGTATTTTTTATTTTTATTTTGCTTGTTCAAATATAATTCGCTGTATTATGACTACAAAATAGACCAACATGCAACAGCCAATCAGTTTTGAGGTTTTGTGTTATTGGCGCGTATTAGAGCCCGACCGATAAAGGATTTTGAAGGCAGATACCGATACAAATATTTTTGGGTTTGGGATATTCCGATATATCGGCCAATATTTTTTTTTTTATTAAATATTGTTGGATTTCACACACGTGTAAAAGAAAAGCTAACTTTTCTGCACAAGATACGTTTCATACTTTTTCTATATGTCTAAATGTTCACTCCTCGCAAGTATAACTTACATTTTACAATGCAGGAACTGTAACTAGAGATATGCTAGCTATAAATATAGTAATCATTACTTTCTTTAGGCAGAAAAAGTTCATTGTGGTTTCCAAGCTCATTAATGTTAACGTTAGCGGTCTTCCACTGACAATAGTTGCATTAGCTAGCTTTGTGGTTAGCTAGTCTATGATGAGCCGTAATTTAGCAATAGATGACATCATACTGCAAATTGTAAAACATACATTTTCAATATAACAGGCCAAGGAGAGATGATTGAAGCGTGTTTCATCCATTTTTATTTTATTTTTTAAATATTCATTTATCGCTATTATAACTGCCGATACCGATATTATGGAAAATGCCTAATATCGGCCGATAATATCGGTCTGGCTCTAGCGCATATCTCAGATAGCACAGACAGACATAAAACGGATTTTATTCAGCTATGGGGAAGTGGAAGTTTAGCGATACTTGGCTTAAAAATCTGAATTTTGGATCAGATTTTGCTGATTTTGCTTTTGGATCAGAGCCAACACTAAAAGTGGACGTGCTCTGGGTTCTCCACACGGTGACAGGACACCAGTCCTACATTGTTTCAAACGATGTTTCTGGACTCTGACATCGCTAAATCCTTCAGTTGCGGGGAAGATAAAACGGACTACATTATGTACTTTGGAATAGGGGGTTTTATAAAAACAGAAACCGAACAAATTTCCAAAATCACGGGACCGTTTGTGCTTCTCAACGAATGTTCAGTTTGAATAATTTAAATTACTTTGCGAATAATTTTGAGACTATGCGTTTCCTTTGTACGTTTTTTTTTCTTTTTTTTGATATAGGTGTTAAATTTCATTCATAATGGTCTTAAAAAGGTCTTAAAAAGTCTTAAATTTGACTTTGTGAAACCTGCAGAAACCCTGCTTACTCGAGTCGGCCGAAGCTCAACATCGATACATGTCTGTGCGCTACCCACGGGGCTATCAGCGCTGACGTTCAAACCGTACGTTCATACCGCCGCCTGTCAGCGACGCCGTGGAAAGATTCGTGTACGCTCTGATGCTCTGACGTAGATCGAATGCGTGATCTTTTTTTAAAACTGTATTTAAAGGGGCCGCAAAGCACAATGAGAAGTATTTGACTCTGAATTAAACGTGCATATTATTGCCATGATTTAAACATCCCTGGATGGCTCACCCATTATTTACACGGATCCTTTTCATCAAATGTAGATTGACTCCTGAATGAAGTGATTTAGGGTACAGTTTGTTTTTGCTGCCTGGTTGTTTTCCTTAATGTCGATCACGTCTCTTCATGAAGCAGCTGGTCGTGTCCTGTCCTCGTGAGTATTATGACAGCCTCCTCTGTCCTTTGCTGGGTCCATTATTTGCCTATCTACAGCAGGTAAACTTCACATCACACCCAATAATGCCTCATTTAAATACTGATATTGTGTGCCGCCTCTGCTGTGCAAAGATGTTTTGTTGTTACTGATTTCATTTGATTGATGTCTCTTTTAATTTATTAAAGGGTTATTAGTTCACCCAAAAATGAAAATTTTGTCTCTCCCTCATGTTGTTCTAACCTCGTAAGACTTTCGTTCATCGTCGGAACACAAATTAAAGGGATACTCCACTTTTTTTTTGGAAATAGGCTCATTTTACAACTCCCCCAGAGTTAAACTGTTGAGGTTTACCGTTTTCGAATCCATTCAGCCGATCTCAGGTGCCGTACCATGAGTGCAGCAGGCGTAATGATATGACGCAGCGCATGAAAACAGTCCCCAGCTCGGTGACCGGGACTAAGTTTGTCAAGTCAAGTCAAGTCACATTTATTTATATAGCGCTTTTCACAATACAGATTGTATCAAAGCAGCTTCACAGTGATAACATGTAAGTAGCACAACACAGATCAACAACATTGCTAAACACTAAATAAATAACCCCAACTGAGCAAGCTCAAAGCAAGCCAAAAGCAAGGCGACAGTGGCAAGGAACCAAACTCCATCAGATTGGATGGAGAAAAAACCTTGGGAGAACCCAGGCTCAGTCGGGGGCCAGTTCTCCTCTGGCTTACATTCATATTGTTTAAATATAAATATTAAATATAAATATTGTTTATGAATCAAACGGCGCCATAACATATCGCAGGCGTTGAGTCGTCTCATCACAGGCGTTGAGTCGTCTCATCACAGGCGTTGGGGCATCCGAAATCCCCGTGAGAGGCTGGACACAAAACTGGACCTGACGAACGCCATTTTTCTCGGGACAAGCGTCCCGAGATAACAGCAGAAAGGCAGATGGGAAATAATTAGCATAGCTGATGTTCATAATAATTTCCGTTATAACTCACAAACTCTCCGTAACCCGAACTCTCCGCAACCCAACCATACGCGCCGACCCGTTTGTCTAAGAGGCTGTCGAGCCCCACTGGTGCGTTAAGCAGTTTCAGTGGCAAACGGTTCCGTATGGCATAACAGAGGAGTAGAAGGTAAGCATTATGTGAATGCTTGACTAAAGAGATGCGTCTTTAATCTAGTTTTAAACTGTGTCAGCGAGTCAGAGGCTCGGACCGTATCGGGAAGGCCATTCCAGAGTTTTGGAGCTAAATGCGAGAACGCCCTCCCTCCTTTACTGGACTTCGATATCCTAGGAATGACCAGAAGCCTTGAATTTAGTGATCTTAAGGAACGCGGTGGATTGTAGGGCGAAAGAAGGTCCGTTAAGTACATAGGTGCTAAACCATTTAGGGCTTTATAGGTCAGTAGTAGTATTTTGTAGTTGATGCGGAACTTAATAGGTAACCAGTGTAAAGATGATAAAATCGGTGTTATATGATCATATTTTCTTGACCTAGTAAGAACTCTAGCAGCTGCATTTTGTACTAACTGTAGCTTGTTTATTGAGGATGCAGGACAACCGGCTAATAAAGCATTACAGTAATCTAGTCTCGAGGTCATGAATGCGTGAACTAATTTTTCTGCATCAGAAATAGATAGCATGTTACGTAGCTTAGCAATGTTTCTAAGGTGGAAAAAGGCTGTTCTTGTAACATATGAAATATGATTTTCGAACGACAAGTTGTGGTCTAGTATAACACCCAGGTCTTTTACTGTTGTGGATAAAGTAACAGGACATCCGTCTATATTAAAGTTGTATTGTGAGAGGTTTTGTGAGTAGTTTTTTGGACCAATAAGTAATACCTCCGTTTTATCTGAATTTAATAGCAGGAAATTACGCGTCATCCAGCATTTTATATCTTTGAGACACTCTGTCATTTTAGATGAGTTAGTGTTTTCATCTGGTCGTGATGAAATATATAATTGAGTGTCGTCAGCGTAACAGTGGAAATTAATTCCATGTTTTCTTATAATATTACCAAGTGGCAGCATATATATTGAGAATAGCAGAGGGCCTAAAACTGATCCTTGCGGTACTCCATAGTCTACTGACGTTATCTTTGATTTTTTCCCATTTAAACAGACAAAATGAGAACGGTCCGATAAGTACGATCTAAACCAGCTTAATGCCTGTCCCTGGACACCGGTGAAGTTTTGTAGTCGATCCAAGAGTATTATATGATCTATAGTGTCGAACGCAGCGCTAAGATCAAGTAGGACTAGTATTGAGATACAGCCTTGGTCAGAAGCTAAAAGTAAATCATTTGTAATGTGTAGTTACATTAAAAAAAAAAAAACAAGTGTAATTTGTTTGTAGTTATGTTGACGGAAGGTAGCCTATTTTCAGGCACTGTGTCATATCATTACGCCTGTTTCACTCATGGTACGGCAGTGAAGTTTCCTGATTATTACGTAGGAATGAGAGTATAGTTCCTAGCCATATCAGCCTAGAAAATCGCAACTTTACGTTTTCCGTCAGTCTTAGTGCACGATGTAACTACAGAAGAGTCAAGTTTTAAATAGGAAAATATCTAAACACTTTAGCCATATTTTTTTTTTTTTTGAAAAATGCTAATGGTCTTGTGCACTATACTACGCTATGCTAAAAGTGGTGCCGCCAGAACCGAAGATCGGCAGAATGGATTCAAAAACGGTAAAACTCAACAGTTTAACTCTGGGGGAGTTGTAAAATGAGCATATTTCCAAAAAAAAGGGGAGTATCCCTTTAAGATCAGCGTCAGCCAATAGTGAGTTTACGTGTGACGTACAATACAGAAACGCCGTGAACTCACTCGAGGCCCACAGAGAAGAGAATGAATTGTTGAATAAAGCTGTTTTTTCGGGGGGTTTATTGCACGCAAATATTATTCTCATCACTTGATAAACTTAAGGTTGAGCCACTGTAGTCACTTGGACAATTTTAACGATGTCTTTAATATCTTTTCTGGTGAACTAGCTCTCAGATTTAATCAAAAAATATCTTAATTTGTTTTCCGAAGATGATTTGTTTTCTTACAGGGTTGAACAACACGAGGGTGAGTAAATACTGACAGAATTTTCATTTTTGGATGAACTATCCCTTTAAATTAAAGTGAATTTATGTATACTTCTAATAAGGTTAAGAACAATTGCCTTTATAATGGCATGTAATAATTTTGGGTATCGGCTTTCCATGACGGGCTTAAAAACCATCCAAGGTTCTAGCACAAAAACACACTAAATATCATCCAAATAGCAACAAAATATCCATAAAATATTGATTTGATTGATTTGATTTATTTTTTTTATAACAGGACAATGTGCAGTTACATTGAAAAGATGGCTGCACCAGATTTAGCACTATGCGAATTTCCATCTGTAGTCCTACACAAATACAATCACATGACAAGATAAAATTACATTACCACAAAAACAATTAACATATAAAAATCATGTAACAGTGATGGTTATTTTAATACAATATAAAAAGACAATTTACTAGGAAAACACAGTATACAAAGTAAAAAAAAAGACGAAACAAAACAAAATAATAATAATAAAATAAAAAATAATAAAAATAAAAAAATAAAATAATTTTATTTTATTTTCTTTTTCCTTTCAATATTACATGCATAAACACAGTATAATGAAAAAGCCATCCGCTTGAGGAATCATTTTGTTTCTTCCTATTGAGGTATCATTCTGTTTTCAATATTGAAGTTTGAAGGTTGCACAGACACTTCTGTTGTTTTACATCATTCAGTAATTTTGGGTATAGTGAAGCAAGCAATATTGCTTGTAGCACAGGATTTGCCTAATGCTATCTCCATTTTTTTTTTTTTTTTCATTGAAAACAGAGACTGAGTTTTCGGTGGCAGATCATCAACCAAAGGACCAGTCTGAGGTAAAGTATTTTAGTTTTGGATAATAAACTTTTTTTGTGTATAGTTCTGGCCATTTGGTCAGTTCTGGCCGGTGTCCAGGAGTGGAGACCCGATGTCTTTTACATTTCTTTTAACACCGCTTTCTTCTAACACGTCGTGTGTGAGACCCCTGCCTCGTGTGTGTGTGGTTGAGACTGACACGAGTTTCTATTCTCCAAAAGCCTCGACTGAAGCCCCATTCACACCACCAGTGACTTTGTAGCTGCATGTTGCTTGTGTCCGTACTTCAAGTCACTTGTGGCTGTTTCTTGTGCCGTCACTTTAAAGTTTGTTTTTCATTGCTTTTGAGAGCAGAGTGATTTTTCTTTTTGATTTGTTCTTTGATTGTCCTTAATGACAGACAGCAGCAGGTTTATTAGGCTGACGTCACTTTAAAGGATTAGTTCACTTTTCAAAAAACTTTTGCTGATAATTTACTGAAAAGTTCACATGACGCACATCCAAATTAAACTCATCATGCATCAGTATGGTAGCATTCTTAACCCAACATAATAATACATTTAAATAAAATCATTATTATATTGGCGTGAGAATGGCAACATACTGATGTTGTAAGTTTAAATAGAATATCTGTGTTGGCTTTGTCAAGTCAACATGATTATTAATATGGCTGTTATTGATGTTTTAGTGCTCAGGAGGAGGACGAGGCCTATGAGGAGAACCATGTGACTCAGGAAATGGTGGAGGAGCAGCTGTTGCGGTTGGTCACGAGAGAAGTCATTGACCTTCTAGGTGAGTTTCCCTAATGCATGTGAAGCCTATCAGGTTTGCTTCACTTTTTATACAAAATAACACCAACTTTGTAAATGTGTTTTCAGGTGTGACTTGCATTACGAGAAAATGTCCAGAGTTATCTGCAAACAAAGAGGACGCAGATGGTGAGTTGCTGATCACATTCTCCCTGTATCTAATGGTGGAAATTCGCCAATTAAATTAATGTCTGACCACTCAATGGAAGAAAACAATAAGTAAAATGTTTTTGTCTGAAATCACGATCCAGCGTAGTCTCTCTCACAACCAAAACACATCTCAGAGAGCTACAAAATGAGCTCTTAGCAAAACAAAGTAGCCTATTTATTCAGTAATTTGGTACTATTATGTGCTGCTAGTGAACAACACTGCATGACGTTGAAGCTTAATGGATACATCTGAGTGTGAGCATTTGATTTTCAACTCACTCACGCTTGTATGTGTGTTTTGGAATTAATAACGTCTGAAACACACTTTATTTTCTGAACAAGTATAAACCAGAGTGTGAGTTGCTTTGATTTTCCATCGTGCCACAGTTCCACTGCAACCAAACTTAGATGGCCTCCTTCGGCTCCCTAGTCCACATGATGGCGGATTCCCATTTTTTTTCTTCTTCATGTGAACAATGCACTGTTTCAGACTTAACTAGTAGTTTAAAAGCCTACTGAGGACTGTGATGTGTTGGAAATTCAGAAGCGAAGACTAGGAGACTTGGATGCATCTTCAACATGATCCTTTATTGAGTATGTGCTGTTTTGTAGCTGCAGTCCTTCTAATCACTTCTGAACTCCTCTTGATTAAAGCTCAGGGTGACGGGTTGCCAGATATCACAAAAAGAGCAAAACAAGCCCCTTAAAAACGCAGGATAATAAGCACATGTGGTAAAAATATATTATAATTATATTATAAACTGATTGATGAAGTAAAGCAATGCATGAGATTGAAAATTTATTCAGCAACACTTTATTTAAAGTTGAAATATGAGTTATATCAATCTGTTGTGGGAAGTTCATCTAAAAGTTGATGAGTGTTTTTTGTTTACTATATTTTTCTATAGAAATAGTTTACCAAAGAAATCATTTACCAAATAAAATAAAAATCAAACAAGGTGACATACTTTTCTTTTCTAAAGTATTTGGGTTTATTTATTATACATTATACCCTTTTGTGTTTTTTTTTGTTGTTGTTTTTTTAGTTTTTTTAGTTTTTTTTTGTGAGGATAACTACATATAAAAAACTATATCGTGAAATATATATCGTTACCGTGAAATAAAATTAGTCATACCGTGAAACACAATTTTGGTCATATCGCCCACCCCTACTTTAGACAAGTGCAAATGAGGTGCTTAATGCAAATGTCTTCCTGTTCACAAAATGAGATTTTATGGTCGCCCATCAATGCAAATGTCTCTGTGTATAGAAGGATCATAAACATGCCGGTACCAGTTCGGCCAGATTCGGCTCAAAGTCGTTCATCTTCGGATGTGGCGCCGCGCGCAATGTTATAAAAAGTGTCGTGCACACCGCTAGGCGAAATGGGGTCTTGCGCTTCCAACGCGCACGACCGCCCACACCACAGTGATGTCATTTTTGCAGCACGCCCTTCACGCTCTTATGAATAACCTTAGTTTTTCATGTGATGTCAAGACATAGGATCAGCAGATCTTAAAAAGACTTTCATCTTCTGTTCAGGAGATGAGGAGATGGTGTCGATGGATTCCTCACAGGGCATTCAAACAAATACACCGACAGATGAGCTCTCAGAACTGGGCAAGTGCCTTCTCCGAAGTGAGGTAACTGAACATTTATCTGTGGGCTCCATCAGTTGGCTTCGACATCTGACCTCTGAGATCAGAGTCATTTATTTTTCTCCCTTCCTTTTCAGGATATTTATATGAACCTCCTGACTATATGTTTTAACTCCCTTTCCTGGAAGGACACTGTAAATTGCCAACGGACTGCTGGTTTGCTCTGCTGGACTCTGCTAAAACAGGTGCGGATTTTTCCTGTCTCTCTTAAAGGGATAGTTCACCCAAAAGTGGAAAATCGCCCTCAAGTTGTTAAATATACTTCTTCTGAAGGTATTTTGAAGAATATGGGTAACCAAACAGTCCCTGTTGACTTTTAATAATATGGAAGTCAATAGTTCCCTGGGCCTGTTTGGTTACACACATTCTTCAAAATATCTTCTTTTGTGTTCAGCATTCATACAGTTTTGGAGCAAGGGTGGGTAAATAATGACAGAATTTACATTTTTGGGTCAACTATCCCTTTATAATTCATCACAATATTTCTATCTGTCTGTAAATGAGATTAGAATTGAATTGTAAAGATGCCAGCTATTTTATATTTGAATGTTTTGACTATGTGTGTGTATGTGAATGAATTCTTGTGCAGGTGCTTGGTGGTAACCTGCTTCCGGAGGCTGTGACGTGGCTCTTCGCCAGTGTCCTGAAGGGTCTGCAGATGCATGGGCAACACGAAGGCTGCAATGCTGCACTAACTCAGCTGGCCTTGCTCATCTACGAGGCTCTAGTGCGTCATTTCAGCTCAGCTATCATAACTTGCATGTTTCTCAGTATGAGAAGCACATTTGTACATATATTAATGCAGCACAACAGTAAAAAGTATATCCTTTTTTGCCAATGTTACTCTATTGCACAAAGCAGCTAACCTGCTGGATATCATTTTTTTTTTAAGTTGGCATTTATGAGATTAAAGTTGACGTCTACTGCCCACAAGGCTATTGCTCCTACATAACAGCTTATTTTTATCAGTTCTTTTGTCTTTGGGTCATTATATTTCTCTTAGATTTCTGCTCGTGGTAATTAATTGACGACAGGCCTTTGAATTATTCGAAAAATAATGCAATATGTGGGCTGTTGTGTATGTGTGTGCGTTACAATGCAGCAGTGCATTCGTATAGAACGGTGATTAACTGTGCATTCAGCATTTGAGCATCCACATGGTATAACAGCATATTTCTCCATGTTAAAATGATCCCTCAACTCTCAGTGACACTCTCTATAACTATTATCAGTTTTATTTTCATGAAAGTCAGTGCTGATCCAAGTAGACGTCAGTGCACTGTGTTATTGGTACTTCAAGTACACAAAGAACAGCGACGTTAACGCTAGTTTAATTACTACCGAATGCGCCTTTAAATGACCATAGTAGTGACTGAATGCATCGTTTAGAAAATGTCATTAATTTTCATTGTGATATTTCTCTACAGAGGCCTCGATACGCTGAGCTGCGTCTCATCATGAACCAGATCCCTGATATCCAGGTTGATGCTCTGGAGCAGTTTGATCAGAAGGCCATCCAACCCGCTGTGTCAAAGGCTGCAGAGAAGAAAAAGAAAGAGCAGTTTAAACGTCTCATTGCAGGCACTGTTGGGGTATGGACACTTTTAGCATTTTTAAAAAAAAAAAAAAAGTCTTGAAATACACTTGTTTGTTC
This sequence comes from Pimephales promelas, assembly GCF_988280905.1. NCBI lineage: Eukaryota > Metazoa > Chordata > Actinopteri > Cypriniformes > Leuciscidae > Pimephales > Pimephales promelas. Next base: position 33,988,238 of record NC_142779.1, read on the forward strand.
ACAAAGAGTTTGATTTCAAGATGAATTCAAGAAGTAGATAATCTCTTGGCACGTTCATTATGGCTATTGCAGACATGCTCAATTTTATTCCAACTTAAATTAAACTAAGAACTAGAGATGTATAACGTACTAGAAATCCGGACTTGAGTAAAAGTACAAGTGCTCTATCAAAAAAGTCACTGAAATAGTTGAAGTGCTTTTTAAAGGAGTAGTTCACTTTTAAAAAAAACTTTTGCTGATAATTTACTCACCCCCATGTCATCCAAGATGTCCATGTCTTTCTTTCTTCAGTCAAAAAGAAATTAAGGTTTCTGATGATAACATTCCAGGATTTTCTCCATATAATGGACTTCAATGGGAACCAAACGGTTCAAGGTCCAAAAGAGAGTTTCAGTGCAGCTACAAAGGGCTTTAAACGACACCAGACGATGAATAAGGGTCTTATCAAGGACCCTTCGAGTCATGACTCGAAAAAAGATTTGTTCATTTTGATGGACGAGTTTGAATAGGAGAGTCACGAACGCTCATCACAGAACAGAGCAAGGTGAGCATTTGTGCTTATAAAACGTAGTTTTTTATTTTTGTTTTAAAATGACCGATTGTTTCGCTAGACAAGACCCTCATTCATCGTCTGGTGTCGTTAATAAGACCTTTGAAGCTGCACTGAAACTGTCATTTGGACCTTGAACCGTTTGGTTCCCATGAAATTTTATATCATGACCTTATAACAGACAATCACGATGCACGATCTGAATCCCGATCTTCCCAATTATGAGGTGTACTATGGAGACTGGAACAAGCTTATGGACTTTCAATTCAAAACAGTACTGCAATTAACAATCAGTTGTCAAAATTGTCATTAAACTAGTGGTCGACCGATAAATGTTTTTCAATGGCCCATATCTTAAAGACCAGGGTGACATAAAAATTTAAAAAGTTTAAAAAGAAATCTTTAAATTAAACACTTACTTTAGATTGAGACTTCTTGAATCTGGAATCATATTACAGTATTTTTCACAAATAACTACAGCGTTTGAAAAATGTAAATATAAATGAAGTAAACACTTTAACCAACAGGGCACTCGGTAATCTAAGTCTGAGTGCACTTCAAATAAAAACAAGATAACTCTAATTTTACATGAATATGACACAGCAGGCAACTAAATATACACTATATTGTTAAATGTTTTGGGACGTCTGCCTTTACATGCACATGAACTTTAATCACATCCCATTCCTGATCCGTAGGGTTTAATATGGGGTCGGTCCCACATTTTACAGCTATAACAGCTTCGCCTCTTCTAGGGAGGCTTTCCAGGTTTGGGAGGTGTTTATGGGATTTTTTTTACGATTCTATTAGAGAAAAGCGCATTTTTAATAAGACTGGCTAAGACTGGCTCGTTCTCTAATTCATCCCAGAGGTGTTCTGTCGGGTTGAGGTCAGGACTCCAGTCAACTTCCTCCATGCCAAACCCGTCATCCATGTCTTTATGGAGTCATGTTAGTCAACTGAAAGCGGACATCCTCAGGCTGTTCCCACAAAGTTGGGAGCATGAAATTGTCCAAAATGCCTTGGTATGCTGACGCATTAAGAGTTCCTTTCACTGGACCTAAGGGGCCAAGCCCAACCCCTGAAAAACAACCCCGCACCATAATCCCCCCTCCACCAGACTTTAGTGCTATCGGGCAAGTACAGTTCTCCTGCAAAACGCCAAACCCAGACTCGTCCATCGGATTGCCAGACAGAGAAGCATTATTGGTTCTCCAGGGAACATGTCTCCACTGCTCTCTGCATCCAACGCTTTGCAAGGCCGTGTAAACCAATTCCATGAAGCTCTCTACGTACTGTTCTTGAGCTAATCTGAAGGCCATATGAAGTTCATAGGTCTGTAGCTATTTATGACCCCACTTTGTGATTTTTATGTGACCTACCACTTTGTGGCTGAGTTGCTGTTCCCAATTGGTTCCACTTTGTCATAACACCACTAAAAGTTGACCGTGGAAATTTCACCAATGGTAACCTATCACGGTGCCATGCTGAGGGCAACCCATTCAGTTTGCATTAGTTGTGTTTTACAGTGGAATTCATTGTGGAAAAACTACATTACCCATGATGCTGTACTCCAAATTCCACCAGAGTTGCAGAGATCAAATCACGCCAAAAGCAAAACCATTCCAATGAAGCACCACAGAAGTCGATCTCACTATGCTCTCAAAATACTTAAATATATATTTTTAATCCCTATGGGAAAAATGAAAAAATCACCTAACCATGCACTCGAACCCTGATGATGTTAACCTGCATCGCTCAGCTCTAATCATTCATACAGTTCAAATAAAATAAAAGCAAAATATAAACACTTTTTTTTTGTTACAATATCTTGGTTCCTGGTCTGCTACAATGATGATATCAACATCATTTCATTTCAACATTATAATCAATTGGTCAATTTGTGTTTGTGCTGTTAGAAACCTTTAGGACAGCAGTTCAAGAAGGAAGTGCACATCCGAAACCTGCCATCTCTGTTTAAGAAGCCAAAGCCTACGACAGATATGCTGGAGAACACTGATGCTGCAGGTCTGATCGCTCTATTCTCTCCTGACCGTGACCATTGCTGAGGGAACCACAGCGTTATCACACCCTCACTTCATTCAACCTTGTGTGTGTTGTACAGTATCCAGTCTGAAATGAGGAAAGACAACAAGAACATGTTTCATTCAATTTGGATGTACATTGTTGCTTTTGTATGGATCTGTGTAATGGATCTGTATAATTGTCATTTAAAGAAAATTTAAATCTTGCTGTCGGAGCACCTCAGAAAAGATTTTTTTTTTTTTTTTTTGGAAAAAGATCGAGAAGTACCACATCTGTTCTGGGGATCTTATGTGCAAAACCAGCATCCAGCACTACATTCCAGTAAGAGACGATGAGCTACAGTATTTTTAAAAAAACAAAATTACAAAATCAACACTAATTGGACATGTCTGTGTACAGATTATGTAAAAAGTGTTGTGATTTATACTCTGCAGTTTTTAATAAATGTATACCTGGACAGTTTCAGTGATTGCACAGACTCTTTCTTCAGTAGTTCAATATTTTATGCAGACTTCACAACTGTGACAAACTCATTTATGAACATGTCGGTGCATCTGAGACAAAGATGGATAAAGACATTTTCCTCTCATGGAATCCTTGTAAAAAGTGAAACAATTAAATTTTCCAAAGGCATTTTAACTTGATAAGGGCATTTTTTTTGTCATATTCTTAAATTAAGTTAGTAAATGTAGTTTATTGATAATAGACTAAAAGGATTACCCATTGGCCCAATGCCCGAATCCAATGGCATGGGTGAAGGTGCACTGCTTGTAGGTCTTTTACTCATGCTTCTGTAAAGTGCACTTTATTTATTAGTTTAATTTAAATTTGATTTTGTCTCTGTGCTAAACCCTTTTGTGTCCTTGGAGATCAGATGGTGCTATTTCTCAGGTTTGGCCAATGGAGAAAAACTCTTTTCTTTTCTGTTTTTGCTGCATTAGATGGTACAGGCTAGTTGAATGCATGATAGATCTCTAATTGTGTAAGTGAAGGGTGAAATTTAGTGTTTTGTTTTAAATCTGACACTGCAGAAAAAAATGCATCAAAACTGATATTCTTGTTAATCATTGACATATCTGAGACTGTAAGAATCAACCCAAAATTTGCTTAGTATTTTTGGTAGTTTTAAATAGTTAAGGGGATCTGGGGAGCAACCTGTGAGAATTAGGAAATTTTGAGTTGTAGACAAACTTATGGGATAGACTTTTTATGTTATGAGCAATAAGTGCTCTTAAAGATATTAACTGCATGTGTTTAAATATTATACTTTGTATCTGAAAACATCTAGAATTTGAATCGCGTTGTCTCTGGGAGACGGTATGAAAAAAAAACGATCAGCGGCTGGGATGTAAAAACACCAGCACACTTCACTCCTAGTTCACCTCTATGGATGTGCATTAAAACATTTGAATGCATTTCTTACTGTCTATAATTAAAACAGTTTGAGTTTAATTTAGAAACAAAATTGCAAAACCATTTGAAATTTGTTTTAAAAAAGACACCATTCTACAAGTTTAGCCCACGTTATTGTTTTATTGATGATGTGTCTCCTTCTTGACCAGCAGGTGTCGTCAGTACGTTATGAAACCAAATCATTTTGCGAATCAATTGGTTGTTGATTCAGTTTTTCTAAAAGCACTGCACTGTAAATGCAGGCAGCACAGAGCTGGAGTGGGCATACTTGTTGGGGAAGTATATCCTCAAAAACGTCTCGGTTACGTATGTAACCCTCGTTCCCTGAGTAGGGAACGGAGACGTTCCGTCGGATGACGACAAATGGGGTTTCGCTTAGAAAGCCTATCGACTTCGAGTATTACAAAGTGAGCCAATGGCAAAGAAATGCCATGGGTCTGGGGATTTTGCATAGCGTATCTCCGCCTTACCTCGTGGGTATAAAAGGAGGACACTGGCAATAGACGGAAGACGGAACATCTCCGTTCCCTACTCAGGGAACGAGGTTTACATACATAACAGAGACGTTCCCTTTCGTTGTCACTCCGAGTTCCGTCAGATGCCGACGAATGGGGTTACCAGTCTAATCATGCCACCTTCACAGCTGCGTAAAACGTAAGATCCCTGTCGTGAGACTGGCACGGACGAAGAGCTCCTGTTTAGCACAGGAATACCATGGAACACTGGGCAGCATATCTCATAGTTTAGAGGAAATATGCAATTACTGCCAACCAGTAAGGAAGCATTTGGAGAAAAACTGAGGTGTCCAGCCGCAGGTGGACAAATAAAAGTTTGGAGAAACTTAATTTTTCGCCCAAAAAAAACACGTAAGGGGTACCACTGTCGTTTTTTTTTTCGGGCCGAATTTTTGAGTTTCGATATCTCAGCTCTGGAAGGGGCTAGAGCCTCCATTTTTGCACTCAGGTCTAAGTCTCATGGCCCTCTATCAGAATTTGGGAAGATTGGAGAAACTTAATTTTTCGCCCCAAAAAAAAAAAACGTAAGGGGTACCACTGTCGTTTTTTTTTCGGGCCGAATTATTGAGTTTCGATATCTCAGCTCTGGAAGGGGCTAGAGCCTCCATTTTTGCACTCAGGTCTAAGTCTCATGGCCCTCTACCAGAATTTGGGAAGATTGGAGAAACTTAATTTTTCGCCCAAAAAAAAAACGTAAGGGGTACCACTGTCGTTTTTTTTTCGGGCCGAATTATTGAGTTTCGATATCTCAGCTCTGGAAGGGGCTAGAGCCTCCATTTTTGCACTCAGGTCTAAGTCTCATGGCCCTCTATCAGAATTTGGGAAGATTGGAGAAACTTAATTTTTCGCCCCCCAAAAAAAAACGTAAGGGGTACCACTGTCGTTTTTTTTTTTCGGGCCGAATTTTTGAGTTTCGATATCTCAGCTCTGGAAGGGGCTAGAGCCTCCATTTTTGCACTCAGGTCTAAGTCTCATGGCCCTCTATCAGAATTTGGGAAGATTGGAGACATTTATTTTTTCGCCCAAAAAAAAAAAACGTAAGGGGTACCACTGTCGTTTTTTTTTTCGGGCCGAATTTTTGAGTTTCGATATCTCAGCTCTGGAAGGGGCTAGAGCCTCCATTTTTGCACTCAGGTCTAAGTCTCATGGCCCTCTATCAGAATTTGGGAAGATTGGAGAAACTTCATTTTTCGCCCAAAAAAAAAACGTAAGGGGTACCACTGTCGGTTTTTTTTTCGGGCCGAATTTTTGAGTTTCGATATCTCAGCTCTGGAAGGGGCTAGAGCCTCCATTTTTGCACTCAGGTCTAAGTCTCATGGCCCTCTATCAGAATTTGGGAAGATTGGAGAAACTTAATTTTTCGCCCCAAAAAAAAAAAACGTAAGGGGTACCACTGTCGTTTTTTTTTCGGGCCGAATTATTGAGTTTCGATATCTCAGCTCTGGAAGGGGCTAGAGCCTCCATTTTTGCACTCAGGTCTAAGTCTCATGGCCCTCTACCAGAATTTGGGAAGATTGGAGAAACTTAATTTTTCGCCCAAAAAAAAAAACGTAAGGGGTACCACTGTCGGTTTTTTTTCGGGCCGAATTTTTGAGTTTCGTTATCTCAGCTCTGGAAGGGGCTAGAGCCTCCATTTTTGCACTCAGGTCTAAGTCTCATGGCCCTCTACCAGAATTTGGGAAGATTGGAGAAACTTAATTTTTCGCCCAAAAAAAAAACGTAAGGGGTACCACTGTCGTTTTTTTTTCGGGCCGAATTATTGAGTTTCGATATCTCAGCTCTGGAAGGGGCTAGAGCCTCCATTTTTGCACTCAGGTCTAAGTCTCATGGCCCTCTATCAGAATCCAGAGTTTTGGGAAGATTGGAGAAACTTAATTTTTCGCCCAAAAAAAAAAAACGTAAGGGGTACCACTGTCGTTTTTTTTTCGGGCCGAATTTTTGAGTTTCGATATCTCAGCTCTGGAAGGGGCTAGAGCCTCCATTTTTGCACTCAGGTCTAAGTCTCATGGCCCTCTATCAGAATTTGGGAAGATTGGAGAAACTTAATTTTTCGCCCAAAAAAAAACGTAAGGGGTACCACTGTTTTTTTTTTCTGGCCGAATTTTTGAGTTTCGATTTCTCAGCTGTGGAAGGGGCTAGAGCCTCCATTTTTGCACTCAGGTCTAAGTCTCATGGCCCTCTATCAGAATCCAGAGTTTTGGGAAGATTGGAGAAACTTAATTTTTCGCCCAAAAAAAAAAACGTAAGGGGTACCACTGTCGTTTTTTTTTCGGGCCGAATTTTTGAGTTTCGATATCTCAGCTCTGGAAGGGGCTAGAGCCTCCATTTTTGCACTCAGGTCTAAGTCTCATGGCCCTCTATCAGAATTTGGGAAGATTGGAGAAACTTAATTTTTCGCCCCAAAAAAAAACGTAAGGGGTACCACTGTGGTTTTTTTTTTTTCGGGCCGAATTTTTGAGTTTCGATATCTCAGCTCTGGAAGGGGCTAGAGCCTCCATTTTTGCACTCAGGTCTAAGTCTCATGGCCCTCTATCAGAATCCAGAGTTTTGGGAAGATTGGAGAAACTTAATTTTTCGCCCAAAAAAAAAAACGTAAGGGGTACCACTGTCGTTTTTTTTTCGGGCCGAATTTTTGAGTTTCGATATCTCAGCTCTGGAAGGGGCTAGAGCCTCCATTTTTGCACTCAGGTCTAAGTCTCATGGCCCTCTATCAGAATTTGGGAAGATTGGAGAAACTTAATTTTTCGCCCAAAAAAAAAATGTAAGGGGTACCACTGTCGTTTTTTTTTCGGGCCGAATTTTTGAGTTTCGATATCTCAGCTCTGGAAGAGGCTAGAGCCTCCATTTTTGCACTCAGGTCCTAGTCTCATGGCCCTCTATCAGAATTTGGGAAGATTGGAGAAACTTAATTTTTCGCCCAAAAAAAAAAAACGTAAGGGGTACCACTGTCGTTTTTTTTTCGGGCCGAATTTTTTAGTTTCGATATCTCAGCTCTGGAAGGGGCTAGAGCCTCCATTTTTGCACTCAGGTCTAAGTCTCATGGCCCTCTATCAGAATTTGGGAAGATTGTAGAAACCTAATTTTTCGCCCAAAAAAAAAACGTAAGGGGTACCACTGTCGTTTTTTTTTCGGGCCGAATTTTTGAGTTTCGATATCTCAGCTCTGGAAGGGGCTAGAGCCTCCATTTTTGCACTCAGGTCTAAGTCTCATGGCCCTCTATCAGAATCCAGAGTTTTGGGAAGATTGGAGAAACTTAATTTTTCGCCCAAAAAAAAAAACGTAAGGGGTACCACTGTCGTTTTTTTTTCGGGCCGAATTTTTGAGTTTCGATATCTCAGCTCTGGAAGGGGCTAGAGCCTCCATTTTTGCACTCAGGTCTAAGTCTCATGGCCCTCTATCAGAATTTGGGAAGATTGGAGAAACTTAATTTTTCGCCCAAAAAAAAAACGTAAGGGGTACCACTGTCGTTTTTTTTTCGGGCCGAATTTTTGAGTTTCGATATCTCAGCTCTGGAAGAGGCTAGAGCCTCCATTTTTGCACTCAGGTCCTAGTCTCATGGCCCTCTATCAGAATTTGGGAAGATTGGAGAAACTTAATTTTTCGCCCAAAAAAAAAAAACGTAAGGGGTACCACTGTCGTTTTTTTTTCGGGCCGAATTTTTTAGTTTCGATATCTCAGCTCTGGAAGGGGCTAGAGCCTCCATTTTTGCACTCAGGTCTAAGTCTCATGGCCCTCTATCAGAATTTGGGAAGATTGTAGAAACCTAATTTTTCGCCCAAAAAAAAAACGTAAGGGGTACCACTGTCGTTTTTTTTTCGGGCCGAATTTTTGAGTTTCGATATCTCAGCTCTGGAAGGGGCTAGAGCCTCCATTTTTGCACTCAAGTCTAAGTCTCATGGCCCTCTACCAGAATTTGGGAAGATTGGAGAAACTTAATTTTTCGCCCAAAAAAAAACGTAAGGGGTACCTCTGTCGTTTTTTTTTCGGGCCGAATTATTGAGTTTCGATATCTCAGCTCTGGAAGGGGCTAGAGCCTCCATTTTTGCACTCAGGTCTAAGTCTCATGGCCCTCTATCAGAATCCAGAGTTTTGGGAAGATTGGAGAAACTTAATTTTTCGCCCAAAAAAAAAAACAAAACGTAAGGGGTACCACTGTCGTTTTTTTTTTCGGGCCGAATTTTTGAGTTTCGATATCTCAGCTCTGGAAGGGGCTAGAGCCTCCATTTTTGCACTCAGGTCTAAGTCTCATGGCCCTCTATCAGAATTTGGGAAGATTGGAGAAACTTAATTTTTTGCCCAAAAAAAAACGTAAGGGGTACCACTGTTGTTGTTTTTTCGGGCCGAATTTTTGAGTTTCGATATCTCAGCTCTGGAAGGGACTAGAGCCTCCATTTTTGCACTCAGGTCTAAGTCTCATGGCCCTCTATCAGAATTTGGGAAGATTGGAGAAACTTAATTTTTCGCCCCAAAAAAAAAACGTAAGGGGTACCACTGTCGTTTTTTTTTTTCGGGCCGAATTTTTGAGTTTCGATATCTCAGCTCTGGAAGGGGCTAGAGCCTCCATTTTTGCACTCAGGTCTAAGTCTCATGGCCCTCTCTCAGAATCCAGAGTTTTGGGAAGATTGGAGAAACTTAATTTTTCGCCCCCAAAAAAAAATCGTAAGGGGTACCACTGTCGTTTTTTTTCGGGCCGAATTTTTAAGTTTCGATATCTCAGCTCTGGAAGGGGCTAGAGCCTCCATTTTTGCACTCAGATTTAAGTCTCATGGCCCTCTATGAGAATTTGGGAAGATTGGAGAAACTTAATTTTTCGCCCAAAAAAAAAAACGTAAGGGGTACCACTGTCGTTTTTTTTTTGGGCCGAATGTTTGAGTTTCGATATCTCAGCTCTGAAAGGGGCTAGAGCCTCCATTTTTGCACTCAGGTCTAAGTCTCATGGCCCTCTATCAGAATTTGGGAAGATTGGAGAAACTTAATTTTTCGCCCCAAAAAAACAACGTAAGGGGTACCACTGTCGTTTTTTTTTCGGGCCGAATTTTTGAGTTTCGATATCTCAGCTCTGGAAGGGGCAAGAGCCTCCATTTTTGCACTCAGGTCTAAGTCTCATGGCCCTCTATCAGAATTTGGGAAGATTGGAGAAACTTAATTTTTCGCCAAAAAAAAAAAACGTAAGGGGTACCACTGTCGTTTTTTTTCGGGCCGAATTTTTGAGTTTCGATATCTCAGCTCTGGAAGGGGTTAGAGCCTCCATTTTTGCACTCAGGTCTAAGTCTCATGGCCCTCTATCAGAATTTGGGAAGATTGGAGAAACGTAATTTTTCGCCCAAAAAAAAAAAACGTAAGGGGTACCACTGTCGTTTTTTTTCTGGCCGAATTTTTGAGTTTCGACATCTCAGCTCTGGAAGGGGCTAGAGCCTCCATTTTTGCACTCAGGTCTAAGTCTCATGGCCCTCTATCAGAATTTGGGAAGATTGGAGAAACTTAATTTTTCGCCCAAAAAAAAAAACGTAAGGGGTACCACTGTCGTTTTTTTTTTTCGGGCCAAATTTTTGAGTTTCGATATCTCAGCTCTGGAAGGGGCTAGAGCCTCCATTTTTGCACTCAGGTCTAAGTCTCATGGCCCTCTATCAGAATTTGGGAAGATTGGAGAAACTTAATTTTTCGCCCAAAAAAAAAAAACGTAAGGGGTACCACTGTCGTTTTTTTTTCGGGCCGAATTTTTGAGTTTCGGTATCTCAGCTCTGGAAGGGGCTAGATCCTCCATTTTTGCACTCAGGTCTAAGTCTCATGGCCCTCTATCAGAATTTGGGAAGATTGGAGAAACTTAATTTTTCGCCCAAAAAAAAAAAACCGTAAGGGGTACCACTGTCGTTTTTTTTTCGGGCCGAATTTTTGAGTTTCGATATCTCAGCTCTGGAAGGGGCTAGAGCCTCCATTTTTGCACTCAGGTCTAAGTCTCATGGCCCTCTATCAGAATTTGGGAAGATTGGAGAAACTTAATTTTTTGCCCCCCAAAAAAAACGTAAGGGGTACCACTGTCATTTTTTTTTCGGGCCGAATTTTTGAGTTTCGATATCTCAGCTCTGGAAGGGGCTAGAGCCTCCATTTTTGCACTCAGGTCTAAGTCTCATGGCCCTCTATCAGAATCTGGGAAGATTGGAGAAACTTAATTTTTCGCCCCCCCAAAAAAAACGTAAGGGGTACCACTGTCGTTTTTTTTTTCGGGCCGAATTTTTGAGTTTCGATATCTCAGCTCTGGAAGGGGCTAGAGCCTCCATTTTTGCACTCAGGTCTAAGTCTCATGGCCCTCTATCAGAATTTGGGAAGATTGGAGAAACTTAATTTTTCGCCCCCAAAAAAAACGTAAGGGGTACCACTGTGTTTTTTTTTTTCGGGCCGAATTTTTTAGTTTCGATATCTCAGCTCTGGAAGGGGCTAGAGCCTCCATTTTTGCACTCAGGTCTAAGTCTCATGGCCCTCTATCAGAATCCAGAGTTTTGGGAAGATTGGAGAAACTTAATTTTTCGCCCAAAAAAAAAAAACGTAAGGGGTACCACTGTCGGTTTTTTTTCGGGCCGAATTTTTGAGTTTCGATATCTCAGCTCTGGAAGGGCCTAGAGCCTCCATTTTTGCACTCAGGTCTAAGTCTCATGGCCCTCTATCAGAATTTGGGAAGATTGGAGAAACTTAATTTTTCGCCCCAAAAAAAAACGTAAGGGGTACCACTGTCGTTTTTTTTTCGGGCCGAATTTTTGAGTTTCGATATCTCAGCTCTGGAAGAGGCTAGAGCCTCCATTTTTGCACTCAGGTCCTAGTCTCATGGCCCTCTATCAGAATTTGGGAAGATTGGAGAAACTTAATTTTTCGCCCAAAAAAAAAAACGTAAGGGGTACCACTGTCGTTTTTTTTTCGGGCCGAATTTTTGAGTTTCGATATCTCAGCTCTGGAAGGGGCTAGAGCCTCCATTTTTGCACTCAGGTCCTAGTCTCATGGCCCTCTATCAGAATTTGGGAAGATTGTAGAAACCTAATTTTTCGCCCCCCCAAAAAAAACGTAAGGGGTACCACTGTCGTTTTTTTTTTCGGGCCGAATTTTTGAGTTTCGATATCTCAGCTCTGGAAGGGGCTAGAGCCTCCATTTTTGCACTCAGGTCTAAGTCTCATGGCCCTCTATCAGAATTTGGGAAGATTGGAGAAACTTAATTTTTCGCCCCCCAAAAAAACGTAAGGGGTACCACTGTGTTTTTTTTTTTCGGGCCGAATTTTTTAGTTTTGATATCTCAGCTCTGGAAGGGGCTAGAGCCTCCATTTTTGCACTCAGGTCTAAGTCTCATGGCCCTCTATCAGAATCCAGAGTTTTGGGAAGATTGGAGAAACTTAATTTTTCGCCCAAAAAAAAAAAACGTAAGGGGTACCACTGTCGGTTTTTTTTCGGGCCGAATTTTTGAGTTTCGATATCTCAGCTCTGGAAGGGCCTAGAGCCTCCATTTTTGCACTCAGGTCTAAGTCTCATGGCCCTCTATCAGAATTTGGGAAGATTGGAGAAACTTAATTTTTCGCCCCAAAAAAAAACGTAAGGGGTACCACTGTCGTTTTTTTTTCGGGCCGAATTTTTGAGTTTCGATATCTCAGCTCTGGAAGAGGCTAGAGCCTCCATTTTTGCACTCAGGTCCTAGTCTCATGGCCCTCTATCAGAATTTGGGAAGATTGGAGAAACTTAATTTTTCGCCCAAAAAAAAAAACGTAAGGGGTACCACTGTCGTTTTTTTTTCGGGCCGAATTTTTGAGTTTCGATATCTCAGCTCTGGAAGGGGCTAGAGCCTCCATTTTTGCACTCAGGTCCTAGTCTCATGGCCCTCTATCAGAATTTGGGAAGATTGTAGAAACCTAATTTTTCGCCCAAAAAAAAACGTAAGGGGTACCACTGTCGTTTTTTTTTTCGGGCCGAATTTTTGAGTTTCGATATCTCAGCTCTGGAAGGGGCTAGAGCCTCCATTTTTGCACTCAGGTCTAAGTCTCATGGCCCTCTATCAGAATCCAGAGTTTTGGGAAGATTGGAGAAACTTAATTTTTCGCCCAAAAAAAAAAACAAAACGTAAGGGGTACCACTGTCGTTTTTTTTTTCGGGCCGAATTTTTGAGTTTCGATATCTCAGCTCTGGAAGGGGCTAGAGCCTCCATTTTTGCACTCAGGTCTAAGTCTAATGGCCCTCTATCAGAATTTGGGAAGATTGGAGAAACTTAATTTTTTGCCCAAAAAAAAAAACGTAAGGGGTACCACTGTCGTTTTTTTTTCGGGCCGAATTTTTGAGTTTCGATATCTCAGCTCTGGAAGGGGCTAGAGCCTCCATTTTTGCACTCAGGTCTAAGTCTCATGGCCCTCTATCAGAATTTGGGAAGATTGGAGAAACTTAATTTTTCGCCCCAAAAAAAAAACCGTAAGGGGTACCACTGTTGTTGTTTTTTTCGGGCCGAATTTTTGAGTTTCGATTTCTCAGCTCTGGAAGGGGCTAGAGCCTCCATTTTTGCACTCAGGTCTAAGTCTCATGGCCCTCTATCAGAATTTGGGAAGATTGTAGAAACCTAATTTTTCGCCGAAAAAAAACCGTAAGGGGTACCACTGTCGTTTTTTTTTTTCAGGCCGAATTTTTGAGTTTCGATATCTCAGCTCTGGAAGGGGCTAGAGCCTCCATTTTTGCACTCAGGTCTAAGTCTCATGGCCCTCTACCAGAATTTGGGAAGATTGGAGAAACTTAATTTTTCGCCCAAAAAAAAAAAAAAACGTAAGGGGTACCACTGTCGTTTTTTTTTCGGAGCGAATTTTTGAGTTTCGATATCTAAGCTCTGGAAGGGGCTAGAGCCTCCATTTTTGCAATCAGGTCTAAGTCTCATGGCCCTCTATCAGAATCCAGAGCTTTGGGAAGATTGGAGAAACTTAATTTTTTGCCCAAAAAAAAAAAAAACGTAAGGGGTACCACTGTCGTTTTTTTTTTCGGGCCGAATTTTTAAGATTTGATATCTCAGCTCTGGAAGGGGCTAGAGCCTCCATTTTTGCACTCAGGTCTAAGTCTCATGGCCCTCTATCAGAATTTGGGAAGATTGGATAAACTTAATTTTTCGCCCAAAAAAAAAAAACGTAAGGGGTACCACTGTCGTTTTTTTTTTCGGGCCGAATTTTTGAGTTTCGATATCTCAGCTCATGAAGGGGCTAGAGCCTCCATTTTTGCACTCAGGTCTAAGTCTCATGGCCCTCTATCAGAATTTGGGAAGATTGGAGAAACGTAATTTTTCGCCCAAAAAAAAACGTAAGGGGTACCACTGTTGTTGTTTTTTCGGAGCGAATTTTTGAGTTTCGATATCTAAGCTCTGGAAGGGGCTAGAGCCTCCATTTTTGCACTCAGGTCTAAGTCTCATGGCCCTCTATCAGAATTTGGGAAGATTGGATAAACTTAATTTTTCGCCCAAAGAAAAAAAAACCGTAAGGGGTACCACTGTCGTTTTTTTTTCGGAGCGAATTTTTGAGTTTCGATATCTAAGCTCTGGAAGGGGCTAGAGCCTCCATTTTTGCACTCAGGTCTAAGTCTCATGGCCCTCTATCAGAATTTGGGAAGATTGGATAAACTTAATTTTTCGCCCAAAAAAAAAAAACGTAAGGGGTACCACTGTCGTTTTTTTTTCGGGCCGAATTTTTGAGTTTCGATATCTCAGCTCATGAAGGGGCTAGAGCCTCCATTTTTGCACTCAGGTCTAAGTCTCATGGCCCTCTATCAGAATTTGGGAAGATTGGAGAAACTTAATTTTTCGCCCAAAAAAAAAACGTAAGGGGTACCACTGTTGTTGTTTTTTCGGGCCGAATTTTTGAGTTTCGATATCTCAGCTCTGGAAGGGACTAGAGCCTCCATTTTTGCACTCAGGTCTAAGTCTCATGGCCCTCTATCAGAATTTGGGAAGATTGGAGAAACTTAATTTTTCGCCCCAAAAAAAAAACGTAAGGGGTACCACTGTCGTTTTTTTTTTTTCGGGCCGAATTTTTGAGTTTCGATATCTCAGCTCTGGAAGGGGCTAGAGCCTCCATTTTTGCACTCAGGTCTAAGTCTCATGGCCCTCTCTCAGAATCCAGAGTTTTGGGAAGATTGGAGAAACTTAATTTTTCGCCCCCAAAGAAAATCGTAAGGGGTACCACTGTCGGTTTTTTTCGGGCCGAATTTTTAAGTTTCGATATCTCAGCTCTGGAAGGGGCTAGAGCCTCCATTTTTGCACTCAGATCTAAGTCTCATGGCCCTCTATGAGAATTTGGGAAGATTGGAGAAACTTAATTTTTCGCCCAAAAAAAAAAACGTAAGGGTTACCACTGTCGTTTTTTTTTCGGGCTGAATTTTTGAGTTTCGATATCTCAGCTCTGGAAGGGGCTAGAGCCTCCATTTTTGCACTCAGGTCTAAGTCTCATGGCCCTCTATCAGAATTTGGGAAGATTGGAGAAACTTAATTTTTCGCCCCCAAAAAAAAAAACGTAAGGGGTACCACTGTCGTTTTTTTTCGGGCCGAATATTTGAGTTTCGATATCTCAGCTCTGGAAGGGGTTAGAGCCTCCATTTTTGCACTCAGGTCTAAGTCTCATGGCCCTCTATCAGAATTTGGGAAGATTGGAGAAACTTAATTTTTCGCCCAAAAAAAAAAAACGTAAGGGGTACCACTGTCGTTTTTTTTTCGGGCCGAATTTTTGAGTTTCGATATCTTAGCTCTGGAAGGGGCTAGAGCCTCCATTTTTGCACTCAGGTCTAAGTCTCATGGCCCTCTATCAGAATTTGGGAAGATTGGAGAAACGTAATTTTTCGCCCAAAAAAAAAAAACGTAAGGGGTACCATTGTCGTTTTTTTTTTCGGGCCGAATTTTTGAGTTTCGATATCTCAGCTCTGGAAGGGGCTAGAGCCTCCATTTTTGCACTCAGGTCTAAGTCTCATGGCCCTCTATCAGAATCTGGGAAGATTGGAGAAACTTAATTTTTCGCCCAAAAAAAAAACGTAAGGGGTACCACTGTCGTTTTTTTTTTCGGGCCGATTTTTTTGAGTTTCGATATCTCAGCTCTGGAAGGGGCTAGAGCCTCCATTTTTGCACTCAGGTCTAAGTCTCATGGCCCTCTATCAGAATTTGGGAAGATTGGAGAAACTTAATTTTTCGCCCAAAAAAAAAAAACGTAAGGGGTACCACTGTCGTTTTTTTTTCGGGCCGAATTTTTGAGTTTCGATATCTTAGCTCTGGAAGGGGCTAGAGCCTCCATTTTTGCACTCAGGTCTAAGTCTCATGGCCCTCTATCAGAATTTGGGAAGATTGGAGAAACGTAATTTTTCGCCCAAAAAAAAAAAAACGTAAGGGGTACCATTGTCGTTTTTTTTTTCGGGCCGAATTTTTGAGTTTCGATATCTCAGCTCTGGAAGGGGCTAGAGCCTCCATTTTTGCACTCAGGTCTAAGTCTCATGGCCCTCTATCAGAATCTGGGAAGATTGGAGAAACTTAATTTTTCGCCCAAAAAAAAAACGTAAGGGGTACCACTGTCGTTTTTTTTTCGGGCCGATTTTTTTGAGTTTCGATATCTCAGCTCTGGAAGGGGCTAGAGCCTCCATTTTTGCACTCAGGTCTAAGTCTCATGGCCCTCTATCAGAATTTGGGAAGATTGGAGAAACTTAATTTTTCGCCCAAAAAAAAAAAACGTAAGGGGTACCACTGTCGTTTTTTTTTCGGGCCGAATTTTTGAGTTTCGATATCTTAGCTCTGGAAGGGGCTAGAGCCTCCATTTTTGCACTCAGGTCTAAGTCTCATGGCCCTCTATCAGAATTTGGGAAGATTGGAGAAACGTAATTTTTCGCCCAAAAAAAAAAAACGTAAGGGGTACCATTGTCGTTTTTTTTTCGGGCCGAATTTTTGAGTTTCGATATCTCAGCTCTGGAAGGGGCTAGAGCCTCCATTTTTGCACTCAGGTCTAAGTCTCATGGCCCTCTATCAGAATTTGGGAAGATTGGAGAAACTTAATTTTTCGCCCAAAAAAAAAAAACGTAAGGGGTACCACTGTGGTTTTTTTTTCGGGCCGAATTTTTGAGTTTCGATATCTCAGCTCTGGAAGGGGCTAGAGCCTCCATTTTTGCACTCAGGTCTAAGTCTCATGGCCCTCTATCAGAATTTGGGAAGATTGGAGAAACTTAATTTTTCGCCCAAAAAAAAAAACGTAAGGGGTACCACTGTCGTTTTTTTTTCGGGCCGAATTTTTGAGTTTCGATATCTCAGCTCTGGAAGGGGCTTGAGCCTCCATTTTTGCACTCAGGTGTAAGTCTCATGGCCCTCTATCAGAATCCAGAGTTTTGGGAAGATTGGAGAAACTTAATTTTTCCCCCCAAAAAAAAAAAAACGTAAGGGGTACCACTGTCGTTTTTTTTTTGGGCCGAATTTTTGAGTTTCGATATCTCAGCTCTGGAAGGGGCTAGAGCCTCCATTTTTGCACTCAGGTCTAAGTCTCATGGCCCTCTATCAGAATTTGGGAAGATTGGAGAAACTTAATTTTTCGCCCAAAAAAAAAACGTAAGGGGTACCACTGTCGTTTTTTTTTCGGGCCGAATTTTTGAGTTTCGATATCTCAGCTCTGGAAGAGGCTAGAGCCTCCATTTTTGCACTCAGGTCCTAGTCTCATGGCCCTCTATCAGAATTTGGGAAGATTGGAGAAACTTAATTTTTCGCCCAAAAAAAAAAACGTAAGGGGTACCACTGTCGTTTTTTTTTCAGGCCGAATTTTTGAGTTTCGATATCTCAGCTCTGGAAGGGGCTAGAGCCTCCATTTTTGCACTCAGGTCTAAGTCTCATGGCCCTCTATCAGAATTTGGGAAGATTGGAGAAACTAAATTTTTCGCCCCAAAAAAAACGTAAGGGGTACCACTGTCGTTTTTTTTTTCGGGCCGAATTTTTGAGTTTCGATATCTCAGCTCTGGAAGGGGCTAGAGCCTCCATTTTTGTACTCAGGTCTACGTCTCATGGCCCTCTATCAGAATCCAGAGTTTTGGGAAGATTGGAGAAACTTAATTTTTCGCCCAAAAAAAAAACGTAAGGGGTACCACTGTCGTTTTTTTTTTTCGGGCCGAATTTTTGAGGTTCGATATCTCAGCTCTGGAAGGGGCTAGAGCCTCCATTTTTGCACTCAGGTCTATCAGAATTTGGGAAGATTGGAGAAACTTAATTTTTCGCCCAAAAAAAAAACGTAAGGGGTACCACTGTCGTTTTTTTTTCGGGCCGAATTTTTGAGTTTCGATATCTCAGCTCTGGAAGAGGCTAGAGCCTCCATTTTTGCACTCAGGTCCTAGTCTCATGGCCCTCTATCAGAATTTGGGAAGATTGGAGAAACTTAATTTTCGCCCAAAAAAAAAACGTAAGGGGTACCACTGTCGTTTTTTTTTCGGGCCGAATTTTTGAGTTTCGATATCTCAGCTCTGGAAGGGGCTAGAGCCTCCATTTTTGCACTCAGGTCTAAGTCTCATGGCCCTCTATCAGAATTTGGGAAGATTGTAGAAACCTAATTTTTCGCCCAAAAAAAAAAAAAACGTAAGGGGTACCACTGTCGTTTTTTTTTCGGGCCGAATTTTTGAGTTTCGATATCTCAGCTCTGGAAGGGGCTAGAGCCTCCATTTTTGCACTCAGGTCTAAGTCTCATGGCCCTCTACCATAATTTGGGAAGATTGGAGAAACTTAATTTTTCGCCCAAAAAAAAAAAAAACGTAAGGGGTACCACTGTCGTTTTTTTTTCGGAGCGAATTTTTGAGTTTCGATATCTAAGCTCTGGAAGGGGCTAGAGCCTCCATTTTTGCAATCAGGTCTAAGTCTCATGGCCCTCTATCAGAATCCAGAGTTTTGGGAAGATTGGAGAAACTTAATTTTTCGCCCAAAAAAAAAAAAAAAACGTAAGGGGTACCACTGTCGTTTTTTTTTTGGGCCGAATTTTTGAGTTTCGATATCTCAGCTCTGGAAGGGGCTAGAGCCTCCATTTTTGCACTCAGGTCTAAGTCTCATGGCCCTCTATCAGAATTTGGGAAGATTGGAGAAACTTAATTTTTCGCCCAAAAAAAAAACGTAAGGGGTACCACTGTTGTTGTTTTTTCGGGCCGAATTTTTGAGTTTCGATATCTCAGCTCTGGAAGGGACTAGAGCCTCCATTTTTGCACTCAGGTCTAAGTCTCATGGCCCTCTATCAGAATTTGGGAAGATTGGAGAAACTTAATTTTTCGCCCCAAAAAAAAAAACGTAAGGGGTACCACTGTCGTTTTTTTTTTTCGGGCCGAATTTTTGAGTTTCGATATCTCAGCTCTGGAAGGGGCTAGAGCCTCCATTTTTGCACTCAGGTCTAAGTCTCATGGCCCTCTCTCAGAATCCAGAGTTTTGGGAAGATTGGAGAAACTTAATTTTTCGCCCCCAAAAAAAAATCGTAAGGGGTACCACTGTCGTTTTTTTTCGGGCCGAATTTTTAAGTTTCGATATCTCAGCTCTGGAAGGGGCTAGAGCCTCCATTTTTGCACTCAGATCTAAGTCTCATGGCCCTCTATGAGAATTTGGGAAGATTGGAGAAACTTAATTTTTCGCCCAAAAAAAAAAACGTAAGGGGTACCACTGTCGTTTTTTTTTTCGGGCCGAATTTTTGAGTTTCGATATCTCAGCTCTGAAAGGGTCTAGAGCCTCCATTTTTGCACTCAGGTCTAAGTCTCATGGCCCTCTATCAGAATTTGGGAAGATTGGAGAAACTTAATTTTTCGCCCCAAAAAAAAAAAACGTAAGGGGTACCACTGTCGTTTTTTTTCGGGCCGAATTTTTGAGTTTCGATATCTCAGCTCTGAAAGGGTCTAGAGCCTCCATTTTTGCACTCAGGTCTAAGTCTCATGGCCCTCTATCAGAATTTGGGAAGATTGGAGAAACTTAATTTTTCGCCCCAAAAAAAAAAACGTAAGGGGTACCACTGTCGTTTTTTTTCGGGCCGAATTTTTGAGTTTCGATATCTCAGCTCTGGAAGGGGTTAGAGCCTCCATTTTTGCACTCAGGTCTAAGTCTCATGGCCCTCTATCAGAATTTGGGAAGATTGGAGAAACGTAATTTTTCGCCCCAAAAAAAAAACAACGTAAGGGGTACCACTGTCGTTTTTTTTTTCGGGCCGATTTTTTGAGTTTCGATATCTCAGCTCTGGAAGGGGCTAGAGCCTCCATTTTTGCACTCAGGTCTAAGTCTCATGGCCCTCTATGAGAATTTGGGAAGATAGGAGAAACTTAATTTTTCGCCCAAAAAAAAAAACGTAAGGGGTACCACTGTCGTTTTTTTTTTCGGGCCGAATTTTTGAGTTTCGATATCTCAGCTCTGAAAGGGGCTAGAGCCTCCATTTTTGCACTCAGGTCTAAGTCTCATGGCCCTCTATCAGAATTTGGGAAGATTGGAGAAACTTAATTTTTCGCCCCAAAAAAAAACGTAAGGGGTACCACTGTCGTTTTTTTTTCGGGCCGAATTTTTGAGTTTCGATATCTCAGCTCTGGAAGGGGCTAGAGCCTCCATTTTTGCACTCAGGTCTAAGTCTCATGGCCCTCTATCAGAATTTGGGAAGATTGGAGAAACTTAATTTTTCGCCCCAAAAAAAAAAAACGTAAGGGGTACCACTGTCGTTTTTTTTCGGGCCGAATTTTTGAGTTTCGATATCTCAGCTCTGGAAGGGGTTAGAGCCTCCATTTTTGCACTCAGGTCTAAGTCTCATGGCCCTCTATCAGAATTTGGGAAGATTGGAGAAACGTAATTTTTCGCCCCAAAAAAAAAAAACGTAAGGGGTACCACTGTCGTTTTTTTTTCGGGCCGATTTTTTGAGTTTCGATATCTCAGCTCTGGAAGGGGCTAGAGCCTCCATTTTTGCACTCAGGTCTAAGTCTCATGGCCCTCTATCAGAATTTGGGAAGATTGGAGAAACTTAATTTTTCGCCCAAAAAAAAAAACGTAAGGGGTACCACTGTCGTTTTTTTTTCGGGCCGAATTTTTGAGTTTCGATATCTTAGCTCTGGAAGGGGCTAGAGCCTCCATTTTTGCACTCAGGTCTAAGTCTCATGGCCCTCTATCAGAATTTGGGAAGATTGGAGAAACGTAATTTTTCGCCCAAAAAAAAAAACGTAAGGGGTACCACTGTCGTTTTTTTTCTGGCCGAATTTTTGAGTTTCGATATCTCAGCTCTGGAAGGGGCTAGAGCCTCCATTTTTGCACTCAGGTCTAAGTCTCATGGCCCTCTATCAGAATTTGGGAAGATTGGAGAAACTTAATTTTTCGCCCAAAAAAAAAAAACGTAAGGGGTACCATTGTCGTTTTTTTTCGGGCCGAATTTTTGAGTTTCGGTATCTCAGCTCTGGAAGGGGCTAGAGCCTCCATTTTTGCACTCAGGTCTAAGTCTCATGGCCCTCTATCAGAATTTGGGAAGATTGGAGAAACTTAATTTTTCGCCCAAAAAAAAAAAACGTAAGGGGTACCACTGTCGTTTTTTTTTTCGGGCCGAATTTTTGAGTTTCGATATCTCAGCTCTGGAAGGGGCTAGAGCCTCCATTTTTGCACTCAGGTCTAAGTCTCATGGCCCTCTATCAGAATTTGGGAAGATTGGAGAAACTTAATTTTTCGCCCAAAAAAAAAAAACGTAAGGGGTACCACTGTCGTTTTTTTTTTCGGGCCGAATTTTTGAGTTTCGATATCTCAGCTCTGGAAGGGGCTAGAGCCTCCATTTTTGCACTCAGGTCTAAGTCTCATGGCCCTCTATCAGAATTTGGGAAGATTGGAGAAACTTAATTTTTTGCCCCCCAAAAAAAACGTAAGGGGTACCACTGTCGTTTTTTTTTTCGGGCCGAATTTTTTTTAGTTTCGATATCTCAGCTCTGGAAGGGGCTAGAGCCTCCATTTTTGCACTCAGGTCTAAGTCTCATGGCCCTCTATCAGAATCTGGGAAGATTGGAGAAACTTAATTTTTCGCCCCAAAAAAAAACGTAAGGGGTACCACTGTCGTTTTTTTTTCGGGCCGAATTTTTGAGTTTCGATATCTCAGCTCTGGAAGAGGCTAGAGCCTCCATTTTTGCACTCAGGTCCTAGTCTCATGGCCCTCTATCAGAATTTGGGAAGATTGGAGAAACTTAATTTTTCGCCCAAAAAAAAAAACGTAAGGGGTACCACTGTCGTTTTTTTTTCGGGCCGAATTTTTGAGTTTCGATATCTCAGCTCTGGAAGGGGCTAGAGCCTCCATTTTTGCACTCAGGTCCTAGTCTCATGGCCCTCTATCAGAATTTGGGAAGATTGTAGAAACCTAATTTTTCGCCCCCCCAAAAAAAACGTAAGGGGTACCACTGTCGTTTTTTTTTTCGGGCCGAATTTTTGAGTTTCGATATCTCAGCTCTGGAAGGGGCTAGAGCCTCCATTTTTGCACTCAGGTCTAAGTCTCATGGCCCTCTATCAGAATTTGGGAAGATTGGAGAAACTTAATTTTTCGCCCCCCAAAAAAACGTAAGGGGTACCACTGTGTTTTTTTTTTTCGGGCCGAATTTTTTAGTTTTGATATCTCAGCTCTGGAAGGGGCTAGAGCCTCCATTTTTGCACTCAGGTCTAAGTCTCATGGCCCTCTATCAGAATCCAGAGTTTTGGGAAGATTGGAGAAACTTAATTTTTCGCCCAAAAAAAAAAAACGTAAGGGGTACCACTGTCGGTTTTTTTTCGGGCCGAATTTTTGAGTTTCGATATCTCAGCTCTGGAAGGGCCTAGAGCCTCCATTTTTGCACTCAGGTCTAAGTCTCATGGCCCTCTATCAGAATTTGGGAAGATTGGAGAAACTTAATTTTTCGCCCCAAAAAAAAACGTAAGGGGTACCACTGTCGTTTTTTTTTCGGGCCGAATTTTTGAGTTTCGATATCTCAGCTCTGGAAGAGGCTAGAGCCTCCATTTTTGCACTCAGGTCCTAGTCTCATGGCCCTCTATCAGAATTTGGGAAGATTGGAGAAACTTAATTTTTCGCCCAAAAAAAAAAACGTAAGGGGTACCACTGTCGTTTTTTTTTCGGGCCGAATTTTTGAGTTTCGATATCTCAGCTCTGGAAGGGGCTAGAGCCTCCATTTTTGCACTCAGGTCCTAGTCTCATGGCCCTCTATCAGAATTTGGGAAGATTGTAGAAACCTAATTTTTCGCCCAAAAAAAAACGTAAGGGGTACCACTGTCGTTTTTTTTTTCGGGCCGAATTTTTGAGTTTCGATATCTCAGCTCTGGAAGGGGCTAGAGCCTCCATTTTTGCACTCAGGTCTAAGTCTCATGGCCCTCTATCAGAATCCAGAGTTTTGGGAAGATTGGAGAAACTTAATTTTTCGCCCAAAAAAAAAAACAAAACGTAAGGGGTACCACTGTCGTTTTTTTTTTCGGGCCGAATTTTTGAGTTTCGATATCTCAGCTCTGGAAGGGGCTAGAGCCTCCATTTTTGCACTCAGGTCTAAGTCTAATGGCCCTCTATCAGAATTTGGGAAGATTGGAGAAACTTAATTTTTTGCCCAAAAAAAAAAACGTAAGGGGTACCACTGTCGTTTTTTTTTCGGGCCGAATTTTTGAGTTTCGATATCTCAGCTCTGGAAGGGGCTAGAGCCTCCATTTTTGCACTCAGGTCTAAGTCTCATGGCCCTCTATCAGAATTTGGGAAGATTGGAGAAACTTAATTTTTCGCCCCAAAAAAAAAACCGTAAGGGGTACCACTGTTGTTGTTTTTTTCGGGCCGAATTTTTGAGTTTCGATTTCTCAGCTCTGGAAGGGGCTAGAGCCTCCATTTTTGCACTCAGGTCTAAGTCTCATGGCCCTCTATCAGAATTTGGGAAGATTGTAGAAACCTAATTTTTCGCCGAAAAAAAACCGTAAGGGGTACCACTGTCGTTTTTTTTTTTCAGGCCGAATTTTTGAGTTTCGATATCTCAGCTCTGGAAGGGGCTAGAGCCTCCATTTTTGCACTCAGGTCTAAGTCTCATGGCCCTCTACCAGAATTTGGGAAGATTGGAGAAACTTAATTTTTCGCCCAAAAAAAAAAAAAAACGTAAGGGGTACCACTGTCGTTTTTTTTTCGGAGCGAATTTTTGAGTTTCGATATCTAAGCTCTGGAAGGGGCTAGAGCCTCCATTTTTGCAATCAGGTCTAAGTCTCATGGCCCTCTATCAGAATCCAGAGCTTTGGGAAGATTGGAGAAACTTAATTTTTTGCCCAAAAAAAAAAAAAACGTAAGGGGTACCACTGTCGTTTTTTTTTTCGGGCCGAATTTTTAAGATTTGATATCTCAGCTCTGGAAGGGGCTAGAGCCTCCATTTTTGCACTCAGGTCTAAGTCTCATGGCCCTCTATCAGAATTTGGGAAGATTGGATAAACTTAATTTTTCGCCCAAAAAAAAAAAACGTAAGGGGTACCACTGTCGTTTTTTTTTTCGGGCCGAATTTTTGAGTTTCGATATCTCAGCTCATGAAGGGGCTAGAGCCTCCATTTTTGCACTCAGGTCTAAGTCTCATGGCCCTCTATCAGAATTTGGGAAGATTGGAGAAACGTAATTTTTCGCCCAAAAAAAAACGTAAGGGGTACCACTGTTGTTGTTTTTTCGGAGCGAATTTTTGAGTTTCGATATCTAAGCTCTGGAAGGGGCTAGAGCCTCCATTTTTGCACTCAGGTCTAAGTCTCATGGCCCTCTATCAGAATTTGGGAAGATTGGATAAACTTAATTTTTCGCCCAAAGAAAAAAAAACCGTAAGGGGTACCACTGTCGTTTTTTTTTCGGAGCGAATTTTTGAGTTTCGATATCTAAGCTCTGGAAGGGGCTAGAGCCTCCATTTTTGCACTCAGGTCTAAGTCTCATGGCCCTCTATCAGAATTTGGGAAGATTGGATAAACTTAATTTTTCGCCCAAAAAAAAAAAACGTAAGGGGTACCACTGTCGTTTTTTTTTCGGGCCGAATTTTTGAGTTTCGATATCTCAGCTCATGAAGGGGCTAGAGCCTCCATTTTTGCACTCAGGTCTAAGTCTCATGGCCCTCTATCAGAATTTGGGAAGATTGGAGAAACTTAATTTTTCGCCCAAAAAAAAAACGTAAGGGGTACCACTGTTGTTGTTTTTTCGGGCCGAATTTTTGAGTTTCGATATCTCAGCTCTGGAAGGGACTAGAGCCTCCATTTTTGCACTCAGGTCTAAGTCTCATGGCCCTCTATCAGAATTTGGGAAGATTGGAGAAACTTAATTTTTCGCCCCAAAAAAAAAACGTAAGGGGTACCACTGTCGTTTTTTTTTTTTCGGGCCGAATTTTTGAGTTTCGATATCTCAGCTCTGGAAGGGGCTAGAGCCTCCATTTTTGCACTCAGGTCTAAGTCTCATGGCCCTCTCTCAGAATCCAGAGTTTTGGGAAGATTGGAGAAACTTAATTTTTCGCCCCCAAAGAAAATCGTAAGGGGTACCACTGTCGGTTTTTTTCGGGCCGAATTTTTAAGTTTCGATATCTCAGCTCTGGAAGGGGCTAGAGCCTCCATTTTTGCACTCAGATCTAAGTCTCATGGCCCTCTATGAGAATTTGGGAAGATTGGAGAAACTTAATTTTTCGCCCAAAAAAAAAAACGTAAGGGTTACCACTGTCGTTTTTTTTTCGGGCTGAATTTTTGAGTTTCGATATCTCAGCTCTGGAAGGGGCTAGAGCCTCCATTTTTGCACTCAGGTCTAAGTCTCATGGCCCTCTATCAGAATTTGGGAAGATTGGAGAAACTTAATTTTTCGCCCCCAAAAAAAAAAACGTAAGGGGTACCACTGTCGTTTTTTTTCGGGCCGAATATTTGAGTTTCGATATCTCAGCTCTGGAAGGGGTTAGAGCCTCCATTTTTGCACTCAGGTCTAAGTCTCATGGCCCTCTATCAGAATTTGGGAAGATTGGAGAAACTTAATTTTTCGCCCAAAAAAAAAAAACGTAAGGGGTACCACTGTCGTTTTTTTTTCGGGCCGAATTTTTGAGTTTCGATATCTTAGCTCTGGAAGGGGCTAGAGCCTCCATTTTTGCACTCAGGTCTAAGTCTCATGGCCCTCTATCAGAATTTGGGAAGATTGGAGAAACGTAATTTTTCGCCCAAAAAAAAAAAACGTAAGGGGTACCATTGTCGTTTTTTTTTTCGGGCCGAATTTTTGAGTTTCGATATCTCAGCTCTGGAAGGGGCTAGAGCCTCCATTTTTGCACTCAGGTCTAAGTCTCATGGCCCTCTATCAGAATCTGGGAAGATTGGAGAAACTTAATTTTTCGCCCAAAAAAAAAACGTAAGGGGTACCACTGTCGTTTTTTTTTTCGGGCCGATTTTTTTGAGTTTCGATATCTCAGCTCTGGAAGGGGCTAGAGCCTCCATTTTTGCACTCAGGTCTAAGTCTCATGGCCCTCTATCAGAATTTGGGAAGATTGGAGAAACTTAATTTTTCGCCCAAAAAAAAAAAAACGTAAGGGGTACCACTGTCGTTTTTTTTTCGGGCCGAATTTTTGAGTTTCGATATCTTAGCTCTGGAAGGGGCTAGAGCCTCCATTTTTGCACTCAGGTCTAAGTCTCATGGCCCTCTATCAGAATTTGGGAAGATTGGAGAAACGTAATTTTTCGCCCAAAAAAAAAAAAACGTAAGGGGTACCATTGTCGTTTTTTTTTTCGGGCCGAATTTTTGAGTTTCGATATCTCAGCTCTGGAAGGGGCTAGAGCCTCCATTTTTGCACTCAGGTCTAAGTCTCATGGCCCTCTATCAGAATCTGGGAAGATTGGAGAAACTTAATTTTTCGCCCAAAAAAAAAACGTAAGGGGTACCACTGTCGTTTTTTTTTCGGGCCGATTTTTTTGAGTTTCGATATCTCAGCTCTGGAAGGGGCTAGAGCCTCCATTTTTGCACTCAGGTCTAAGTCTCATGGCCCTCTATCAGAATTTGGGAAGATTGGAGAAACTTAATTTTTCGCCCAAAAAAAAAAAACGTAAGGGGTACCACTGTCGTTTTTTTTTCGGGCCGAATTTTTGAGTTTCGATATCTTAGCTCTGGAAGGGGCTAGAGCCTCCATTTTTGCACTCAGGTCTAAGTCTCATGGCCCTCTATCAGAATTTGGGAAGATTGGAGAAACGTAATTTTTCGCCCAAAAAAAAAAAACGTAAGGGGTACCATTGTCGTTTTTTTTTCGGGCCGAATTTTTGAGTTTCGATATCTCAGCTCTGGAAGGGGCTAGAGCCTCCATTTTTGCACTCAGGTCTAAGTCTCATGGCCCTCTATCAGAATTTGGGAAGATTGGAGAAACTTAATTTTTCGCCCAAAAAAAAAAAACGTAAGGGGTACCACTGTGGTTTTTTTTTCGGGCCGAATTTTTGAGTTTCGATATCTCAGCTCTGGAAGGGGCTAGAGCCTCCATTTTTGCACTCAGGTCTAAGTCTCATGGCCCTCTATCAGAATTTGGGAAGATTGGAGAAACTTAATTTTTCGCCCAAAAAAAAAAACGTAAGGGGTACCACTGTCGTTTTTTTTTCGGGCCGAATTTTTGAGTTTCGATATCTCAGCTCTGGAAGGGGCTTGAGCCTCCATTTTTGCACTCAGGTGTAAGTCTCATGGCCCTCTATCAGAATCCAGAGTTTTGGGAAGATTGGAGAAACTTAATTTTTCCCCCCAAAAAAAAAAAAACGTAAGGGGTACCACTGTCGTTTTTTTTTTGGGCCGAATTTTTGAGTTTCGATATCTCAGCTCTGGAAGGGGCTAGAGCCTCCATTTTTGCACTCAGGTCTAAGTCTCATGGCCCTCTATCAGAATTTGGGAAGATTGGAGAAACTTAATTTTTCGCCCAAAAAAAAAACGTAAGGGGTACCACTGTCGTTTTTTTTTCGGGCCGAATTTTTGAGTTTCGATATCTCAGCTCTGGAAGAGGCTAGAGCCTCCATTTTTGCACTCAGGTCCTAGTCTCATGGCCCTCTATCAGAATTTGGGAAGATTGGAGAAACTTAATTTTTCGCCCAAAAAAAAAAACGTAAGGGGTACCACTGTCGTTTTTTTTTCAGGCCGAATTTTTGAGTTTCGATATCTCAGCTCTGGAAGGGGCTAGAGCCTCCATTTTTGCACTCAGGTCTAAGTCTCATGGCCCTCTATCAGAATTTGGGAAGATTGGAGAAACTAAATTTTTCGCCCCAAAAAAAACGTAAGGGGTACCACTGTCGTTTTTTTTTTCGGGCCGAATTTTTGAGTTTCGATATCTCAGCTCTGGAAGGGGCTAGAGCCTCCATTTTTGTACTCAGGTCTACGTCTCATGGCCCTCTATCAGAATCCAGAGTTTTGGGAAGATTGGAGAAACTTAATTTTTCGCCCAAAAAAAAAACGTAAGGGGTACCACTGTCGTTTTTTTTTTCGGGCCGAATTTTTGAGGTTCGATATCTCAGCTCTGGAAGGGGCTAGAGCCTCCATTTTTGCACTCAGGTCTATCAGAATTTGGGAAGATTGGAGAAACTTAATTTTTCGCCCAAAAAAAAAACGTAAGGGGTACCACTGTCGTTTTTTTTTCGGGCCGAATTTTTGAGTTTCGATATCTCAGCTCTGGAAGAGGCTAGAGCCTCCATTTTTGCACTCAGGTCCTAGTCTCATGGCCCTCTATCAGAATTTGGGAAGATTGGAGAAACTTAATTTTCGCCCAAAAAAAAAACGTAAGGGGTACCACTGTCGTTTTTTTTTCGGGCCGAATTTTTGAGTTTCGATATCTCAGCTCTGGAAGGGGCTAGAGCCTCCATTTTTGCACTCAGGTCTAAGTCTCATGGCCCTCTATCAGAATTTGGGAAGATTGTAGAAACCTAATTTTTCGCCCAAAAAAAAAAAAACGTAAGGGGTACCACTGTCGTTTTTTTTTCGGGCCGAATTTTTGAGTTTCGATATCTCAGCTCTGGAAGGGGCTAGAGCCTCCATTTTTGCACTCAGGTCTAAGTCTCATGGCCCTCTACCATAATTTGGGAAGATTGGAGAAACTTAATTTTTCGCCCAAAAAAAAAAAAAACGTAAGGGGTACCACTGTCGTTTTTTTTTCGGAGCGAATTTTTGAGTTTCGATATCTAAGCTCTGGAAGGGGCTAGAGCCTCCATTTTTGCAATCAGGTCTAAGTCTCATGGCCCTCTATCAGAATCCAGAGTTTTGGGAAGATTGGAGAAACTTAATTTTTCGCCCAAAAAAAAAAAAAAAACGTAAGGGGTACCACTGTCGTTTTTTTTTTGGGCCGAATTTTTGAGTTTCGATATCTCAGCTCTGGAAGGGGCTAGAGCCTCCATTTTTGCACTCAGGTCTAAGTCTCATGGCCCTCTATCAGAATTTGGGAAGATTGGAGAAACTTAATTTTTCGCCCAAAAAAAAAACGTAAGGGGTACCACTGTTGTTGTTTTTTCGGGCCGAATTTTTGAGTTTCGATATCTCAGCTCTGGAAGGGACTAGAGCCTCCATTTTTGCACTCAGGTCTAAGTCTCATGGCCCTCTATCAGAATTTGGGAAGATTGGAGAAACTTAATTTTTCGCCCCAAAAAAAAAAACGTAAGGGGTACCACTGTCGTTTTTTTTTTTCGGGCCGAATTTTTGAGTTTCGATATCTCAGCTCTGGAAGGGGCTAGAGCCTCCATTTTTGCACTCAGGTCTAAGTCTCATGGCCCTCTCTCAGAATCCAGAGTTTTGGGAAGATTGGAGAAACTTAATTTTTCGCCCCCAAAAAAAAATCGTAAGGGGTACCACTGTCGTTTTTTTTCGGGCCGAATTTTTAAGTTTCGATATCTCAGCTCTGGAAGGGGCTAGAGCCTCCATTTTTGCACTCAGATCTAAGTCTCATGGCCCTCTATGAGAATTTGGGAAGATTGGAGAAACTTAATTTTTCGCCCAAAAAAAAAAACGTAAGGGGTACCACTGTCGTTTTTTTTTTCGGGCCGAATTTTTGAGTTTCGATATCTCAGCTCTGAAAGGGTCTAGAGCCTCCATTTTTGCACTCAGGTCTAAGTCTCATGGCCCTCTATCAGAATTTGGGAAGATTGGAGAAACTTAATTTTTCGCCCCAAAAAAAAAAAACGTAAGGGGTACCACTGTCGTTTTTTTTCGGGCCGAATTTTTGAGTTTCGATATCTCAGCTCTGAAAGGGTCTAGAGCCTCCATTTTTGCACTCAGGTCTAAGTCTCATGGCCCTCTATCAGAATTTGGGAAGATTGGAGAAACTTAATTTTTCGCCCCAAAAAAAAAAACGTAAGGGGTACCACTGTCGTTTTTTTTCGGGCCGAATTTTTGAGTTTCGATATCTCAGCTCTGGAAGGGGTTAGAGCCTCCATTTTTGCACTCAGGTCTAAGTCTCATGGCCCTCTATCAGAATTTGGGAAGATTGGAGAAACGTAATTTTTCGCCCCAAAAAAAAAACAACGTAAGGGGTACCACTGTCGTTTTTTTTTTCGGGCCGATTTTTTGAGTTTCGATATCTCAGCTCTGGAAGGGGCTAGAGCCTCCATTTTTGCACTCAGGTCTAAGTCTCATGGCCCTCTATGAGAATTTGGGAAGATAGGAGAAACTTAATTTTTCGCCCAAAAAAAAAAACGTAAGGGGTACCACTGTCGTTTTTTTTTTCGGGCCGAATTTTTGAGTTTCGATATCTCAGCTCTGAAAGGGGCTAGAGCCTCCATTTTTGCACTCAGGTCTAAGTCTCATGGCCCTCTATCAGAATTTGGGAAGATTGGAGAAACTTAATTTTTCGCCCCAAAAAAAAACGTAAGGGGTACCACTGTCGTTTTTTTTTCGGGCCGAATTTTTGAGTTTCGATATCTCAGCTCTGGAAGGGGCTAGAGCCTCCATTTTTGCACTCAGGTCTAAGTCTCATGGCCCTCTATCAGAATTTGGGAAGATTGGAGAAACTTAATTTTTCGCCCCAAAAAAAAAAAACGTAAGGGGTACCACTGTCGTTTTTTTTCGGGCCGAATTTTTGAGTTTCGATATCTCAGCTCTGGAAGGGGTTAGAGCCTCCATTTTTGCACTCAGGTCTAAGTCTCATGGCCCTCTATCAGAATTTGGGAAGATTGGAGAAACGTAATTTTTCGCCCCAAAAAAAAAAAACGTAAGGGGTACCACTGTCGTTTTTTTTTCGGGCCGATTTTTTGAGTTTCGATATCTCAGCTCTGGAAGGGGCTAGAGCCTCCATTTTTGCACTCAGGTCTAAGTCTCATGGCCCTCTATCAGAATTTGGGAAGATTGGAGAAACTTAATTTTTCGCCCAAAAAAAAAAACGTAAGGGGTACCACTGTCGTTTTTTTTTCGGGCCGAATTTTTGAGTTTCGATATCTTAGCTCTGGAAGGGGCTAGAGCCTCCATTTTTGCACTCAGGTCTAAGTCTCATGGCCCTCTATCAGAATTTGGGAAGATTGGAGAAACGTAATTTTTCGCCCAAAAAAAAAAACGTAAGGGGTACCACTGTCGTTTTTTTTCTGGCCGAATTTTTGAGTTTCGATATCTCAGCTCTGGAAGGGGCTAGAGCCTCCATTTTTGCACTCAGGTCTAAGTCTCATGGCCCTCTATCAGAATTTGGGAAGATTGGAGAAACTTAATTTTTCGCCCAAAAAAAAAAAACGTAAGGGGTACCATTGTCGTTTTTTTTCGGGCCGAATTTTTGAGTTTCGGTATCTCAGCTCTGGAAGGGGCTAGAGCCTCCATTTTTGCACTCAGGTCTAAGTCTCATGGCCCTCTATCAGAATTTGGGAAGATTGGAGAAACTTAATTTTTCGCCCAAAAAAAAAAAACGTAAGGGGTACCACTGTCGTTTTTTTTTTCGGGCCGAATTTTTGAGTTTCGATATCTCAGCTCTGGAAGGGGCTAGAGCCTCCATTTTTGCACTCAGGTCTAAGTCTCATGGCCCTCTATCAGAATTTGGGAAGATTGGAGAAACTTAATTTTTCGCCCAAAAAAAAAAAACGTAAGGGGTACCACTGTCGTTTTTTTTTTCGGGCCGAATTTTTGAGTTTCG
Organism: Pimephales promelas; assembly: GCF_988280905.1. Taxonomy (NCBI): domain Eukaryota; kingdom Metazoa; phylum Chordata; class Actinopteri; order Cypriniformes; family Leuciscidae; genus Pimephales; species Pimephales promelas. The sequence goes on from NC_142779.1 coordinate 34,019,795, forward strand.
ATATCTCAGCTCTGGAAGGGGCTAGAGCCTCCATTTTTGCACTCAGGTCTAAGTCTCATGGCCCTCTATCAGAATTTGGGAAGATTGGAGAAACTTAATTTTTTGCCCCCCAAAAAAAACGTAAGGGGTACCACTGTCGTTTTTTTTTTCGGGCCGAATTTTTTTTAGTTTCGATATCTCAGCTCTGGAAGGGGCTAGAGCCTCCATTTTTGCACTCAGGTCTAAGTCTCATGGCCCTCTATCAGAATCTGGGAAGATTGGAGAAACTTAATTTTTCGCCCAAAAAAAAAAAACGTAAGGGGTACCACTGTCGTTTTTTTTTCGGGCCGAATTTTTGAGTTTCGATATCTCAGCTCTGGAAGGGGCTTGAGCCTCCATTTTTGCACTCAGGTGTAAGTCTCATGGCCCTCTATCAGAATTTGGGAAGATTGGAGAAACTTAATTTTTCGCCCCCCAAAAAAAAACGTAAGGGGTACCACTGTCGTTTTTTTTTTCGGGCCGAATTTTTGAGTTTCGATATCTCAGCTCTGGAAGGGGCTAGAGCCTCCATTTTTGCACTCAGGTCTAAGTCTCATGGCCCTCTATCAGAATATGGGAAGATTGGAGAAACTTAATTTTTCGCCCAAAAAAAAAACGTAAGGGGTACCACTGTCGTTTTTTTTTTCGGGCCGAATTTTTGAGTTTCGATATCTCAGCTCTGGAAGGGGCTACAGCCTCCATTTTTGCACTCAGGTCTAAGTCTCATGGCCCTCTATCAGAATCCAGAGTTTTGGGAAGATTGGAGAAACTTAATTCTTCGCCCCAAAAAAAAAAGTAAGGGGTACCACTGTCGTTTTTTTTTTCGGGCCGAATTTTTGAGTTTCGATATCTCAGCTCTGGAAGGGGCTAGAGCCTCCATTTTTGCACTCAGGTCTAAGTCTCATGGCCCTCTATCAGAATTTGGGAAGATTTGAGAAACTTAATTTTTCGCCCAAAAAAAAAAAACGTAAGGGGTACCACTGTCGTTTTTTTTTCGGGCCGAATTTTTGAGTTTCGATATCTCAGCTCTGGAAGGGGCTAGAGCCTCCATTTTTGCACTCAGGTCTAAGTCTCATGGCCCTCTATCAGAATTTGGGAAGATTGGAGAAACTTAATTTTTCGCCCAAAAAAAAAACGTAAGGGGTACCACTGTCGTTTTTTTTTCGGGCCGAATTTTTGAGTTTTGATATCTCAGCTCTGGAAGGGGCTAGAGCCTCCATTTTTGCACTCAGGTCTAAGTCTCATGGCCCTCTATCAGAATTTGGGATGATTGGAGAAACTTAATTTTTTGCCCCCCAAAAAAAACGTAAGGGGTATCACTGTCGTTTTTTTTTTCGGGCCGAATTTTTGAGTTTCGATATCTCAGCTCTGGAAGGGGCTAGAGCCTCCATTTTTGCACTCAGGTCTAAGTCTCATGGCCCTCTATCAGAATTTGGGAAGATTGGAGAAACTTAATTTTTCGCCCCAAAAAAAAACATAAGGGGTACCACTGTCGTTTTTTTTTTTCGGGCCGAATTTTTGAGTTTCGATATCTCAGCTCTATCTATCAAATTCTGATAGAGGGCCATGAGACTTAGACCTGAGTGCAAAAATGGAGGCTCTAGCCCCTTCCAGAGCTGAGATATCGAAACTCAAAAATTCGGCCCGAAAAAAAAACGACAGTGGTACCCCTTATGTTTTTTGTTTTGGGGCGAAAAATTAAGTTTCTCCAATCTTCCCAAAACTCTGGATTCTGATAGAGGGCCATGAGACTTAGACCTGAGTGCAAAAATGGAGGCTGTAGCCCCTTCCAGAGCTGAGATATCGAAACTCAAAAATTCGGCCCGAAAAAAAAAAACGACAGTGGTACCCCTTACGTTTTTTTTTGGGGCGAAAAATTAAGTTTCTCCAATCTCCCCATATTCTGATAGAGGGCCATGAGACTTAGACCTGAGTGCAAAAATGGAGGCTCTAGCCCCTTCCAGAGCTGAGATATCGAAACTCAATAATTCAGCCCGAAAAAAAAACGACAGTGGTACCCCTTACGTTTTTTTTGGGGGGCGAAAAATTAAGTTTCTCCAATCTTTCCAAATTCTGATAGAGGGCCATGAGACTTAGACCTGAGTGCAAAAAGGGAGGCTCTAGCCCCTTCCAGAGCTGAGATATCGAAACTAAAAAATTCGGCCCGAAAAAAAAACGACAGTGGTACCCCTTACGTTTTTTTTTTGGGGGGCGAAAAATTAAGTTTCTCCAATCTTCCCAAAACTCTGGATTCTGATAGAGGGCCATGAGACTTAGACCTGAGTGCAAAAATGGAGGCTCTAGCCCTTTCCAGAGCTGAGATATCGAAACTCAAAAATTCGGCCCGAAAAAAAAACGACAGTGGTACCCCTTACGTTTTTTTTTTTGGCGAAAAATTAAGTTTGTCCAATCTTCCCAAATTCTGATAGAGGGCCATGAGACTTAGACCTGAGTGCAAAAATGGAGGCTCTAGCCCCTTCCAGAGCTGAGATATCGAAACTCAAAAATTCGGCCCGAAAAAAAAACGACAGTGGTACCCCTTACGTTTTTTTTTTTTGGGTGAAAAATTAAGTTTCTCCAATCTTCCCAAATTCTGATAGAGGGCCATGAGACTTAGACCTGAGTGCAAAAATGGAGGCTCTAGCCCCTTCCAGAGCTGAGATATCGAAACTCAAAAATTCGGCCCGAAAAAAAAACGACAGTGGTACCCCTTACGTTTTTTTTGGGGCGAAAAATTAAGTTTCTCCAATCTTCCCAAAACTCTGGATTCTGATAGAGGGCCATGAGACTTAGACCTGAGTGCAAAAATGGAGGCTCTAGCCCTTTCCAGAGCTGAGATATCGAAACTCAAAAATTCGGCCCGAAAAAAAAACGACAGTGGTACCCCTTACGTTTTTTTTTTTGGCGAAAAATTAAGTTTCTCCAATCTTCCCAAATTCTGATAGAGGGCCATGAGACTTAGACCTGAGTGCAAAAATGGAGGCTCTAGCCCCTTCCAGAGCTTAGATATCGAAACTCAAAAATTCGGCCCGAAAAAAAAAAACGACAGTGGTACCCCTTACGTTTTTTTGGGGGGGGCGAAAAATTAAGTTTCTCCAATCTTCCCAAATTCTGATAGAGGGCCATGAGACTTAGACCTGAGTGCAAAAATGGAGGCTCTAGCCCCTTCTAGAGCTGAGATATCGAAACTCAAAAATTCGGCCCGAAAAAAAAAACGACAGTGGTACCTCTTACGTTTTTTTTTTGGGTGAAAAATTAAGTTTCTCCAATCTTCCCAAAACTCTGGATTCTGATAGAGGGCCATGAGACTTAGACCTGAGTGCAAAAATGGAGGCTCTAGCCCCTTCCAGAGCTGAGATATCGAAACTCAAAAATTCGGCCCGAAAAAAAAAACGACAGTGGTACCCCTTACGGTTTTTTTTTGGGTGAAAAATTAAGTTTCTCCAATCTTCCCAAATTCTGATAGAGGGCCATGAGACTTAGACCTGAGTGCAAAAATGGAGGCTCTAGCCACTTCCAGAGCTGAGATATCGAAACTCAAAAATTCGGCCCGAAAAAAATACAGACAGTGGTACCCCTTACGTTTTTTTTTTTGGGCGAAAAATTAAGTTTCTCCAATCTTTCCAAAACTCTGGATTCTGATAGAGGGCCATGAGACTTAGACCTGAGTGCAAAAATGGAGGCTCTAGCCCCTTCCAGAGCTGAGATATCGAAACTCAAAAATTCGGCCCGAAAAAAAAACGACAGTGGTACCCCTTACGTTTTTTTTTTGGGGGCGAAAAATTAAGTTTCTCCAATCTTCCCAAAACTCTGGATTCTGATAGAGGGCCATGAGACTTAGACCTGAGTGCAAAAATGGAGGCTCTAGCCCCTTCCAGAGCTGAGATATCGAAACTCAAAAATTCGGCCCGAAAAAAAAAACGACAGTGGTACCCCTTGCGTTTTTTTTGGGGGGCGAAAAATTAAGTTTCTCCAATCTTCCCAAATTCTGATAGAGGGCCATGAGACTTAGACCTGAGTGCAAAAATGGAGGCTCTAGCCCCTCCCAGAGCTGAGATATCGAAACTCAAAAATTCGGCCCGAAAAAAAAACGACAGTGGTACCCCTTACGTTTTTTTTTTGGGCGAAAAATTAAGTTTCTCCAATCTTCCCAAATTCTGATAGAGGGCCATGAGACTTAGACCTGAGTGCAAAAATGGAGGCTCTAGCCCCTTCCAGAGCTGAGATATCGAAACTCAAAAATTCGGCCCGAAAAAAAAACGACAGTGGTACCCCTTACGGTTTTTTTTTGGGTGAAAAATTAAGTTTCTCCAATCTTCCCAAATTCTGATAGAGGGCCATGAGACTTAGACCTGAGTGCAAAAATGGAGGCTCTAGCCCCTTCCAGAGCTGAGATATCGAAACTCAAAAATTCGGCCCGAAAAAAAAACGACAGTGGTACCCCTTACGTTTTTTTTTTGGGGCGAAAAATTAAGTTTCTCCAATCTTCCCAAAACTCTGGATTCTGATAGAGGGCCATGAGACTTAGACCTGAGTGCAAAAATGGAGGCTGTAGCCCCTTCCAGAGCTGAGATATCGAAACTCAAAAATTCGGCCCGAAAAAAAAACGACAGTGGTACCCCTTACGTTTTTTTTGGGGACGAAAAATTAAGTTTATCCAATCTTTCCAAATTCTGATAGAGGGCCATGAGACTTAGACCTGAGTGCAAAAATGGAGGCTCTAGCCCCTTCCAGAGCTGAGATATCGAAACTCAATAATTCGGCCCGAAAAAAAAACGACAGTGGTACCCCTTACGTTTTTTTTTGGGGACGAAAAATTAAGTTTATCCAATCTTTCCAAATTCTGATAGAGGGCCATGAGACTTAGACCTGAGTGCAAAAATGGAGGCTCTAGCCCCTTCCAGAGCTGAGATATCGAAACTAAAAAATTCGGCCCGAAAAAAAAACGACAGTGGTACCCCTTACGTTTTTTTTTTTGGGGCGAAAAATTAAGTTTCTCCAATCTTCCCAAAACTCTGGATTCTGATAGAGGGCCATGAGACTTAGACCTGAGTGCAAAAATGGAGGCTCTAGCCCTTTCCAGAGCTGAGATATCGAAACTCAAAAATTCGGCCCGAAAAAAAAACGACAGTGGTACCCCTTACGTTTTTTTTTTTGGCGAAAAATTAAGTTTGTCCAATCTTCCCAAATTCTGATAGAGGGCCATGAGACTTAGACCTGAGTGCAAAAATGGAGGCTCTAGCCCCTTCCAGAGCTGAGATATCGAAACTCAAAAATTCGGCCCGAAAAAAAAACGACAGTGGTACCCCTTACGTTTTTTTTTGGGCGAAAAATTAAGTTTCTCCAATCTTCCCAAATTCTGATAGAGGGTCATGAGACTTAGACCTGAGTGCAAAAATGGAGGCTCTAGCCCCTTCCAGAGCTGAGATATCGAAACTCAAAAATTCGGCCCGAAAAAAAAAACGACAGTGGTACCCCTTACGTTTTTTTGGGGGGGGGGCCGAAAAATTAAGTTTCTCCAATCTTCCCAAATTCTAGGAGGGCCATGAGACTTAGACCTGAGTGCAAAAATGGAGGCTCTAGCCCCTTCTAGAGCTGAGATATCGAAACTCAAAAATTCGGCCCGAAAAAAAACGACAGTGGTACCCCTTACGTTTTTTTTTGGGCGAAAAATTAAGTTTCTCCAATCTTCCCAAATTGTGGTAGAGGGCCATGAGACTTAAACCTGAGTGCAAAAATGGAGGCTCTAGCCCCTTCCAGAGCTGAGATATCGAAACTCAAAAATTCGGCCCGAAAAAAAAACAACAGTGGTACCCCTTATGTTTTTTTTTTGGGGCGAAAAATTAAGTTTCTCCAATCTTCCCAAATTCTGATAGAGGGCCATGAGACTTAGACCTGAGTGCAAAAATGGAGGCTCTAGCCCCTTCCAGAGCTGAGATATCGAAACTCAAAAATTCGGCCCGAAAAAAAAAACGACAGTGGTACCCCTTACGTTTTTTTTTTTTTGGCGAAAAATTAAGTTTCTCCAATCTTCCCAAAACTCTGGATTCTGATAGAGGGCCATGAGACTTAGACCTGAGTGCAAAAATGGAGGCTCTAGCCCCTTCCAGAGCTGAGATATCGAAACTCAAAAATTCGGCCCGAAAAAAAAACGACAGTGGTACCCCTTACGTTTTTTTTTTTTGGCGAAAAATTAAGTTTCTCCAATCTTCCCAAAACTCTGGATTCTGATAGAGGGCCATGATACTTAGACCTGAGTGAAAAATGGAGGCTGTAGCCCTTTCCAGAGCTGAGATATCGAAACTCAAAAATTCGGCCCGAAAAAAAAACGACAGTGGTACCCCTTACGTTTTTTTTGGGGGGGCGAAAAATTAAGTTTCTCCAATCTTCCCATATTCTGATAGAGGGCCATGAGACTTAGACCTGAGTGCAAAAATGGAGGCTCTAGCCCCTTCCAGAGCTGAGATATCGAAACTCAAAAATTCGGCCCGAAAAAAAAACGACAGTGGTACCCCTTACGTTTTTTTTTTTGGGCGAAAAATTAAGTTTCTCCAATCTTCCCAAATTCTGATAGAGGGCCATGAGACTTAGACCTGAGTGCAAAAATGGAGGCTCTAGCCCCTTCTAGAGCTGAGATATCGAAACTCAAAAATTCGGCCCGAAAAAAAAAACGACAGTGGTACCCCTTACGTTTTTTTTGGGGGGGCGAAAAATTAAGTTTGTCCAATCTTCCCAAATTCTGATAGAGGGCCATGAGACTTAGACCTGAGTGCAAAAATGGAGGCTCTAGCCCCTTCCAGAGCTGAGATATCGAAACTCAAAAATTCGGCCCGAAAAAAAAAACGACAGTGGTACCCCTTACGTTTTTTTTTTTTGGGCGAAAAATTAAGTTTCTCCAATCTTCCCAAATTCTGATAGAGGGCCATGAGACTTAGACCTGAGTGCAAAAATGGAGGCTCTAGCCCCTTCCAGAGCTGAGATATCGAAACTCAAAAATTCGGCCCGAAAAAAAAAAACGACAGTGGTACACCTTACGTTTTTTTTGGGGGGGGGCGAAAAATTAAGTTTCTCCAATCTTCCCAAATTCTGATAGAGGGCCATGAGACTTAGACCTGAGTGCAAAAATGGAGGCTCTAGCCCCTTCAAGAGCTGAGATATCGAAACTCAAAAATTCGGCCCGAAAAAAAAAACGACAGTGGTACCCCTTACGTTTTTTTTTTTGGGCGAAAAATTAAGTTTCTCCAATCTTCCCAAATTCTGATAGAGGGCCATGAGACTTAGACCTGAGTGCAAAAATGGAGGCTCTAGCCCCTTCCAGAGCTGAGATATCGAAACTCAAAAATTCGGCCCGAAAAAAAAAAAACGACAGTGGTACCCCTTACGTTTTTTTTTTTGGGGCGAAAAATTAAGTTTCTCCAATCTTCCCAAAACTCTGGATTCTGATAGAGGGCCATGAGACTTAGACCTGAGTGCAAAAATGGAGGCTCTAGCCCTTTCCAGAGCTGAGATATCGAAACTCAAAAATTCGGCCCGAAAAAAAAACGACAGTGGTACCCCTTACGTTTTTTTTTTTTGGTGAAAAATTAAGTTTGTCCAATCTTCCCAAATTCTGATAGAGGGCCATGAGACTTAGACCTGAGTGCAAAAATGGAGGCTCTAGCCCCTTCCAGAGCTGAGATATCGAAACTCAAAAATTCGGCCCGAAAAAAAAAACGACAGTGGTACCCCTTACGTTTTTTGGGGGGGGGGGGCCGAAAAATTACGTTTCTCCAATCTTCCCAAATTCTGATAGAGGGCCATGAGACTTAGACCTGAGTGCAAAAATGGAGGCTCTAGCCCCTTCTAGAGCTGAGATATCGAAACTCAAAAATTCGGCCCGAAAAAAAACGACAGTGGTACCCCTTACGTTTTTTTTTTTGGGCGAAAAATTAAGTTTCTCCAATCTTCCCAAATTGTGGTAGAGGGCCATGAGACTTAGACCTGAGTGCAAAAATGGAGGCTCTAGCCCCTTCCAGAGCTGAGATATCGAAACTCAAAAATTCGGCCCGAAAAAAAAACGACAGTGGTACCCCTTATGTTTTTTTTTTGGGGCGAAAAATTAAGTTTCTCCAATCTTCCCAAATTCTGATAGAGGGCCATGAGACTTAGACCTGAGTGCAAAAATGGAGGCTCTAGCCCCTTCCAGAGCTGAGATATCGAAACTCAAAAATTCGGCCCGAAAAAAAAACGACAGTGGTACCCCTTACGTTTTTTTTTTTGGCGAAAAATTAAGTTTCTCCAATCTTCCCAAAACTCTGGATTCTGATGAGACTTAGACCTGAGTGCAAAAATGGAGGCTGTAGCCCTTTCCAGAGCTGAGATATCGAAACTCAAAAATTCGGCCCGAAAAAAAAACGACAGTGGTACCCCTTACGTTTTTTTTGGGGGGGCGAAAAATTAAGTTTCTCCAATCTTCCCATATTCTGATAGAGGGCCATGAGACTTAGACCTGAGTGCAAAAATGGAGGCTCTAGCCCCTTCCAGAGCTGAGATATCGAAACTCAAAAATTCGGCCCGAAAAAAAAAACGACAGTGGTACCCCTTACGTTTTTTTTTTTTGGGCGAAAAATTAAGTTTCTCCAATCTTCCCAAAACTCTGGATTCTGATAGAGGGCCATGAGACTTAGACCTGAGTGCAAAAATGGAGGCTCTAGCCCTTTCCAGAGCTGAGATATCGAAACTCAAAAATTCGGCCCGAAAAAAAAACGACAGTGGTACCCCTTACGTTTTTTTTTTTTGGTGAAAAATTAAGTTTGTCCAATCTTCCCAAATTCTGATAGAGGGCCATGAGACTTAGACCTGAGTGCAAAAATGGAGGCTCTAGCCCCTTCCAGAGCTGAGATATCGAAACTCAAAAATTCGGCCCGAAAAAAAAAACGACAGTGGTACCCCTTACGTTTTTTGGGGGGGGGGGGCCGAAAAATTACGTTTCTCCAATCTTCCCAAATTCTGATAGAGGGCCATGAGACTTAGACCTGAGTGCAAAAATGGAGGCTCTAGCCCCTTCTAGAGCTGAGATATCGAAACTCAAAAATTCGGCCCGAAAAAAAACGACAGTGGTACCCCTTACGTTTTTTTTTTTGGGCGAAAAATTAAGTTTCTCCAATCTTCCCAAATTGTGGTAGAGGGCCATGAGACTTAGACCTGAGTGCAAAAATGGAGGCTCTAGCCCCTTCCAGAGCTGAGATATCGAAACTCAAAAATTCGGCCCGAAAAAAAAACGACAGTGGTACCCCTTATGTTTTTTTTTTGGGGCGAAAAATTAAGTTTCTCCAATCTTCCCAAATTCTGATAGAGGGCCATGAGACTTAGACCTGAGTGCAAAAATGGAGGCTCTAGCCCCTTCCAGAGCTGAGATATCGAAACTCAAAAATTCGGCCCGAAAAAAAAACGACAGTGGTACCCCTTACGTTTTTTTTTTTGGCGAAAAATTAAGTTTCTCCAATCTTCCCAAAACTCTGGATTCTGATGAGACTTAGACCTGAGTGCAAAAATGGAGGCTGTAGCCCTTTCCAGAGCTGAGATATCGAAACTCAAAAATTCGGCCCGAAAAAAAAACGACAGTGGTACCCCTTACGTTTTTTTTGGGGGGGCGAAAAATTAAGTTTCTCCAATCTTCCCATATTCTGATAGAGGGCCATGAGACTTAGACCTGAGTGCAAAAATGGAGGCTCTAGCCCCTTCCAGAGCTGAGATATCGAAACTCAAAAATTCGGCCCGAAAAAAAAAACGACAGTGGTACCCCTTACGTTTTTTTTTTTTGGGCGAAAAATTAAGTTTCTCCAATCTTCCCAAATTCTGATAGAGGGCCATGAGACTTAGACCTGAGTGCAAAAATGGAGGCTCTAGCCCCTTCTAGAGCTGAGATATCGAAACTCAAAAATTCGGCCCGAAAAAAAAAACGACAGTGGTACCCCTTACGTTTTTTTTTGGGTGGCGAAAAATTAAGTTTGTCCAATCTTCCCAAATTCTGATAGAGGGCCATGAGACTTAGACCTGAGTGCAAAAATGGAGGCTCTAGCCCCTTCCAGAGCTGAGATATCGAAACTCAAAAATTCGGCCCGAAAAAAAAAACGACAGTGGTACCCCTTACGTTTTTTTTTTTTTGGCGAAAAATTAAGTTTCTCCAATCTTCCCAAAACTCTGGATTCTGATAGAGGGCCATGAGACTTAGACCTGAGTGCAAAAATGGAGGCTCTAGCCCCTTCCAGAGCTGAGATATCGAAACTCAAAAATTCGGCCCGAAAAAAAAACGACAGTGGTACCCCTTACGTTTTTTTTTTTTGGCGAAAAATTAAGTTTCTCCAATCTTCCCAAAACTCTGGATTCTGATAGAGGGCCATGAGACTTAGACCTGAGTGAAAAATGGAGGCTGTAGCCCTTTCCAGAGCTGAGATATCGAAACTCAAAAATTCGGCCCGAAAAAAAAACGACAGTGGTACCCCTTACGTTTTTTTTGGGGGGGCGAAAAATTAAGTTTCTCCAATCTTCCCATATTCTGATAGAGGGCCATGAGACTTAGACCTGAGTGCAAAAATGGAGGCTCTAGCCCCTTCCAGAGCTGAGATATCGAAACTCAAAAATTCGGCCCGAAAAAAAAAACGACAGTGGTACCCCTTACGTTTTTTTTGGGGGGGCGAAAAATTAAGTTTGTCCAATCTTCCCAAATTCTGATAGAGGGCCATGAGACTTAGACCTGAGTGCAAAAATGGAGGCTGTAGCCCTTTCCAGAGCTGAGATATCGAAACTCAAAAATTCGGCCCGAAAAAAAAACGACAGTGGTACCCCTTACGTTTTTTTTTTTGGGCGAAAAATTAAGTTTCTCCAATCTTCCCAAATTCTGATAGAGGGCCATGAGACTTAGACCTGAGTGCAAAAATGGAGGCTCTAGCCCCTTCTAGAGCTGAGATATCGAAACTCAAAAATTCGGCCCGAAAAAAAAAACGACAGTGGTACCCCTTACGTTTTTTTTGGGGGGGCGAAAAATTAAGTTTGTCCAATCTTCCCAAATTCTGATAGAGGGCCATGAGACTTAGACCTGAGTGCAAAAATGGAGGCTCTAGCCCCTTCCAGAGCTGAGATATCGAAACTCAAAAATTCGGCCCGAAAAAAAAAACGACAGTGGTACCCCTTACGTTTTTTTTTTTTGGGCGAAAAATTAAGTTTCTCCAATCTTCCCAAATTCTGATAGAGGGCCATGAGACTTAGACCTGAGTGCAAAAATGGAGGCTCTAGCCCCTTCCAGAGCTGAGATATCGAAACTCAAAAATTCGGCCCGAAAAAAAAAAACGACAGTGGTACACCTTACGTTTTTTTTGGGGGGGGGCGAAAAATTAAGTTTCTCCAATCTTCCCAAATTCTGATAGAGGGCCATGAGACTTAGACCTGAGTGCAAAAATGGAGGCTCTAGCCCCTTCAAGAGCTGAGATATCGAAACTCAAAAATTCGGCCCGAAAAAAAAAAACGACAGTGGTACCCCTTACGTTTTTTTTTTTGGGCGAAAAATTAAGTTTCTCCAATCTTCCCAAATTCTGATAGAGGGCCATGAGACTTAGACCTGAGTGCAAAAATGGAGGCTCTAGCCCCTTCCAGAGCTGAGATATCGAAACTCAAAAATTCGGCCCGAAAAAAAAAAACGACAGTGGTACCCCTTACGTTTTTTTTTTTGGGGCGAAAAATTAAGTTTCTCCAATCTTCCCAAAACTCTGGATTCTGATAGAGGGCCATGAGACTTAGACCTGAGTGCAAAAATGGAGGCTCTAGCCCTTTCCAGAGCTGAGATATCGAAACTCAAAAATTCGGCCCGAAAAAAAAACGACAGTGGTACCCCTTACGTTTTTTTTTTTTGGTGAAAAATTAAGTTTGTCCAATCTTCCCAAATTCTGATAGAGGGCCATGAGACTTAGACCTGAGTGCAAAAATGGAGGCTCTAGCCCCTTCCAGAGCTGATATATCGAAACTCAAAAATTCGGCCCGAAAAAAAAAACGACAGTGGTACCCCTTACGTTTTTTGGGGGGGGGGGGCCGAAAAATTACGTTTCTCCAATCTTCCCAAATTCTGATAGAGGGCCATGAGACTTAGACCTGAGTGCAAAAATGGAGGCTCTAGCCCCTTCTAGAGCTGAGATATCGAAACTCAAAAATTCGGCCCGAAAAAAAACGACAGTGGTACCCCTTACGTTTTTTTTTTTGGGCGAAAAATTAAGTTTCTCCAATCTTCCCAAATTGTGGTAGAGGGCCATGAGACTTAGACCTGAGTGCAAAAATGGAGGCTCTAGCCCCTTCCAGAGCTGAGATATCGAAACTCAAAAATTCGGCCCGAAAAAAAAACGACAGTGGTACCCCTTATGTTTTTTTTTTGGGGCGAAAAATTAAGTTTCTCCAATCTTCCCAAATTCTGATAGAGGGCCATGAGACTTAGACCTGAGTGCAAAAATGGAGGCTCTAGCCCCTTCCAGAGCTGAGATATCGAAACTCAAAAATTCGGCCCGAAAAAAAAACGACAGTGGTACCCCTTACGTTTTTTTTTTTGGCGAAAAATTAAGTTTCTCCAATCTTCCCAAAACTCTGGATTCTGATGAGACTTAGACCTGAGTGCAAAAATGGAGGCTGTAGCCCTTTCCAGAGCTGAGATATCGAAACTCAAAAATTCGGCCCGAAAAAAAAACGACAGTGGTACCCCTTACGTTTTTTTTGGGGGGGCGAAAAATTAAGTTTCTCCAATCTTCCCATATTCTGATAGAGGGCCATGAGACTTAGACCTGAGTGCAAAAATGGAGGCTCTAGCCCCTTCCAGAGCTGAGATATCGAAACTCAAAAATTCGGCCCGAAAAAAAAAACGACAGTGGTACCCCTTACGTTTTTTTTTTTTGGGCGAAAAATTAAGTTTCTCCAATCTTCCCAAATTCTGATAGAGGGCCATGAGACTTAGACCTGAGTGCAAAAATGGAGGCTCTAGCCCCTTCTAGAGCTGAGATATCGAAACTCAAAAATTCGGCCCGAAAAAAAAAACGACAGTGGTACCCCTTACGTTTTTTTTTGGGTGGCGAAAAATTAAGTTTGTCCAATCTTCCCAAATTCTGATAGAGGGCCATGAGACTTAGACCTGAGTGCAAAAATGGAGGCTCTAGCCCCTTCCAGAGCTGAGATATCGAAACTCAAAAATTCGGCCCGAAAAAAAAAAACGACAGTGGTACCCCTTACGTTTTTTTTTTGGGGCGAAAAATTAAGTTTCTCCAATCTTCCCAAATTCTGATAGAGGGCCATGAGACTTAGACCTGAGTGCAAAAATGGAGGCTCTAGCCCCTTCCAGAGCTGAGATATCGAAACTCAAAAATTCGGCCCGAAAAAAAAAAACGACAGTGGTACACCGTACGTTTTTTTTGGGGGGGGCGAAAAATTAAGTTTCTCCAATCTTCCCAAATTCTGATAGAGGGCCATGAGACTTAGACCTGAGTGCAAAAATGGAGGCTCTAGCCCCTTCCAGAGCTGAGATATCGAAACTCAAAAATTCGGCCCGAAAAAAAAAACGACAGTGGTACCCCTTACGTTTTTTTTTTGGGCGAAAAATTAAGTTTCTCCAATCTTCCCAAATTCTGATAAAGGGCCATGAGACTTAGACCTGAGTGCAAAAATGGAGGCTCTAGCCCCTTCCAGAGCTGAGATATCGAAACTCAAAAATTCGGCCCGAAAAAAAAACGACAGTGGTACCCCTTACGTTTTTTTGGGGGGGCGAAAAATTAAGTTTCTCCAATCGTCCCAAATTCTGATAGAGGGCCTTGAGACTTAGACTTGAGTGCAAAAATGGAGGCTCTAGCCCCTTCCAGAGCTGAGATATCGAAACTCAAAAAATTCTGCCCGAAAAAAAAAACGACAGTGGTACCCCTTACGTTTTTTTTTTTTGGGCGAAAAATTAAGTTTCTCCAATCTTCCCAAAACTCTGGATTCTGATAGAGGGCCATGAGACTTAGACCTGAGTGCAAAAATGGAGGCTCTAGCCCCTTCCAGAGCTGAGATATCGAAACTCAAAAAATCGGCCCGAAAAAAAAAAAACGACAGTGGTACCCCTTACGTTTTTTTTTTTGGGCGAAAAATTAAGTTTCTCCAATCTTCCCAAATTATAGTAGAGGGCCATGAGACTTAGACCTGAGTGCAAAAATGGAGGCTCTAGCCCCTTCCAGAGCTGAGATATCGAAACTCAAAAATTCGGCCCGAAAAAAAAAACGACAGTGGTACCCCTTACGTGTTTTTTTTTGGGGCGAAAAATTTAGTTTCTCCAATCTTCCCAAAACTCTGGATTCTGATAGAGGGCCATGAGACTTAGACCTGAGTGCAAAAATGGAGGCTGTAGCCCCTTCCAGAGCTGAGATATCGAAACTCAAAAATTCGGCCCGAAAAAAAAAACGACAGTGGTACCCCTTACGTGTTTTTTTTTGGGTGGCGAAAAATTAAGTTTGTCCAATCTTCCCAAATTCTGATAGAGGGCCATGAGACTTAGACCTGAGTGCAAAAATGGAGGCTCTAGCCCCTTCCAGAGCTGAGATATCGAAACTCAAAAATTCGGCCCGAAAAAAAAAAACGACAGTGGTACCCCTTACGTTTTTTTTTTTGGGCGAAAAATTAAGTTTCTCCAATCTTCCCAAATTCTGATAGAGGGCCATGAGACTTAGACCTGAGTGCAAAAATGGAGGCTCTAGCCCCTTCCAGAGCTGAGATATCGAAACTCAAAAATTCGGCCCGAAAAAAAAAAACGACAGTGGTACACCTTACGTTTTTTTTGGGGGGGGCGAAAAATTAAGTTTCTCCAATCTTCCCAAATTCTGATAGAGGGCCATGAGACTTAGACCTGAGTGCAAAAATGGAGGCTCTAGCCCCTTCCAGAGCTGAGATATCGAAACTCAAAAATTCGGCCCGAAAAAAAAAAACGACAGTGGTACCCCTTACGTTTTTTTTTTGGGGCGAAAAATTAAGTTTCTCCAATCTCCCCAAATTCTGATAGAGGGCCATGAGACTTAGACCTGAGTGCAAAAATGGAGGCTCTAGCCCCTTCCAGAGCTGAGATATCGAAACTCAAAAATTCGGCCCGAAAAAAAAAACGACAGTGGTACCCCTTACGTTTTTTTTTTGGGCGAAAAATTAAGTTTCTCCAATCTTCCCAAATTCTGATAAAGGGCCATGAGACTTAGACCTGAGTGCAAAAATGGAGGCTCTAGCCCCTTCCAGAGCTGAGATATCGAAACTCAAAAATTCGGCCCGAAAAAAAAACGACAGTGGTACCCCTTACGTTTTTTTGGGGGGGCGAAAAATTAAGTTTCTCCAATCGTCCCAAATTCTGATAGAGGGCCTTGAGACTTAGACTTGAGTGCAAAAATGGAGGCTCTAGCCCCTTCCAGAGCTGAGATATCGAAACTCAAAAAATTCTGCCCGAAAAAAAAAACGACAGTGGTACCCCTTACGTTTTTTTTTTTTGGGCGAAAAATTAAGTTTCTCCAATCTTCCCAAAACTCTGGATTCTGATAGAGGGCCATGAGACTTAGACCTGAGTGCAAAAATGGAGGCTCTAGCCCCTTCCAGAGCTGAGATATCGAAACTCAAAAAATCGGCCCGAAAAAAAAAAAACGACAGTGGTACCCCTTACGTTTTTTTTTTTGGGCGAAAAATTAAGTTTCTCCAATCTTCCCAAATTATAGTAGAGGGCCATGAGACTTAGACCTGAGTGCAAAAATGGAGGCTCTAGCCCCTTCCAGAGCTGAGATATCGAAACTCAAAAATTCGGCCCGAAAAAAAAAACGACAGTGGTACCCCTTACGTGTTTTTTTTTGGGGCGAAAAATTTAGTTTCTCCAATCTTCCCAAAACTCTGGATTCTGATAGAGGGCCATGAGACTTAGACCTGAGTGCAAAAATGGAGGCTGTAGCCCCTTCCAGAGCTGAGATATCGAAACTCAAAAATTCGGCCCGAAAAAAAAACGACAGTGGTACCCCTTACGTTTTTTTTTTTTTGGGCGAAAAATTAAGTTTCTCCAATCTTCCCAAATTCTGATAGAGGGCCATGAGACTTAGACCTGAGCGCAAAAATGGAGGCTCTAGCCCCTTCCAGAGCTGAGATATCGAAACTCAAAAATTCGGCCCGAAAAAAAAAACGACAGTGGTACCCCTTACGTTTTTTTTTTGGGTGAAAAATTAAGTTTCTCCAATCTTCCCAAATTCTGATAGAGGGCCATGAGACTTAGACCTGAGTGCAAAAATGGAGGCTCTAGCCCCTTCCAGAGCTGAGATATCGAAACTCAAAAATTCAGCCCGAAAAAAAAAACGACGGTGGTACCCCTTACGTTTTTTTTGGGGGGCGAAAAATTAAGTTTCTCCAATCTTCCCAAATTCTGATAGAGGGCCATGAGACTTAGACCTGAGTGCAAAAATGGAGGCTCTATCCCCTTCCAGAGCTGAGATATCGAAACTCAAAAATTCGGCCCGAAAAAAAAACGACAGTGGTACCCCTTACGTTTTTTTTTTTTGGGCGAAAAATTAAGTTTCTCCAATCTTCCCAAATTCTGATAGAGGGCCATGAGACTTAGACCTGAGTGCAAAAATGGAGGCTCTAGCCCCTTCCAGAGCTGAGATATCGAAACTCAAAAATTCGGCCCGAAAAAAAACCGACAGTGGTACCCCTTACGTTTTTTTTTTTTTTTGGGCGAAAAATTAAGTTTCTCCAATCTTCCCAAAACTCTGGATTCTGATAGAGGGCCATGAGACTTAGACCTGAGTGCAAAAATGGAGGCTCTAGCCCCTTCCAGAGCTGAGATATCGAAACTCAAAAAATCGGCCCGAAAAAAAAAAAACGACAGTGGTACCCCTTACGTTTTTTTTTTGGGCGAAAAATTAAGTTTCTCCAATCTTCCCAAATTGTGGTAGAGGGCCATGAGACTTAGACCTGAGTGCAAAAATGGAGGCTCTAGCCCCTTCCAGAGCTGAGATATCGAAACTCAAAAATTCGGCCCGAAAAAAAAAACGACAGTGGTACCCCTTACGTTTTTTTTTGGGGCGAAAAATTTTGTTTCTCCAATCTTCCCAAAACTCTGTGGTTCTGATAGAGGGCCATGAGACTTAGACCTGAGTGCAAAAATGGAGGCTGTAGCCCCTTCCAGAGCTGAGATATCGAAACTCAAAAATTCGGCCCGAAAAAAAAACGACAGTGGTACCCCTTACGTTTTTTTTTTGGGGCGAAAAATTAAGTTTCTCCAATCTTCCCATATTCTGATAGAGGGCCATGAGACTTAGACCTGAGTGCAAAAATGGAGGCTCTAGCCCCTTCCAGAGCTGAGATATCGAAACTCAAAAATTCGGCCCGAAAAAAAAAACGACAGTGGTACCCCTTACGTTTTTTTTTTGGGTGAAAAATTAAGTTTCTCCAATCTTCCCAAATTCTGATAGAGGGCCATGAGACTTAGACCTGAGTGCAAAAATGGAGGCTCTAGCCCCTTCCAGAGCTGAGATATCGAAACTCAAAAATTCGGCCCGAAAAAAAAAACGACAGTGGTACCCCTTACGTTTTTTTTTGGTGGCGAAAAATTAAGTTTCTCCAATCTTCCCAAATTCTGATAGAGGGCCATGAGACTTAGACCTGAGTGCAAAAATGGAGGCTCTAGCCCCTTCCAGAGCTGAGATATCGAAACTCAAAAATTCGGCCCGAAAAAAAAACGACAGTGGTACCCCTTACGTTTTTTTTTTTTGGGCGAAAAATTAAGTTTCTCCAATCTTCCCAAATTCTGATAGAGGGCCATGAGACTTAGACCTGAGTGCAAAAATGGAGGCTCTAGCCCCTTCCAGAGCTGAGATATCGAAACTCAAAAATTCGGCCCGAAAAAAAAAAACGACAGTGGTACCCCTTACGTTTTTTTTTTTTTTGGGCGAAAAATTAAGTTTCTCCAATCTTCTCAAATTCTGATAGAGGGCCATGAGACTTAGACCTGAGTGCAAAAATGGAGGCTCTAGCCCCTTCCAGAGCTGAGATATCGAAACTCAAAAATTCGGCCCGAAAAAAAAAACGACAGTGGTACCCCTTACGTTTTTTTTTTTGGGGCGAAAAATTAAGTTTCTCCAATCTTCCCAAATTCTGATAGAGGGCCATGATACTTAGACCTGAGTGCAAAAATGGAGGCTCTAGCCCCTTCCAGAGCTGAGATATCGAAACTCAAAAATTCGGCCCGAAAAAAAAAAACGACAGTGGTACCCCTTACGTTTTTTTTTTCGGGCGAAAAATTAAGTTTCTCCAATTTCCCCAAAACTCTGGATTCTGATAGAGGGCCATGAGACTTAGACCTGAGTGCAAAAATGGAGGCTCTAGCCCCTTCCAGAGCTGAGATATCGAAACTCAAAAATTCGGCCCGAAAAAAAAAGGACAGTGGGGCCCCTTACGTTTTTTTTTTTCGGGCGAAAAATTAAGTTTCTCCAATCTTCCCAAAACTCTGGATTCTGATAGAGGGCCATGCGACTTAGACCTGAGTGCAAAAATGGAGGCTCTAGCCCCTTCCAGAGCTGAGATATCGAAACTCAAAAATTCGGCCCGAAAAAAAAACGACAGTGGTACCCCTTACGTTTTTTTTTTGGGTGAAAAATTAAGTTTCTCCAATCTTCCCAAATTCTGATAGAGGGCCATGAGACTTAGACCTGAGTGCAAAAATGGAGGCTCTAGCCCCTTCCAGAGCTGAGATATCGAAACTCAAAAATTCGGCCCGAAAAAAAACCGACAGTGGTACCCCTTACGTTTTTTTTTTTTGGGCGAAAAATTAAGTTTCTCCAATCTTCCCAAAACTCTGGATTCTGATAGAGGGCCATGAGACTTAGACCTGAGTGCAAAAATGGAGGCTCTAGCCCCTTCCAGAGCTGAGATATCGAAACTCAAAAAATCGGCCCGAAAAAAAAAAAACGACAGTGGTACCCCTTACGTTTTTTTTTTGGGCGAAAAATTAAGTTTCTCCAATCTTCCCAAATTATGGTAGAGGGCCATGAGACTTAGACCTGAGTGCAAAAATGGAGGCTCTAGCCCCTTCCAGAGCTGAGATATCGAAACTCAAAAATTCGGCCCGAAAAAAAAAACGACAGTGGTACCCCTTACGTTTTTTTTTGGGGCGAAAAATTAAGTTTCTCCAATCTTCCCATATTCTGATAATGGGCCATGAGACTTAGACCTGAGTGCAAAAATGGAGGCTCTAGCCCCTTCCAGAGCTGAGATATCGAAACTCAAAAATTCGGCCCGAAAAAAAAACGACAGTGGTACCCCGTACGTTTTTTTTTTGGGTGAAAAATTAAGTTTCTCCAATCTTCCCAAATTCTGATAGAGGGCCATGAGACTTAGACCTGAGTGCAAAAATGGAGGCTCTAGCCCCTTCCAGAGCTGAGATATCGAAACTCAAAAATTCGGCCCGAAAAAAAACGACAGTGGTACCCCTTACGTTTTTTTTTTTGGGTGAAAAAGTAAGTTTCTCCAATCTTCCCAAATTCTGATAGAGGGCCATGAGACTTAGACCTGAGTGCAAAAATGGAGGCTCTAGCCCCTTCCAGAGCTGAGATATCGAAACTCAAAAATTCGGCCCGAAAAAAAACGACAGTGGTACCCCTTACGTTTTTTTTTTTGGGCGAAAAAGTAAGTTTCTCCAATCTTCCCAAATTCTGATAGAGGGCCATGAGACTTAGACCTGAGTGCAAAAATGGAGGCTCTAGCCCCTTCCAGAGCTGAGATATCGAAACTCAAAAATTCGGCCCGAAAAAAAACCGACAGTGGTACCCCTTACGTTTTTTTTTTTTTTTGGGCGAAAAATTAAGTTTCTCCCATCTTCCCAAAACTCTGGATTCTGATAGAGGGCCATGAGACTTAGACCTGAGTGCAAAAATGGAGGCTCTAGCCCCTTCCAGAGCTGAGATATCGAAACTCAAAAAATCGGCCCGAAAAAAAAAAAACGACAGTGGTACCCCTTACGTTTTTTTTTTGGGCGAAAAATTAAGTTTCTCCAATCTTCCCAAATTGTGGTAGAGGGCCATGAGACTTAGACCTGAGTGCAAAAATGGAGGCTCTAGCCCCTTCCAGAGCTGAGATATCGAAACTCAAAAATTCGGCCCGAAAAAAAAAACGACAGTGGTACCCCTTACGTTTTTTTTTTGGGTGAAAAATTAAGTTTCTCCAATCTTCCCAAATTCTGATAGAGGGCCATGAGACTTAGACCTGAGTGCAAAAATGGAGGCTCTAGCCCCTTCCAGAGCTGAGATATCGAAACTCAAAAATTCGGCCCGAAAAAAAACGACAGTGGTACCCCTTACGTTTTTTTTTTTGGGCGAAAAAGTAAGTTTCTCCAATCTTCCCAAATTCTGATAGAGGGCCATGAGACTTAGACCTGAGTGCAAAAATGGAGGCTCTAGCCCCTTCCAGAGCTGAGATATCGAAACTCAAAAATTCGGCCCGAAAAAAAACGACAGTGGTACCCCTTACGTTTTTTTTTTTGGGCGAAAAAGTAAGTTTCTCCAATCTTCCCAAATTCTGATAGAGGGCCATGAGACTTAGACCTGAGTGCAAAAATGGAGGCTCTAGCCCCTTCCAGAGCTGAGATATCGAAACTCAAAAATTCGGCCCGAAAAAAAACCGACAGTGGTACCCCTTACGTTTTTTTTTTTTTTGGGCGAAAAATTAAGTTTCTCCAATCTTCCCAAAACTCTGGATTCTGATAGAGGGCCATGAGACTTAGACCTGAGTGCAAAAATGGAGGCTCTAGCCCCTTCCAGAGCTGAGATATCGAAACTCAAAAATTCGGCCCGAAAAAAAAACGACAGTGGTACCCCTTACGTTTTTTTTTGGGGGCGAAAAATTAAGTTTCTCCAATCTTCCCAAATTGTGGTAGAGGGCCATGAGACTTAGACCTGAGTGCAAAAATGGAGGCTCTAGCCCCTTCCAGAGCTGAGATATCGAAACTCAAAAATTCGGCCCGAAAAAAAAAACGACAGTGGTACCCCTTACGTTTTTTTTTTGGGTGAAAAATTAAGTTTCTCCAATCTTCCCAAATTCTGATAGAGGGCCATGAGACTTAGACCTGAGTGCAAAAATGGAGGCTCTAGCCCCTTCCAGAGCTGAGATATCGAAACTCAAAAATTCGGCCCGAAAAAAAAAACGACAGTGGTACCCCTTACGTTTTTTTTTGGGGGCGAAAAATTAAGTTTCTCCAATCTTCCCAAATTCTGATAGAGGGCCATGAGACTTAGACCTGAGTGCAAAAATGGAGGCTCTAGCCCCTTCCAGAGCTGAGATATCGAAACTCAAAAATTCGGCCCGAAAAAAAAACGACAGTGGTACCCCTTACGTTTTTTTTTTTTGGGCGAAAAATTAAGTTTCTCCAATCTTCCCAAATTCTGATAGAGGGCCATGAGACTTAGACCTGAGTGCAAAAATGGAGGCTCTAGCCCCTTCCAGAGCTGAGATATCGAAACTCAAAAATTCGGCCCGAAAAAAAAAAACGACAGTGGTACCCCTTACGTTTTTTTTTTTTTGGGCGAAAAATTAAGTTTCTCCAATCTTCTCAAATTCTGATAGAGGGCCATGAGACTTAGACCTGAGTGCAAAAATGGAGGCTCTAGCCCCTTCCAGAGCTGAGATATCGAAACTCAAAAATTCGGCCCGAAAAAAAAAACGACAGTGGTACCCCTTACGTTTTTTTTTTTGGGGCGAAAAATTAAGTTTCTCCAATCTTCCCAAATTCTGATAGAGGGCCATGATACTTAGACCTGAGTGCAAAAATGGAGGCTCTAGCCCCTTCCAGAGCTGAGATATCGAAACTCAAAAATTCGGCCCGAAAAAAAAAACGACAGTGGTACCCCTTACGTTTTTTTTTTCGGGCGAAAAATTAAGTTTCTCCAATTTCCCCAAAACTCTGGATTCTGATAGAGGGCCATGAGACTTAGACCTGAGTGCAAAAATGGAGGCTCTAGCCCCTTCCAGAGCTGAGATATCGAAACTCAAAAATTCGGCCCGAAAAAAAAACGACAGTGGGGCCCCTTACGTTTTTTTTTTTTCGGGCGAAAAATTAAGTTTCTCCAATCTTCCCAAAACTCTGGATTCTGATAGAGGGCCATGAGACTTAGACCTGAGTGCAAAAATGGAGGCTCTAGCCCCTTCCAGAGCTGAGATATCGAAACTCAAAAATTCGGCCCGAAAAAAAACGACAGTGGTACCCCTTACGTTTTTTTTTTTTGGGCGAAAAATTAAGTTTCTCCAATCTTCCCAAATTCTGATAGAGGGCCATGAGACTTAGACCTGAGTGCAAAAATGGAGGCTCTAGCCCCTTCCAGAGCTGAGATATCGAAACTCAAAAATTCGGCCCGAAAAAAAACGACAGTGGTACCCCTTACGTTTTTTTTTTTGGGCGAAAAAGTAAGTTTCTCCAATCTTCCCAAATTCTGATAGAGGGCCATGAGACTTAGACCTGAGTGCAAAAATTGAGGCTCTAGCCCCTTCCAGAGCTGAGATATCGAAACTCAAAAATTCGGCCCGAAAAAAAACCGACAGTGGTACCCCTTACGTTTTTTTTTTTTTTGGGCGAAAAATTAAGTTTCTCCAATCTTCCCAAAACTCTGGATTCTGATAGAGGGCCATGAGACTTAGACCTGAGTGCAAAAATGGAGGCTCTAGCCCCTTCCAGAGCTGAGATATCGAAACTCAAAAAATCGGCCCGAAAAAAAAAAAAACGACAGTGGTACCCCTTACGTTTTTTTTTTGGGCGAAAAATTAAGTTTCTCCAATCTTCCCAAATTGTGGTAGAGGGCCATGAGACTTAGACCTGAGTGCAAAAATGGAGGCTCTAGCCCCTTCCAGAGCTGAGATATCGAAACTCAAAAATTCGGCCCGAAAAAAAAAACGACAGTGGTACCCCTTACGTTTTTTTTTGGGGCGAAAAATTTAGTTTCTCCAATCTTCCCAAAACTCTGGATTCTGATAGAGGGCCATGAGCCCTCTGAGCTGAGATATCGAAACTCAAAAATTCGGCCCGAAAAAAAAACGACAGTGGGGCCCCTTACGTTTTTTTTTTTTCGGGCGAAAAATTAAGTTTCTCCAATCTTCCCAAAACTCTGGATTCTGATAGAGGGCCATGCGACTTAGACCTGAGTGCAAAAATGGAGGCTCTAGCCCCTTCCAGAGCTGAGATATCGAAACTCAAAAATTCGGCCCGAAAAAAAACCGACAGTGGTACCCCTTACGTTTTTTTTTTTTTTGGGCGAAAAATTAAGTTTCTCCAATCTTCCCAAAACTCTGGATTCTGATAGAGGGCCATGAGACTTAGACCTGAGTGCAAAAATGGAGGCTCTAGCCCCTTCCAGAGCTGAGATATCGAAACTCAAAAAATCGGCCCGAAAAAAAAAAACGACAGTGGTACCCCTTACGTTTTTTTTTTGGGCGAAAAATTAAGTTTCTCCAATCTTCCCAAATTGTGGTAGAGGGCCATGAGACTTAGACCTGAGTGCAAAAATGGAGGCTCTAGCCCCTTCCAGAGCTGAGATATCGAAACTCAAAAATTCGGCCCGAAAAAAAAAACGACAGTGGTACCCCTTACGTTTTTTTTTGGGGCGAAAAATTTAGTTTCTCCAATCTTCCCAAAACTCTGGATTCTGATAGAGGGCCATGAGACTTAGACCTGAGTGCAAAAATGGAGGCTGTAGCCCCTTCCAGAGCTGAGATATCGAAACTCAAAAATTCGGCCCAAAAAAAAACGACAGTGGTACCCCTTACGTTTTTTTTTTGGGGCGAAAAATTAAGTTTCTCCAATCTTCCCATATTCTGATAGAGGGCCATGAGACTTAGACCTGAGTGCAAAAATGGAGGCTCTAGCCCCTTCCAGAGCTGAGATATCGAAACTCAAAAATTCGGCCCGAAAAAAAAACGACAGTGGTACCCCTTACGTTTTTTTTTGGGTGAAAAATTAAGTTTCTCCAATCTTCCCAAATTCTGATAGAGGGCCATGAGACTTAGACCTGAGTGCAAAAATGGAGGCTCTAGCCCCTTCCAGAGCTGAGATATCGAAACTCAAAAATTCGGCCCGAAAAAAAAAACGACAGTGGTACCCCTTACGTTTTTTTTTGGGGGCGAAAAATTAAGTTTCTCCAATCTTCCCAAATTCTGATAGAGGGCCATGAGACTTAGACCTGAGTGCAAAAATGGAGGCTCTAGCCCCTTCCAGAGCTGAGATATCGAAACTCAAAAATTCGGCCCGAAAAAAAAAACGACAGTGGTACCCCTTACGTTTTGTTTTTTTGGGCGAAAAATTAAGTTTCTCCAATCTTCCCAAATTCTGATAGAGGGCCATGAGACTTAGACCTGAATGCAAAAATGGAGGCTCTAGCCCCTTCCAGAGCTGAGATATCGAAACTCAAAAATTCGGCCCGAAAAAAAAAAACGACAGTGGTACCCCTTACGTTTTTTTTTTTTGGGCGAAAAATTAAGTTTCTCCAATCTTCTCAAATTCTGATAGAGGGCCATGAGACTTAGACCTGAGTGCAAAAATGGAGGCTCTAGCCCCTTCCAGAGCTGAGATATCGAAACTCAAAAATTCGGCCCGAAAAAAAAAACGACAGTGGTACCCCTTACGTTTTTTTTTTTTGGGGCGAAAAATTAAGTTTCTCCAATCTTCCCAAATTCTGATAGAGGGCCATGATACTTAGACCTGAGTGCAAAAATGTAGGCTCTAGCCCCTTCCAGAGCTGAGATATCGAAACTCAAAAATTCGGCCCGAAAAAAAAAAACGACAGTGGTACCCCTTACGTTTTTTTTTTCGGGCGAAAAATTAAGTTTCTCCAATTTTCCCAAAACTCTGGATTCTGATAGAGGGCCATGAGACTTAGACCTGAGTGCAAAAATGGAGGCTCTAGCCCCTTCCAGAGCTGAGATATCGAAACTCAAAAATTCGGCCCGAAAAAAAAACGACAGTGGGGCCCCTTACGTTTTTTTTTTTCGGGCGAAAAATTAAGTTTCTCCAATCTTCCCAAAACTCTGGATTCTGATAGAGGGCCATGCGACTTAGACCTGAGTGCAAAAATGGAGGCTCTAGCCCCTTCCAGAGCTGAGATATCGAAACTCAAAAATTCGGCCCGAAAAAAAAACGACAGTGGTACCCCTTACGTTTTTTTTTTGGGTGAAAAATTAAGTTTCTCCAATCTTCCCAAATTCTGATAGAGGGCCATGAGACTTAGACCTGAGTGCAAAAATGGAGGCTCTAGCCCCTTCCAGAGCTGAGATATCGAAACTCAAAAATTCGGCCCGAAAAAAAACCGACAGTGGTACCCCTTACGTTTTTTTTTTTTTGGGCGAAAAATTAAGTTTCTCCAATCTTCCCAAAACTCTGGATTCTGATAGAGGGCCATGAGACTTAGACCTGAGTGCAAAAATGGAGGCTCTAGCCCCTTCCAGAGCTGAGATATCGAAACTCAAAAAATCGGCCCGAAAAAAAAAAACGACAGTGGTACCCCTTACGTTTTTTTTTTGGGCGAAAAATTAAGTTTCTCCAATCTTCCCAAATTATGGTAGAGGGCCATGAGACTTAGACCTGAGTGCAAAAATGGAGGCTCTAGCCCCTTCCAGAGCTGAGATATCGAAACTCAAAAATTCGGCCCGAAAAAAAAAACGACAGTGGTACCCCTTACGTTTTTTTTGGGGGCGAAAAATTAAGTTTTTCCAATCTTCCCATATTCTGATAATGGGCCATGAGACTTAGACCTGAGTGCAAAAATGGAGGCTCTAGCCCCTTCCAGAGCTGAGATATCGAAACTCAAAAATTCGGCCCGAAAAAAAAAACGACAGTGGTACCCCTTACGTTTTTTTTTTGGGTGAAAAATTAAGTTTCTCCAATCTTCCCAAATTCTGATAGAGGGCCATGAGACTTAGACCTGAGTGCAAAAATGGAGGCTCTAGCCCCTTCCAGAGCTGAGATATCGAAACTCAAAAATTCGGCCCGAAAAAAAACGACAGTGGTACCCCTTACGTTTTTTTTTTTGGGCGAAAAAGTAAGTTTCTCCAATCTTCCCAAATTCTGATAGAGGGCCATGAGACTTAGACCTGAGTGCAAAAATGGAGGCTCTAGCCCCTTCCAGAGCTGAGATATCGAAACTCAAAAATTCGGCCCGAAAAAAAACGACAGTGGTACCCCTTACGTTTTTTTTTTTGGGCGAAAAAGTAAGTTTCTCCAATCTTCCCAAATTCTGATAGAGGGCCATGAGACTTAGACCTGAGTGCAAAAATGGAGGCTCTAGCCCCTTCCAGAGCTGAGATATCGAAACTCAAAAATTCGGCCCGAAAAAAAACCGACAGTGGTACCCCTTACGTTTTTTTTTTTTTTTGGGCGAAAAATTAAGTTTCTCCAATCTTCCCAAAACTCTGGATTCTGATAGAGGGCCATGAGACTTAGACCTGAGTGCAAAAATGGAGGCTCTAGCCCCTTCCAGAGCTGAGATATCGAAACTCAAAAAATCGGCCCGAAAAAAAAAAACGACAGTGGTACCCCTTACGTTTTTTTTTTGGGCGAAAAATTAAGTTTCTCCAATCTTCCCAAATTGTGGTAGAGGGCCATGAGACTTAGACCTGAGTGCAAAAATGGAGGCTCTAGCCCCTTCCAGAGCTGAGATATCGAAACTCAAAAATTCGGCCCGAAAAAAAAAACGACAGTGGTACCCCTTACGTTTTTTTTTGGGGCGAAAAATTTAGTTTCTCCAATCTTCCCAAAACTCTGGATTCTGATAGAGGGCCATGAGACTTAGACCTGAGTGCAAAAATGGAGGCTCTAGCCCCTTCCAGAGCTGAGATATCGAAACTCAAAAATTCGGCCCGAAAAAAAAACGACAGTGGTACCCCTTACGTTTTGTTTTTTTGGGCGAAAAATTAAGTTTCTCCAATCTTCCCAAATTCTGATAGAGGGCCATGAGACTTAGACCTGAATGCAAAAATGGAGGCTCTAGCCCCTTCCAGAGCTGAGATATCGAAACTCAAAAATTCGGCCCGAAAAAAAAAAACGACAGTGGTACCCCTTACGGTTTTTTTTTTTGGGCGAAAAATTAAGTTTCTCCAATCTTCTCAAATTCTGATAGAGGGCCATGAGACTTAGACCTGAGTGCAAAAATGGAGGCTCTAGCCCCTTCCAGAGCTGAGATATCGAAACTCAAAAATTCGGCCCGAAAAAAAAAACGACAGTGGTACCCCTTACGTTTTTTTTTTTTGGGGCGAAAAATTAAGTTTCTCCAATCTTCCCAAATTCTGATAGAGGGCCATGATACTTAGACCTGAGTGCAAAAATGGAGGCTCTAGCCCCTTCCAGAGCTGAGATATCGAAACTCAAAAATTCGGCCCGAAAAAAAAAAACGACAGTGGTACCCCTTACGTTTTTTTTTTCGGGCGAAAAATTAAGTTTCTCCAATTTTCCCAAAACTCTGGATTCTGATAGAGGGCCATGAGACTTAGACCTGAGTGCAAAAATGGAGGCTCTAGCCCCTTCCAGAGCTGAGATATCGAAACTCAAAAATTCGGCCCGAAAAAAAAAACGACAGTGGGGCCCCTTACGTTTTTTTTTTCGGGCGAAAAATTAAGTTTCTCCAATCTTCCCAAAACTCTGGATTCTGATAGAGGGCCATGCGACTTAGACCTGAGTGCAAAAATGGAGGCTCTAGCCCCTTCCAGAGCTGAGATATCGAAACTCAAAAATTCGGCCCGAAAAAAAAACGACAGTGGTACCCCTTACGTTTTTTTTTTGGGCGAAAAATTAAGTTTCTCCAATCTTCCCAAATTATGGTAGAGGGCCATGAGACTTAGACCTGAGTGCAAAAATGGAGGCTCTAGCCCCTTCCAGAGCTGAGATATCGAAACTCAAAAATTCGGCCCGAAAAAAAAAACGACAGTGGTACCCCTTACGTTTTTTTTGGGGGCGAAAAATTAAGTTTCTCCAATCTTCCCATATTCTGATAATGGGCCATGAGACTTAGACCTGAGTGCAAAAATGGAGGCTCTAGCCCCTTCCAGAGCTGAGATATCGAAACTCAAAAATTCGGCCCGAAAAAAAAAACGACAGTGGTACCCCTTACGTTTTTTTTTTGGGTGAAAAATTAAGTTTCTCCAATCTTCCCAAATTCTGATAGAGGGCCATGAGACTTAGACCTGAGTGCAAAAATGGAGGCTCTAGCCCCTTCCAGAGCTGAGATATCGAAACTCAAAAATTCGGCCCGAAAAAAAACGACAGTGGTACCCCTTACGTTTTTTTTTTTTGGGCGAAAAAGTAAGTTTCTCCAATCTTCCCAAATTCTGATAGAGGGCCATGAGACTTAGACCTGAGTGCAAAAATGGAGGCTCTAGCCCCTTCCAGAGCTGAGATATCGAAACTCAAAAATTCGGCCCGAAAAAAAACCGACAGTGGTACCCCTTACGTTTTTTTTTTTTTTGGGCGAAAAATTAAGTTTCTCCAATCTTCCCAAAACTCTGGATTCTGATAGAGGGCCATGAGACTTAGACCTGAGTGCAAAAATGGAGGCTCTAGCCCCTTCCAGAGCTGAGATATCGAAACTCAAAAAATCGGCCCGAAAAAAAAAAAACGACAGTGGTACCCCTTACGTTTTTTTTTTTGGGCGAAAAATTAAGTTTCTCCAATCTTCCCAAATTGTGGTAGAGGGCCATGAGACTTAGACCTGAGTGCAAAAATGGAGGCTCTAGCCCCTTCCAGAGCTGAGATATCGAAACTCAAAAATTCGGCCCGAAAAAAAAAACGACAGTGGTACCCCTTACGTTTTTTTTTTGGGGCGAAAAATTTAGTTTCTCCAATCTTCCCAAAACTCTGGATTCTGATAGAGGGCCATGAGACTTAGACCTGAGTGCAAAAATGGAGGCTGTAGCCCCTTCCAGAGCTGAGATATCGAAACTCAAAAATTCGGCCCGAAAAAAAAACGACAGTGGTACCCCTTACGTTTTTTTTTTTTGGGGCGAAAAATTAAGTTTCTCCAATCTTCCCAAATTCTGATAGAGGGCCATGAGACTTAGACCTGAGTGCAAAAATGGAGGCTCTAGCCCCTTCCAGAGCTGAGATATCGAAACTCAAAAATTCGGCCCGAAAAAAAAAACGACAGTGGTACCCCTTACGTTTTTTTTTGGGGCGAAAAATTTAGTTTCTCCAATCTTCCCAAAACTCTGGATTCTGATAGAGGGCCATGAGCCCTCTGAGCTGAGATATCGAAACTCAAAAATTCGGCCCGAAAAAAAAACGACAGTGGGGCCCCTTACGTTTTTTTTTTTCGGGCGAAAAATTAAGTTTCTCCAATCTTCCCAAAACTCTGGATTCTGATAGAGGGCCATGCGACTTAGACCTGAGTGCAAAAATGGAGGCTCTAGCCCCTTCCAGAGCTGAGATATCGAAACTCAAAAATTCGGCCCGAAAAAAAACCGACAGTGGTACCCCTTACGTTTTTGTTTTTTTTTGGGCGAAAAATTAAGTTTCTCCAATCTTCCCAAAACTCTGGATTCTGATAGAGAGCCATGAGACTTAGACCTGAGTGCAAAAATGGAGGCTCTAGCCCCTTCCAGAGCTGAGATATCGAAACTCAAAAAATCGGCCCGAAAAAAAAAAACGACAGTGGTACCCCTTACGTTTTTTTTTTGGGCGAAAAATTAAGTTTCTCCAATCTTCCCAAATTGTGGTAGAGGGCCATGAGACTTAGACCTGAGTGCAAAAATGGAGGCTCTAGCCCCTTCCAGAGCTGAGATATCGAAACTCAAAAATTCGGCCCGAAAAAAAAAACGACAGTGGTACCCCTTACGTTTTTTTTTGGGGCGAAAAATTTAGTTTCTCCAATCTTCCCAAAACTCTGGATTCTGATAGAGGGCCATGAGACTTAGACCTGAGTGCAAAAATGGAGGCTGTAGCCCCTTCCAGAGCTGAGATATCGAAACTCAAAAATTCGGCCCAAAAAAAAACGACAGTGGTACCCCTTACGTTTTTTTTTTGGGGCGAAAAATTAAGTTTCTCC
Source organism: Pimephales promelas (assembly GCF_988280905.1). Lineage (NCBI taxonomy): Eukaryota > Metazoa > Chordata > Actinopteri > Cypriniformes > Leuciscidae > Pimephales > Pimephales promelas. Next base: position 34,049,875 of record NC_142779.1, read on the forward strand.
AATCTTCCCATATTCTGATAGAGGGCCATGAGACTTAGACCTGAGTGCAAAAATGGAGGCTCTAGCCCCTTCCAGAGCTGAGATATCGAAACTCAAAAATTCGGCCCGAAAAAAAAAACGACAGTGGTACCCCTTACGTTTTTTTTTGGGTGAAAAATTAAGTTTCTCCAATCTTCCCAAATTCTGATAGAGGGCCATGAGACTTAGACCTGAGTGCAAAAATGGAGGCTCTAGCCCCTTCCAGAGCTGAGATATCGAAACTCAAAAATTCGGCCCGAAAAAAAAAACGACAGTGGTACCCCTTACGTTTTTTTTTTGGGGGCGAAAAATTAAGTTTCTCCAATCTTCCCAAATTCTGATAGAGGGCCATGAGACTTAGACCTGAGTGCAAAAATGGAGGCTCTAGCCCCTTCCAGAGCTGAGATATCGAAACTCAAAAATTCGGCCCGAAAAAAAAAACGACAGTGGTACCCCTTACGTTTTGTTTTTTTGGGCGAAAAATTAAGTTTCTCCAATCTTCCCAAATTCTGATAGAGGGCCATGAGACTTAGACCTGAATGCAAAAATGGAGGCTCTAGCCCCTTCCAGAGCTGAGATATCGAAACTCAAAAATTCGGCCCGAAAAAAAAAAACGACAGTGGTACCCCTTACGTTTTTTTTTTTTGGGCGAAAAATTAAGTTTCTCCAATCTTCTCAAATTCTGATAGAGGGCCATGAGACTTAGACCTGAGTGCAAAAATGGAGGCTCTAGCCCCTTCCAGAGCTGAGATATCGAAACTCAAAAATTCGGCCCGAAAAAAAAAACGACAGTGGTACCCCTTACGTTTTTTTTTTTTGGGGCGAAAAATTAAGTTTCTCCAATCTTCCCAAATTCTGATAGAGGGCCATGATACTTAGACCTGAGTGCAAAAATGGAGGCTCTAGCCCCTTCCAGAGCTGAGATATCGAAACTCAAAAATTCGGCCCGAAAAAAAAAAACGACAGTGGTACCCCTTACGTTTTTTTTTTCGGGCGAAAAATTAAGTTTCTCCAATTTTCCCAAAACTCTGGATTCTGATAGAGGGCCATGAGACTTAGACCTGAGTGCAAAAATGGAGGCTCTAGCCCCTTCCAGAGCTGAGATATCGAAACTCAAAAATTCGGCCCGAAAAAAAACCGACAGTGGTACCCCTTACGTTTTTTTTTTTTTTGGGCGAAAAATTAAGTTTCTCCAATCTTCCCAAAACTCTGGATTCTGATAGAGGGCCATGAGACTTAGACCTGAGTGCAAAAATGGAGGCTCTAGCCCCTTCCAGAGCTGAGATATCGAAACTCAAAAAATCGGCCCGAAAAAAAAAAACGACAGTGGTACCCCTTACGTTTTTTTTTTGGGCGAAAAATTAAGTTTCTCCAATCTTCCCAAATTGTGGTAGAGGGCCATGAGACTTAGACCTGAGTGCAAAAATGGAGGCTCTAGCCCCTTCCAGAGCTGAGATATCGAAACTCAAAAATTCGGCCCGAAAAAAAAAACGACAGTGGTACCCCTTACGTTTTTTTTTGGGGCGAAAAATTTAGTTTCTCCAATCTTCCCAAAACTCTGGATTCTGATAGAGGGCCATGAGACTTAGACCTGAGTGCAAAAATGGAGGCTCTAGCCCCTTCCAGAGCTGAGATATCGAAACTCAAAAAATCGGCCCGAAAAAAAAAACGACAGTGGTACCCCTTACGTTTTTTTTTTGGGCGAAAAATTAAGTTTCTCCAATCTTCCCAAATTGTGGTAGAGGGCCATGAGACTTAGACCTGAGTGCAAAAATGGAGGCTCTAGCCCCTTCCAGAGCTGAGATATCGAAACTCAAAAATTCGGCCCGAAAAAAAAAACGACAGTGGTACCCCTTACGTTTTTTTTTGGGGCGAAAAATTTAGTTTCTCCAATCTTCCCAAAACTCTGGATTCTGATAGAGGGCCATGAGACTTAGACCTGAGTGCAAAAATGGAGGCTGTAGCCCCTTCCAGAGCTGAGATATCGAAACTCAAAAATTCGGCCCAAAAAAAAACGACAGTGGTACCCCTTACGTTTTTTTTTTGGGGCGAAAAATTAAGTTTCTCCAATCTTCCCATATTCTGATAGAGGGCCATGAGACTTAGACCTGAGTGCAAAAATGGAGGCTCTAGCCCCTTCCAGAGCTGAGATATCGAAACTCAAAAATTCGGCCCGAAAAAAAAAACGACAGTGGTACCCCTTACGTTTTTTTTTGGGTGAAAAATTAAGTTTCTCCAATCTTCCCAAATTCTGATAGAGGGCCATGAGACTTAGACCTGAGTGCAAAAATGGAGGCTCTAGCCCCTTCCAGAGCTGAGATATCGAAACTCAAAAATTCGGCCCGAAAAAAAAAACGACAGTGGTACCCCTTACGTTTTTTTTTTGGGGGCGAAAAATTAAGTTTCTCCAATCTTCCCAAATTCTGATAGAGGGCCATGAGACTTAGACCTGAGTGCAAAAATGGAGGCTCTAGCCCCTTCCAGAGCTGAGATATCGAAACTCAAAAATTCGGCCCGAAAAAAAAAACGACAGTGGTACCCCTTACGTTTTGTTTTTTTGGGCGAAAAATTAAGTTTCTCCAATCTTCCCAAATTCTGATAGAGGGCCATGAGACTTAGACCTGAATGCAAAAATGGAGGCTCTAGCCCCTTCCAGAGCTGAGATATCGAAACTCAAAAATTCGGCCCGAAAAAAAAAAACGACAGTGGTACCCCTTACGTTTTTTTTTTTTGGGCGAAAAATTAAGTTTCTCCAATCTTCTCAAATTCTGATAGAGGGCCATGAGACTTAGACCTGAGTGCAAAAATGGAGGCTCTAGCCCCTTCCAGAGCTGAGATATCGAAACTCAAAAATTCGGCCCGAAAAAAAAAACGACAGTGGTACCCCTTACGTTTTTTTTTTTGGGGCGAAAAATTAAGTTTCTCCAATCTTCCCAAATTCTGATAGAGGGCCATGATACTTAGACCTGAGTGCAAAAATGGAGGCTCTAGCCCCTTCCAGAGCTGAGATATCGAAACTCAAAAATTCGGCCCGAAAAAAAAAAACGACAGTGGTACCCCTTACGTTTTTTTTTTCGGGCGAAAAATTAAGTTTCTCCAATTTTCCCAAAACTCTGGATTCTGATAGAGGGCCATGAGACTTAGACCTGAGTGCAAAAATGGAGGCTCTAGCCCCTTCCAGAGCTGAGATATCGAAACTCAAAAATTCGGCCCGAAAAAAAAACGACAGTGGGGCCCCTTACGTTTTTTTTTTTTCGGGCGAAAAATTAAGTTTCTCCAATCTTCCCAAAACTCTGGATTCTGATAGAGGGCCATGCGACTTAGACCTGAGTGCAAAAATGGAGGCTCTAGCCCCTTCCAGAGCTGAGATATCGAAACTCAAAAATTCGGCCCGAAAAAAAAACGACAGTGGTACCCCTTACGTTTTTTTTTTGGGTGAAAAATTAAGTTTCTCCAATCTTCCCAAATTCTGATAGAGGGCCATGAGACTTAGACCTGAGTGCAAAAATGGAGGCTCTAGCCCCTTCCAGAGCTGAGATATCGAAACTCAAAAATTCGGCCCGAAAAAAAACCGACAGTGGTACCCCTTACGTTTTTTTTTTTTTGGGCGAAAAATTAAGTTTCTCCAATCTTCCCAAAACTCTGGATTCTGATAGAGGGCCATGAGACTTAGACCTGAGTGCAAAAATGGAGGCTCTAGCCCCTTCCAGAGCTGAGATATCGAAACTCAAAAAATCGGCCCGAAAAAAAAAAACGACAGTGGTACCCCTTACGTTTTTTTTTTGGGCGAAAAATTAAGTTTCTCCAATCTTCCCAAATTATGGTAGAGGGCCATGAGACTTAGACCTGAGTGCAAAAATGGAGGCTCTAGCCCCTTCCAGAGCTGAGATATCGAAACTCAAAAATTCGGCCCGAAAAAAAAAACGACAGTGGTACCCCTTACGTTTTTTTTGGGGGCGAAAAATTAAGTTTCTCCAATCTTCCCATATTCTGATAATGGGCCATGAGACTTAGACCTGAGTGCAAAAATGGAGGCTCTAGCCCCTTCCAGAGCTGAGATATCGAAACTCAAAAATTCGGCCCGAAAAAAAAACGACAGTGGTACCCCTTACGTTTTTTTTTTGGGTGAAAAATTAAGTTTCTCCAATCTTCCCAAATTCTGATAGAGGGCCATGAGACTTAGACCTGAGTGCAAAAATGGAGGCTCTAGCCCCTTCCAGAGCTGAGATATCGAAACTCAAAAATTCGGCCCGAAAAAAAACGACAGTGGTACCCCTTACGTTTTTTTTTTTGGGCGAAAAAGTAAGTTTCTCCAATCTTCCCAAATTCTGATAGAGGGCCATGAGACTTAGACCTGAGTGCAAAAATGGAGGCTCTAGCCCCTTCCAGAGCTGAGATATCGAAACTCAAAAATTCGGCCCGAAAAAAAACGACAGTGGTACCCCTTACGTTTTTTTTTTTGGGCGAAAAAGTAAGTTTCTCCAATCTTCCCAAATTCTGATAGAGGGCCATGAGACTTAGACCTGAGTGCAAAAATGGAGGCTCTAGCCCCTTCCAGAGCTGAGATATCGAAACTCAAAAATTCGGCCCGAAAAAAAAAAAACGACAGTGGTACCCCTTACGTTTTTTTTTTGGGCGAAAAATTAAGTTTCTCCAATCTTCCCAAATTGTGGTAGAGGGCCATGAGACTTAGACCTGAGTGCAAAAATGGAGGCTCTAGCCCCTTCCAGAGCTGAGATATCGAAACTCAAAAATTCGGCCCGAAAAAAAAAACGACAGTGGTACCCCTTACGTTTTTTTTTGGGGCGAAAAATTTAGTTTCTCCAATCTTCCCAAAACTCTGGATTCTGATAGAGGGCCATGAGACTTAGACCTGAGTGCAAAAATGGAGGCTCTAGCCCCTTCCAGAGCTGAGATATCGAAACTCAAAAATTCGGCCCGAAAAAAAAACGACAGTGGTACCCCTTACGTTTTGTTTTTTTGGGCGAAAAATTAAGTTTCTCCAATCTTCCCAAATTCTGATAGAGGGCCATGAGACTTAGACCTGAATGCAAAAATGGAGGCTCTAGCCCCTTCCAGAGCTGAGATATCGAAACTCAAAAATTCGGCCCGAAAAAAAAAAACGACAGTGGTACCCCTTACGGTTTTTTTTTTTGGGCGAAAAATTAAGTTTCTCCAATCTTCTCAAATTCTGATAGAGGGCCATGAGACTTAGACCTGAGTGCAAAAATGGAGGCTCTAGCCCCTTCCAGAGCTGAGATATCGAAACTCAAAAATTCGGCCCGAAAAAAAAAACGACAGTGGTACCCCTTACGTTTTTTTTTTTGGGGCGAAAAATTAAGTTTCTCCAATCTTCCCAAATTCTGATAGAGGGCCATGATACTTAGACCTGAGTGCAAAAATGGAGGCTCTAGCCCCTTCCAGAGCTGAGATATCGAAACTCAAAAATTCGGCCCGAAAAAAAAAAACGACAGTGGTACCCCTTACGTTTTTTTTTTCGGGCGAAAAATTAAGTTTCTCCAATTTTCCCAAAACTCTGGATTCTGATAGAGGGCCATGAGACTTAGACCTGAGTGCAAAAATGGAGGCTCTAGCCCCTTCCAGAGCTGAGATATCGAAACTCAAAAATTCGGCCCGAAAAAAAAACGACAGTGGGGCCCCTTACGTTTTTTTTTTTCGGGCGAAAAATTAAGTTTCTCCAATCTTCCCAAAACTCTGGATTCTGATAGAGGGCCATGCGACTTAGACCTGAGTGCAAAAATGGAGGCTCTAGCCCCTTCCAGAGCTGAGATATCGAAACTCAAAAATTCGGCCCGAAAAAAAAACGACAGTGGTACCCCTTACGTTTTTTTTTTGGGCGAAAAATTAAGTTTCTCCAATCTTCCCAAATTATGGTAGAGGGCCATGAGACTTAGACCTGAGTGCAAAAATGGAGGCTCTAGCCCCTTCCAGAGCTGAGATATCGAAACTCAAAAATTCGGCCCGAAAAAAAAAACGACAGTGGTACCCCTTACGTTTTTTTTGGGGGCGAAAAATTAAGTTTCTCCAATCTTCCCATATTCTGATAATGGGCCATGAGACTTAGACCTGAGTGCAAAAATGGAGGCTCTAGCCCCTTCCAGAGCTGAGATATCGAAACTCAAAAATTCGGCCCGAAAAAAAAAACGACAGTGGTACCCCTTACGTTTTTTTTTTGGGTGAAAAATTAAGTTTCTCCAATCTTCCCAAATTCTGATAGAGGGCCATGAGACTTAGACCTGAGTGCAAAAATGGAGGCTCTAGCCCCTTCCAGAGCTGAGATATCGAAACTCAAAAATTCGGCCCGAAAAAAAACGACAGTGGTACCCCTTACGTTTTTTTTTTTTGGGCGAAAAAGTAAGTTTCTCCAATCTTCCCAAATTCTGATAGAGGGCCATGAGACTTAGACCTGAGTGCAAAAATGGAGGCTCTAGCCCCTTCCAGAGCTGAGATATCGAAACTCAAAAATTCGGCCCGAAAAAAAACCGACAGTGGTACCCCTTACGTTTTTTTTTTTTTTGGGCGAAAAATTAAGTTTCTCCAATCTTCCCAAAACTCTGGATTCTGATAGAGGGCCATGAGACTTAGACCTGAGTGCAAAAATGGAGGCTCTAGCCCCTTCCAGAGCTGAGATATCGAAACTCAAAAAATCGGCCCGAAAAAAAAAAAAACGACAGTGGTACCCCTTACGTTTTTTTTTTTGGGCGAAAAATTAAGTTTCTCCAATCTTCCCAAATTGTGGTAGAGGGCCATGAGACTTAGACCTGAGTGCAAAAATGGAGGCTCTAGCCCCTTCCAGAGCTGAGATATCGAAACTCAAAAATTCGGCCCGAAAAAAAAAACGACAGTGGTACCCCTTACGTTTTTTTTTTGGGGCGAAAAATTCAGTTTCTCCAATCTTCCCAAAACTCTGGATTCTGATAGAGGGCCATGAGACTTAGACCTGAGTGCAAAAATGGAGGCTGTAGCCCCTTCCAGAGCTGAGATATCGAAACTCAAAAATTCGGCCCGAAAAAAAAACGACAGTGGTACCCCTTACGTTTTTTTTTTTTGGGCGAAAAATTAAGTTTCTCCAATCTTCCCAAATTCTGATAGAGGGCCATGAGACTTAGACCTGAGTGCAAAAATGGAGGCTTTAGCCCCTTCCAGAGCTGAGATATCGAAACTCAAAAATTCGGCCCGAAAAAAAACCGACAGTGGTACCCCTTACTTTTTTTTTTCGGGCGAAAAATTACGTTTCTCCAATTTTCCCAAAACTCTGGATTCTGATAGAGGGCCATGAGACTTAGACCTGAGTGCAAAAATGGAGGCTCTAGCCCCTTCCAGAGCTGAGATATCGAAACTCAAAAATTCGGCCCGAAAAAAAAACGACAGTGGTACCCCTTACGTTTTTTTTTTCAGGCGAAAAATTAAGTTTCTCCAATCTTCCCAAAACTCTGGATTCTGATAGAGGGCCATGAGACTTAGACCTGAGTGCAAAAATGGAGGCTCTAGCCCCTTCCAGAGCTGAGATATCGAAACTCAAAAAATCGGCCCGAAAAAAAAAAAACGACAGTGGTACCCCTTACGTTTTTTTTTTTGGGCGAAAAATTAAGTTTCTCCAATCTTCCCAAATTGTGGTAGAGGGCCATGAGACTTAGACCTGAGTGCAAAAATGGAGGCTCTAGCCCCTTCCAGAGCTGAGATATCGAAACTCAAAAATTCGGCCCGAAAAAAAAAACGACAGTGGTACCCCTTACGTTTTTTTTTTGGGGCGAAAAATTTAGTTTCTCCAATCTTCCCAAAACTCTGGATTCTGATAGAGGGCCATGAGACTTAGACCTGAGTGCAAAAATGGAGGCTGTAGCCCCTTCCAGAGCTGAGATATCGAAACTCAAAAATTCGGCCCGAAAAAAAAACGACAGTGGTACCCCTTACGTTTTTTTTTTTTGGGCGAAAAATTAAGTTTCTCCAATCTTCCCAAATTCTGATAGAGGGCCATGAGACTTAGACCTGAGTGCAAAAATGGAGGCTTTAGCCCCTTCCAGAGCTGAGATATCGAAACTCAAAAATTCGGCCCGAAAAAAAACCGACAGTGGTACCCCTTACTTTTTTTTTTCGGGCGAAAAATTACGTTTCTCCAATTTTCCCAAAACTCTGGATTCTGATAGAGGGCCATGAGACTTAGACCTGAGTGCAAAAATGGAGGCTCTAGCCCCTTCCAGAGCTGAGATATCGAAACTCAAAAATTCGGCCCGAAAAAAAAACGACAGTGGTACCCCTTACGTTTTTTTTTTCAGGCGAAAAATTAAGTTTCTCCAATCTTCCTAAAACTCTGGATTCTGATAGAGGGCCATGAGACTTAGACCTGAGTGCAAAAATGGAGGCTCTAGCCCCTTCCAGAGCTGAGATATCGAAACTCAAAAATTCGGCCCGAAAAAAAAAAACGACAGTGGTACCTCTTACGTTTTTTTTTTACTTTACAAAACACGCACACGTTTCCTTTAAATTTGTCAATAAAAGATTTTTAAAAACATTTAAAGGGGGAAGAGTTTTTATCATTATTATACTCTGCAGCTCATTCCATAACCAAGGGGCAAAGAAAAGGATGTTTTACCAAGCTCTGAACGCACTCTAGGAACCTTTAAAAGCAGTTTTTAACTAGATCTAGTGCTATAATTATAAATGCAGTAAGATAATAAACGACATATATAAATTGGTAATTTGCCTAACAAAGCCTATAGCAATGAATAGCAACATGTGTATTTTTCTCCTCTGAAACAAAGAAGTCCAACCCACCAATTCGTACAAGGTACAATGATGAGTGCGTGGAGAGGCATTGGTCACAAAGCGTAAGGCAGCATGGTAAACACAGTCTAGTTTTTTTAACGATGATGAACCTGCATGTAAATAAATCACATCACCGTAATCCAATACTGAGAGGAAACAGCTTTGAATAATTCTCTTTCTTGCTTCAAAAGGAAAACATTTCTTTAAACGAAAGAGGAAACCCAGTTTCGGTCTAAGCTTTTTCAAGAGATTTTCAATATGTGCATTGAAACCTAGTTTTTCATCTAACCATATGCCTAAGTATTTGTAACATTTTACTCTTTCTATGCAGTCCCCCTTCAAACTTAAGATCGGATGATCTGTGTTGATGGGAGCACGAGTGAAAAGCATGTAGTTCGTTTTTTTTTTTTGTGTTCAAATCCAATTTCAAACTTAACAATGACAATTGCAAAGACCGAAAAGAAACTTGCAAAAGCTCTATGGCTTGATTAATAGAGTTTGCCACTGTATAAATAACTGTGTCATCAGCATATAGATGAATTCTAGCTGGTGTTATCCCACAACCTATATCATTGATATAAATAGAAAATAAAATTGGTGCTAAAATAGAACCCTGTGGGACATCTTTTTTAATTATTTGTTCTGCTGAAGTAAAATTTTCAACTGAGACACACTGAGTTCTTTCTGATAAGTAATTATCAAACCAGTTGAGAGCTGTTTCACTAAAACCCACACATCTAAGTCTCTGCAACAAAAGTTTATGGTCTACGGAATCAAATGCTTTGGAGAGATCTACAAACAAGGCTGTGACCAGCATGGCTGCTGTTATAGTACTGTGACCTGCTCTAAATCCTTACTGGAATTCATTTAAAATATTATTTTCAGTTAAAAACTGTTTTACTTGATCATTTACAAAAGATTCAAAAACTTTTGCTATCACCGACAGCCTTGAAATTGGTCGATAATTATTCAACTCCGATGGATCACCACCTTTTAACAAGGGTAGGATCGTAGCCGATTTCCATGCGCGGGGAATAACATTTGAGTTTAAACTTAAATTTAAAATGGAAGTAATGGGCTCTGTTATAAGATCTGCAGCAATTTTGAAAAAGTAAGGCTCTATTTTATCAGACCCTGCTGATTTTTTACAGTCCAAATTTGATAAGGCTTTGTGAACTTTAAAAGAGGAGTCAAATTAAACTGCTGAGAGCAACATGACACATTTTCCACAATTTCTTCTATATAATGTTCCTTTGAACTGCCAAAATCTGAGATTAAGTCAGCAGAGATAAAATGACTGTTCAAGGCTTTTACAATATTTTCTTTGTCCCGGATTACACCCTCATTTAGTTTCAAACAATCCGGCAGACTGGCGGAGGTTTTTTTTTTTTTTTTTACCACAAACTGATTTAGTCAACTTCCAGAAATTAGCTGGATTGTTCAAATTTTCATTCATCATATTTATATAATAATCACATTTAGATGTTCTTACCAGTTTTGTACAGTTATTTCTTACTGTCCTATAATTTACCCAGTCTATGTAATTATTTGTTTTCTTTGCTTTAGCCCACGCCTCATCTCTTTTTTTTATAAGTAAAGATATTGACTCATTAAACCAGGGATTGTCTCTACTTCTTACTCTAAACCTTTTAAAAGGTGCATGTTTGTCACATATAGTCAAAAAAGTACATTTAAAATACTCCCATGCTATATCAACATCGGGTATCTGCGAAACAACATATAAATCACTATTCTAAATATCTTGCAGAAAGGCTTGATTGTTAAAATTTTTAAATTGTCGTTTCAAGATAAAACGTGATCTATCAGAATCCAGAGTTTCAAGAAGATCAGAGAAACTCAAAATTTCGATAGATGGCCCGCCAACCCTCGTCCGCCACCCCACGTCCGTTTGCCTATGGCCCAAGGACGGAAAGGACCTTTTTTTCGGCCTTGGACTAGCTAGAGTTACTGGAAATCGAAATACAGTGACTTGCTGGCAAGCGTCCTGCCAGTACTGTAAAAATACAAGAAAACACAGGATGCACACAGGAAATGACTCTAACATGAATGCATTGATTGATTCCTAGGTTTATTTTGTTATGAATAAACAAATGTGCAATATAAAGGAAAAAACCTTACGATAAGTTTTTGTTCTAAAAAAAGAATGATGCACACAGATTGATTGATTCGAATATAGTTAGTTTGTTAGAAACAATGTGCAATCTGTAAAACAAAAACCTCAAAATTATAGTTGAAATGGTATACTGCTGGAATTTTTTTGACCTTGAGAAAAAGCTTAATATATAGACCAACAAATTGTATGTTTATTAATTTATTTATTTCGTGTTGGTACATTTTTGGGAAGTACACCTGTTTTGACCTGATGTCCACTGGAATGGACAAAAAAAATCACAATGAAAGAAATTATATATATAAGAAAAATTCATTTGTTTTCATTTATAGAAACCTCATGAGCTGGGAAAATGTACTTTTATATTTTTCAGAAACTTGAAACATAATTCAGGTCTGAGGGGGTCAAGAAAACTTGGCTCCGAAGCAAAAACATATCTGCATATTGGCAGGTAAGGTGGAGCTATGCTATGCAAAATCCCCAGACCCATGGCATTTCTTTGCCATTGGCTCGTTTTGTAATACTCGAAGACGATAGGCTTTCTAAGCGAAACCCCATTCGTCGTCATCCGACGGAACGACAACGAAAGGGAACTAAGCGTTTGTGAGTTTAAAGGCGCAGTATTTTTTATGCACTCGCGTTCCAGATTTACTGACGTCACACCAAAGCAAAAGAATAATTTCGCGGTCAGCCATTTATTCGTTTCATGAGCCTTTATCTTCTTCATTATGAAATATGGCCCATTAATTAAACTTAGATGTAGGTTATTTTAATAATAAAAAGTGTTTTGAAAATATAGAGAGAAAAAAATGGATGGTACAGGCTGTATTTATTACTTTGCAAATATACATGCAGTGGGCATATATCCATACAGTAGGCTCAAACACCTGGGCTGCAACATTACTTACAAATGTTTAAATAGGAACATTTAAAGGATAAAGTCACGAAACATTACTCACAATCATAGCCTACCAAAAACAAGGCAGGGTATTCCAACAATCATAATTCAACAAATGAATTAGTCATTACAAAATGATACTGAAATGAAAAATGACTTTCATTTTTAAATCAAAGACACAATGGTGGTGTCACATCTCATTTCAACAGGACAATAATGTCCAAATACAGCAACTCTCTGAAGCCATGTGGAGACATCATACAAACATCACACTTAAACCGTCTACAGTAAATCACGCATGAACAACTGCAATCCAACGACAAAATTAGGCAAAAATGGGGAAATTCACTATTTTACAAAACATATGCAACATTACTGAAGGAACAGCACTCATCTGAATATATCACATGAAGGAGTGGATGAATTACGAATTTGTTGCTTTCATTTTTGATTAAACCATTTAACTATCAAATAACCATATTTTATTTACGTAACTCAGAGTGATGCTCATGAAACCTTTAAACACACACACACACACACACACACACAGATAATTTGACAGTCATTTATATAGATTTTATATTATTTCTTTTTCTGAGAGAAATTCAATAAACATCAAAGGTTTGAAATCCTATAATTATCTCAACCGCACAGCCACGTCTATTATTTAATAACAATACATAATCTTTCGAAACACTTAGTGCTTTTCTTTGGATTTTAGCGTGAAACTGGACGTGTTTCGTGAGATTCATCTAGTTCTTTTCTTTAAATGGTTTCCTAATCTGAAATTATAATCATATTTAGTCCCCAACACATAATAATCCCTTTTAAAGGTTCTTAAAATGTGTTTTTATTAATTATCGGCACTATTTTTATTTTGGTTTGTTTTAAATCACCATTTTGGTCAATAAAATAAGTGCAAGAACAGGTTTGGAACACATTACAGCAGGATAACGTGTGTTAAGGGAATGTTTCCGGATACAACACACCTCAAAACCAGCAGAGAGGCTTGAAAGACATCTATCAAACCGTTTGAAACCAAATGGAAAGACGCATGTTGGTGTTTGCTGACTACTTGCATGCTTATGGGTGTTATAAGGATGAAATTTGAAGATACTGCATCTTGATTTTTATGCTTTTCATCACATATCCTCTCTCACTCTATGTCCTTCTCCTCTTCTTCACTGGGACTGGGCACTGGTCCCATTCCCTCAGTTTGGGAAAGCTCATCCAGCAGCTCCTTCCCTCTCTCTCCAGCCCGAGACGCCCAAAGCACAGCGCCCTGTTTCAGCCCGATGGAGCGAAGCAGCTTAGCGTAGTCCACGAAGGCAGCACCTATGAGCTTATGTGGAGATGCTGTGGTTAAGGAAGACTGGGAATAAGAAGGTGATGCAAGTAAAAACAAAACAGTTCAAACAAAACAGATCAAGTTATCTCGATACTACTTACGACGTACCTTTAAAGTATGTGGAAATTTAAAGGGATAGTTCACTTTGAACTTAATTTTTGGTATGTTTTATCTTACCTCAAGGGCATCCAAGATGTAGGTGTCTTTGTTTCCGCAGTAGTTTCAATTTTGATATTTTTAGGTCAAACCGTTCTTGTCTGTCAGTCATATAATGGAGGTCTATGGTCACCACCTCAAAGAGCATGCACAGAGAAGTCCAAATTAAACATGATTTAATGACTCGTAAATGTAAGTACACATTGATGGCCTAAGACACGAAACGAGCGGTTTGTGTGAGAAAACAAACAGTTTTTATATCGTTTTTACCTCTTATAAGCACAGCCACGTCCAAGTGATCTTAGGGCGCGGACGCTTCGGTCTGTGCAAGCTCTGGAAGTGATCTCTTGTAAAAGAAAACAATTACATATGCTCGCGTGAACTCATCAGGGAGTGTTTTCCCAATTTATGAGCCTTCTCTCTTGAAATTATGGTTGATCGCTCTTTGGCTGATTGAAAATAAATTGGGAATTTGTGAAAACTGATGAGTTTGCGCGAGCAGACGTAAATGTTTTCTTTTACGATGGTTTAGACATCCCGGATAAGTGCAAATTAGTATCATTTTAATTAGCCGTCTTACCTACAATCTCTGTTCTGTGCAAACAATGAGTGACGTACACGCGCGAGAGATCACTTCCGGCGCTTGCGCAGACCGAAGCGTCCGCGCCCTCAGATCAGTTGGACATGGCTGTGATTACAAGAGGTAAAAACGATATAAATACTCTTTGTTTTCTCACACAAACCGCTCGTTTCGTGTCTTAGTCCATCAATGTGTACTTACATTTACGAGTCATTAAATCGTGTTTAATCTGGACTTCTCTGTGCATGCTCTTTGAGGTGGTGACCATAGACCTGCATTATATGACTGACAGACAAGAACGGTTTGACCTAAAAATATCAAAATTGAAAATACTGTGGAAACAAAGACACCTACATCTTGGATGCCCTTGAGGTAAGATAAAACATATCAAAAATTAATTTCAAAGTGAACTATCCCTTTAAGAGGATGCCAAGACACTTAAGTAAAGTGTTTCTTGTAAGCCAGTGGGGTCCATTTTCCAGAGTTTTGAATTTCAAAAAGTGTATTTAAAGGTGCAGTATGTAATTTTAATTCATGTTAAAATACATTATCTTAACCTAGTTTATTTTTTCATTAAGTACTATACGCCATTCATGGGTTTATCTCCCCCAAAGTGTAAACATTGAAAGAGTTTCGCTCAGATCCGTCAATCTCTTTCCAGCTCAACCAATGGCGTGTGTTTGGGGGCGTGGCTACTGTAGCAGGCGGAGCTTGAGAGTGTTTGGCCGCAGTGGGACCATAATTAACACTTTATATAGGAAAAGACATTCAGTTTCGGTTACAAAAGTGGAAGCCAAAACTGCTCAAAGATTAAACTTTGAGTCATCTACTTTAAATGAGACAGTTGAAGAGAAAGACTGGGAAGGATGGCAGTTAAAGAGGTTAATCTACTAAAATTGTAGATCTAGTGAGCCTCAAAGCTAGCAGACATGACCTAAAATTACTTCATGGGGTCTTTATTATTTTACTTAAACAACAATAATACTTCTAATAATAATGGGGAAAAAAATCATGCAACATTAGTTTTAATTCAATAAAGTCCTGCTGTCTGACAAACTGGAAGATGCATCAGAAGGATATTAACGTCGTCATTTGTCTCCATCACACCGTATTTCAAGCAGGCTTCGAGAAACAGTGCGGCACGGTCGAAATATCTCATGCTGTCAGGAAATGTAAAGATATATTAGAGAAATATCTGAGCAGTGTGTCATTTATCATGCACATTCAAACATAATGGCGTTTAGGAAAGGATATGTCAATCAATATTGTGTGTGTTTGGAAAAAAAATGCATCATTGAGACAAAATCTCACTTAAAAATTCATTATGCATTGTTCACTCAATCATTTACCCTCATGTCATTCCAAAACCATTTGCAATGGGAAACGTCCCCCCCAAAACACACTATAATGTTGTAGTATAATCCAAATCTTCTGAAGACCAGATTTTTGATGAAAATGTTGCTATTCACTGCTATTCATAATCTTCCTCTCTGCTGTAGTTCTAAAATCTTATTCACATTTCTGCATATTTTTAAAATTTGGCGTATGCCGTGTCAAGTTTGATTTAATTGATGCCATACAAACATTCTGCTCAAAATTTCTGTTTGTGTTACAAGAAAAAAAAAAGAAATTCCCATACGGTTTTGGAACAACATGAGAATTTAGTTTATTTATGTATACATTTATTTATTTCATATTATTCCTGTGGGAGTAACCAAACTAAACCACAACAGCTCTTAACCCTTATGCTGCATTAGGGACATTTTTGGTCTTTTGCAGTTTAATTTCTTTGACCATTTTGGCTGTTTTAATGCAAATGGTATGAAATTTGGCAAAATTGTGACATTTTGCAAAATATGTATAACACACACTGTGTAGATCAAATAGTAACACTCAGCACCATAAAGACCAAAAATGGCCCATTGAAACCCATTAAAACGTTGTTTAAATCTGAGGCTGTCAGTAATACATGAAACATGATTTTTGCACAAACATCCTTTCATTTTGAAGCAAAAGCATTATATTTGCATTATATAGTGTATTCCACCAGATGACGTCACTACATATTTATTCCCTATTGGTGGAAATGCACCTTATTTTAGGCAATAGGCAATGTTTAATAGGTGGCCATTTTTGGTCTCTAAGTGGGACTGTGATAATCCAAATCTAAAGTTTTCTCTTTGCATTTAGTTTATTAAAAATAATTGAATTTTTGTGTTTTTTCCTCTTATACAAATCGATGGTTTCGCAAACAAAACTGGTAATTAAAGGGTTAAAATCCTGAAATTGAATACATTTTTGGTAGTTATGATGAGGACTGATGCTGATTAAAAGATTTAACTTGGTAAAAGTGGAAAATAATAATAATATATAATATTTTAGGCAATGTTTAATATGTGGCCATTTTTGGTCCTTAATGCACTCAACGGTGTTAAAAATCGAATGCAGCACAAGGGTTAAATTATGATGGATGAATGGGCAACATGCTACACTGAATGTGGCTGTACAAAAAATGTAACAGGAAAAGCAATGCCCACCTGTGGAGCATCTCGCCCACTTTCTGAAAGCATCCTAATGAGAGCAGGACCAGGATGGCCTTTGACTTCAGATTAACCTGAGGAGAACACAGATGCTCTGCCCAGCGCTTCAGCACATCGGACCCTTCTGCTGGGTTCAGACGCACCTGAGGGAGAGAGACACCATTCACAATCACAACAAACTAATTGTCTGGCTTCCACATTATTTTCCAGTGTCAGGAGGAAAGCTTTTTATTAGTCTATCAGCAAAACAAAGTTATGTTTATATAAGAGAAAGCAGGTGGATATAATGAGTGCTACTGAAGAAAAACTAGTTTGTGACATCAAATTTCGTAGAGATTTTCAACAACTTTGTTTGAAGGTGTTATAGACCTTATTCAGAGCAGCGCCATGACAGGTATGAAAGTGAGGCTGTGAGGGATAGACTTACCGTGTTTCCAATGGCATCCGCTGTAAAAAGCTGAATAAAGCGGCTAGATTACTTACAATTTTCCACAGCTTACATTGTCGGGAGTTTTTTGTCAACTAAAATTTCTTGGAAAGATATTTCTCCAGTGTTTCATGAGCAGAACAAAACGAAAACACATTAAATAACAATACATCCCATTGAAGAGATGCGTGTCTATCGCTCACAGCCTCGCTTTCATTCTCATTAAAAATCAAAGATGGCGCTGCCGTGAATAAGGCGTATTAGCAAGTAAACAAGTTCTTATTTCATTAAAATAATCTGCACTTGCTACTTGAGAGGACTGGAAACTCACAAAGCCTATGCACATGTCTCCACTGCCCACGTCTAGAACTGTGGCACCCACAATAAAAAAAATAAAACCGGTAGGTCATCTAAATACATGTAGGTGGTTATTGGCCAGAAAAAAAAGCTGCAAAGGCTTTTAGTAAACAGTCAAAATTCTGGTTATTAATATTATAGCTCTATATAATGCAGTGGTTCCCAAACCTTTTCTGCCGTCCCCCCTTTTGTAGAGAAACATATTTGTAAGACCTGCATTCACCCACATAAACACTCTCAGACATGACCTTACTTGCATAACCTGATGGGATTTACTTAGTACCATAGTAATTATACAGTACTACAGCGCGTTTCATACAGTCAGGAGCTGATATTTTGAGTCTGTTGATTCCCCACCGTTGTACCGGAGAAGCTGAGGGCGAACACACATTTGTCTTGTCATATTTTCTCGCCTTCAGTGAACGTTGCAAATTAGGGGTGTAACAATAAATCGCAATACAAAAATGTAGTGTCCTACATTATTTTAAATATATCTAGTCAGTGACAGAGTGCAAACATATTCGTCTAAAATAATTGTGTTTTCAGCCTCAGAATCATAAATATTGTTATTCTGGTGTGTCTATTGTCCTGCATAGGGTTTCCAGCACCAAGTCCAAGCCTATTCATTTACACAGACACAATGTAAAATCAAATTTAGCACTTTAATCAACAGCCTTTTGTTGACGATAGACGTAACGATAATATCGTATCGTGAGTTCAGTATGGTGATATGTATCGAATCGTGACATGAGGGCATCGTTACACCTCTTTAGTTTTGGAAATTCATTTGACCTTTGTGTCAGATGTTGGAGTGCGTCAGAAATAGAACAGGACATCAGTTTACTGTCAGAATCCAGTGTAGACAGCAGCACTGATTATAATGGGTTTTATTTGCTTTGTGCGTATCACCGCTAGCTATGTTGTGGTAGTCGCGATGGTTGAAGTATATTCATCTTCTGCTTTATTATGTTTCCACTCCTATCCATGCTTATCATTAACTTTTACACAGCTCCTTGCAATACTCAATTCTGCTCTTGTTCAATGACTGTTCTTCAATCGTGGGGTCTAGTGGTCTGTTATGGTGTTCAACTCCTCCTGGGAAGTCCGTATTTACGAGTTGGGAAGTCGTGTTTACGAAGTCACTCCCGTCGAAGCACAATGGTGGTGTACCTTCTCTTAATTAACTACACAATAATACAGCAAGGTTTGTAAAACTCTACTTCTAGAAGAACAACGATTGTGAATCAGGTGTGTTTTACTTTTGAACTTTTTTTTATGAATTTATGAAGCCGCTGTAAACTTAATCATTACATATTATAGTGTTATATTACAATGCAATTATATTTTGTGGATGGAATTGCCTTATTTTGTTGTAAATAAAAAAGCTTGATAATATCACTGCTAATTACCTCTAAATATTGTGGTTTTCCACCCATTTTTCTCACTGACATGCCGCCAACTCGTAAAGATCGAGGCTTAAAGAAAATCGTGAGCTTCCCACTCGTATTCACAACTTTGTAGTGGCGCTCATGTGTGTTCAACTTGTGAATACAATCTTGAACACACCATTATTCCACGACAACAATCGCGACATCTGATAACAGACTGCGAGTCATCTTGAGGAAAGAAAATGTCAAAATAATATTTCGTGTACAACTATTTACTTATAAGAAGATAATTTGGCAGTGGGGTCTTATATCACCCGGAAGAGGTTTCTTTTGCATAATGATCTGACTGTACAATATCCCTTAGCCTTGCCCCCGAACCCTTTTAACCCTCAGGTGCTCTTCGGTCATTTCTGACCGAAAAGTTTTCTGTTTTGAAATTGTAAAAATCGCAGCTTCATCGGAATGTTACAAAACTTGGTGACTTTTTTGGCATTATGTATGTGAACACAAAAAAAATTGAGGTCATGATCTGAGCATGCTAAGTGGTCTAAAAAAATAGTCACACTTGTGGTCTTTGGTCAAAAATGACCCTCGTAGGAAATGAATGGGAAATTGACAAAAACACAAAAATTCACAAATTTTTATTTATTTGTTTTACCTTTTTTTAATAAAAAATCGTTTTTGAGATTGTTTCAACTATATATTCAAATCCACCAAGAAAAAAAAATGTGTTCATAAACATCTGGGGAATTCACATGCTTCTCCATAGAGAGCTGTACATGCCATCTAGTGGTTACACCATGATTCTACGCTTTTTCTCTATACTGTAACCAGATGGTGCTAATTTTCTTCAAAAAAATTTTTTTTCTGAAGGCCTAGACTCTATATTAAACTAAAATACCGCATTAATAATTTTTTGAAAAAAATAATATATATATATATATATATATATATATATATAGAAAAATATATATATATTTCCATGGCAAAAATAAACCATAAATATTGCCTAGTTATTAATAAATTCAGTCAAATTGTCTCAAAATACTATATTACAAAGAATAAATATTATAGACAATATCATAACAAAAATAAATTGCATTGGTTTTACTGGGATAGAGGAAATTTCATTTTTAGGTCACTTTTGACCGGGAAGATAACAAGTGTGACTCCCAAACGAAGAGCACCCGAGGGTTAATAACTCGGATATGCCACCCAGTTTGGGAACTGATATAATGTATTGCTATATATATATATAGAGTTGATTCAAAATATTTTATTTGTGGATATGAACGAATCAATTCTAGTGAATTCAGAATATATCCTGAACAGTTGATATATCAGCCGGCTGTAGATTGTGTCTGGTTGAGGTACCTTGGCCAGCCATGCGGCGCGGTTCCACTCTCCATATGTCTGCAGATAACGACAAGCATCCGCCGCTTTGTCAATCAGGCAGAGCAACTGCACACCCTCTAAGAGTCAATCCAGACAGAAAATAAAACACAGTCAGAACCATTGGAGGTGGAATAGGGCCGATGTGTCATACTAATCCCCCTGAATACCTGCACAGCAACACAAAAGTCCCAATCCCAACGTGAAACACTTAGTGGGTAAATCTTACAAAACCTCTTTACATTCTATTAAGGCACTACAGGTGAATAGGGTCATTTTTTTAACTAGCAGATATCAACATGAAACTTTCCTAGTTGATTACCTACATTAAGATGGGAAAAGTTTTGTGTAATTTAATGTTTAAATACATTATCTAATTAAATATACACTCATTTGCATATATTTAAAAAAAAAAAAATCTGAGTATTGGATAAAGCCAGGTTGAACATTATTTTTTCATTGTGTTCACATATTAGAAGGATTTATGGATATCTACTTTTGTTATCCTGTAAATCAGAATATACTGTCAGTAGCCTTAAAAGAAAGATTTTCCCCATGTTTTTTTGGAATAAAATGTTATATAAATTAGGCTAGGAATAATATATTTACAAATCCCTCAGGAAATGTCTTCATAATATAACTATGTACAAGACTGGAAGGTTTGGTGTGTATCGGTGCTACTGAAGTGGAGATTTCAGACTTGGAGTATGAGAGAAAAGTCATTTTGTGAAAACTGGCTTTAAAGATTTAGCATCAACCCATGAGATCGCGCATTTAGAGTTAAATCCCCCCTTTTACTTTCACGATTGGTTGCTGATAAAAAGGAATTGGATCCGACTTTCACCGTTAGAGCTTTCTAACGGTGTGTGTGATGACAGGGTGCAGATCGCGATAACGGAGTGGTGATTTAGATCGCCAACTTTTGAAGAATTTATGAGAAATCTACAGACGCAAACAGACAAAGTGTAGTAAAATAAATACTTAAATGTGTATTTCGGACTTTTTCCACCACAAGTCTGAAAGAAGACATGTTATTGAAGACAAATATCCCAAAATCTCAAAATTGACCAGTGTAAAAAAAACGATGTGTCTTGCCTTAATTATGTAAAAGTTAATGAAATGAAAGTACTAAAGTAATGAAAACACAATGAGAGTCATCAATGGAAATGTTAAATTGAATAATGTTAGAAAATAATAAACAAACAAACAAGCAAATAAATAAAAGTCCAGACATATTACAATGTCCATACGTATATGTGTGTGTGAGTGACAAATCACGTTTTTGTATTTGATCCACTTTTGTATCAAATGTATCACAATGCAAAAATATTCTTTAGTAATTCTAAAAGGTTAACTTTTTTTTCCATGCAAAAATTGCACTATATCATTTATTAATTTTCTTTATGAATAAAAATATCTATTTATCTGTCTTCATTTTTTTTGGGGTTTTGAAATAAGATCTGGATAGCATGTGCTTTATCTTTTATCGATAAGGCAATCCCAGATTACAACAAAATAATGTATATTGGTCTGCTCCTCACATAAAGCTGTCGTATGGCTTGTATCCTATAAAGAGAATAAGTACAAACTGCTTTTATCACACTTTTTGTTCTTGTATTCATTGAATGGAAAAGAGCATGGACAAACTCCTTCAGTGCTCTATAGAAGGAAGATAATCATACAGTTCACACCAGTGTTGTAGTACTCGGGACTCGGACTCGAGACCATATTTTAATGGTCTTGGTCTTGTCATGGACTCGTGTGCATTTGGACTGGGAATTGACTCGTACTCGAAAAAAAATTTTTTTAGGACTCGGACTTATTCCCGAGTCCACTCGAGTTCAATTCAAAATATTTTTCATGATTATCAATGTATGTTAATAAAATATTTCTTTAAATTGATTGACACGCCCAGTGATTGATTTTCTAGTGCACAACTGCGCATGACAAATTGTAATAAAATTACTTTTAACACCACCTACTATGTGGCCTTTTTACCCTAAACTGATCATATTTTTTAAACTCTAAGTAAATTCAGTAAAATAAAAAAAGGATTTCTCTAAGTAAATAAAAGTAAATTAGGTAATCAACCCTCACTGGTCTCGGTCTCGACTCGGACTCGACTCTCTCTGGTCTCGGTCTGGACTCGGACTCGAGTGAGGTGGTCTCGACTACAACACTGGTTCACACGTGTAACACCCCACCTGCCAGCTTGCCATTGGCGATCATGTTTGTGGCCACCAGTTTAATTGTGCTCTGAGACGGGCCGGATGAGGTGATGGTGGTCACCAGACAGGCTTTGAGAGAGTCACAGTAGTAACTGGAGTTATCTGCACTGGTCTCCAACAGCAACTGCACCGCACGGTCCGTCTGATGAACAAAGAGAAAATAATAGTTATTCGGAATATTATTAGTCAACTGATATGTTTAAAGTCCTAATTAATCATTGTTTCCCTTAAAACTCAAAATTACATATTTAAGCGTTTTATCCTTGAAAATAGCTTGAGTGTAACTCGACACCCTTTCCTCATTTAGTATAGAGAGCCTAAGTCCCGCCCTTTCGCTTCCGGCTCATGGGACCTTATTTCGGAAAAAATATATGAATGGTAGTCAATGGCGAGAGACAACTTATCTTTTTATTCCGTCTGAACTGTGCCCTCAATTACACATATGATGTTTGTCAATTTAAAAGATAATTCTGAAAAAGTCAAAAACGTCGCAGTTTGTCATAAAACAGAAGAGTAACATTTAGTTTTATGTGAAAATCGCTCTATGAACTACATCTCCCGGGAAGCGAACCAACGAGTGAGATCCGCTGCTCGTGTGTGCAGTCTGGTACAAAACACTCAGGCATGACGGCGTAACGTTACGATTATAACGTAAGACTGTAGAAACAATGACAGACGTTAGCCTCAGTAAAGTTAGCTTCATTCATTGAGAGAAAATGTGCGCCTTTGGGGTTTGTAGTTTTTGTAATTACGTATTTTCACAGTCTTATACCTCAACGGTTTCACATCAAACTGCGACTTTCTTTACTTTAAAATTAGGGCTGTGCAAAAGTTAATTGCGATTAATCGCATCCAAAATAAAAGTCTGTGTTTACATAATATATTTGTGTGTGCTGTAGATAATTATTTTGTATATATAAATACCTATGCATGCATGTATATATTTAAGAATTATTTGCGCTTAAATTCTGTATATATTTATAAATACAAAATCTATATTATAAAAATATAAATATTTGATATATGAATAACACATTTTCTTAAATATATACATGCATGTGTGTGTATTTATATATACAACATAATTATATACAGCACACACAAATATATTATGTAAACACAGACTTTTATTTTGGATGCGATTAATCGCAATTAACTTTTGCACAGCCCTATTTAAAATGTATCTTTTAAATTGACAAACATCATATGTGTAATTCAGGGCACAATTCAAACCAGATCAAAATATTTGTTGTCTCTCGCCATTGACTATTCAAAATTTTTCCGAAATAAGGTCCCATGGTGGTCGACCGAAAGGGGAGGGACTTAGGCTCTCTATAAGTGGTTCTATGAATATGCGAATGAGCCCTGCCTCCACTCACTCACTCAGCTCAGAGATCCACTGGTTGCCGATAACACGTTGACCTGATCGTTTGTGACGTCAGAGTAACCAGCGATTTCACACCGTGTTTTTGAGACTGTCTTTGGTTACTCAGCAATGGTAGTGACTTGCACAATGACAATTTGCACATGATTAAGCACATTAAAAACACCACATAAACAACATTAAAAGCTGGATTTTCACCACCGGAGGACTTTACATTAAAAGAACAATGATGTCATATCCTAGTTGTGTACATTAGATAAAAGTAATGCACAGCTTTCAGAGGCTTTAATCAATCATGTTGTGTTCACCATCAGTTTTGAGATCTCTAGTAATCTCTCATTTCTTTCAACTTAATACACTTTCTTATTGGTTTTTCTTATACTACAGTTCCCCTAGTTCTCGACTCTCTAAAGCATTCTTGAAAGGACAGCTGTGAATGATGGATTTCCAGCCTACAGACTGCAGAACAGGGCCGTGTGTGTGAGGTGTGTCAGTGTGTGTGCTGTTCATGGGAAAATCATCTACGCTGCCAATACATTTTTATCCATCTGAGTGTACAACATCATCTGCAATCAATTAATTAATTAGTGAATAAATCTCCTCCTGCACATGTTCATTCTCTTCAATCACGAGAAGGGTCAAGTTAAGTCATCCTCATTTATACAGCGCTTTTAACAATATACATTGTTTCAAAGCAGCTTTACGGAGATAAACATATAATTTAAGGTACCAGAGATTGGTTTGGTTTTATAGCAGTTCTTTGATAATATTATTTTCCAGTTAAAGATAGTTTTAGGGTCTACTGACAAACACACATGTGCTAAAAAATAAATCCTACTATATAGTATGTGAAATAAACCACGCCAAAAATAGTATTATGTCCAAAAACATCGAGTAGTATTTGAAAAGAGTTAGCGAAAAGAACCTGGATGATGAGTTCTGAGGTGTGCATTCGATGGACACTTTACTATCTCATGAGGCCACGGGAGAGGATTTGTGAATGGCAGTGAAGCGACGCAACTGACGCTGGTAGGTCACGTGACAGTAACAACATGGCAGATGCAGTATGTCAGAATTTAATTCATACTACACACGTTCATTTGGTCACCGGTGTGTTAAATTGAATTCAGTTCATGGACTTTTTGTTTGTTTTCACTAAAATTGTGTTTCTTTGTTCACTCATTAGTTTCTATGGTCACTGATTATCATCACAGCTGGTCGTTATTTTGTCATCATCACCGTATTTAAGTTCCTCCTTGTACACTCTTCAGTTGTCCGGTATTGTTTGTGTTTCACATGTTGTCTCACATGCTATCGGTCTAGTTTTAAGATGTTTAAATAAACCTTGTGTTATATCCGCTTCATCTTCATCTTCCTCGGATTTAGCGTTACACGTACTATATAGAACATACTTTTTAACAGTCAGGAAGTAAATTAAAATTCAAGGTTGGTACCTAATCAGACAGTATGCAGTACACACTCACCTAAAGGATTATTAGGAACACCATACTAATACTGTATTTGACCCCCTTTCGCCTTCAGAACTGCCTTAATTCTACGTGGCATTGATTCAACAAGGTGCTGAAAGCATTCTTTAGAAATGTTGGCCCATATTGATAGGATAGCATCTTGCAGTTGATGGAGATTTGTGGGATGCACATCCAGGCCACGAAGCTCCCGTTCCACCACATCCCAAAGATGCTCTATTGGGTTGAGATCTGGTGACTGTGGGGGCCATTTTAGTACAGTCAACTCATTGTCATGTTCAAGAAACCAATTTGAAATGATTCCAGCTTTGTGACATGGTGCATTATCCTGCTGGAAGTAGCCATCAGAGGATGGGGACATGGTGGCCATAAAGGGATGGACATGGTCAGAAACAATGCTCAGGTAGGCCGTGGCATTTAAACGATGCCCAATTGGCACTAAGGGGCCTAAAGTGTGCCAAGAAAACATCCCCCACACCATTACACCACCACCACCAGCCTGCACAGTGGTAACAAGGCATGATGGATCCATGTTCTCATTCTGTTTACGCCAAATTCTGACTCTACCATCTGAATGTCTCAACAGAAATCGAGACTCATCAGACCAGGCAACTTTTTTCCAGTCTTCAACTGTCCAATTTTGGTGAGCTCTTGCTTTTTCCTATCTGTAGTGGAGATGAGTGGTACCCGGTGGGGTCTTCTGCTGTTGTAGCCCATCCGCCTCAAGTGTTGTGGCTTCACAAATGCTTTGCTGCATACCTTGGTTGTAACGAGTGGTTATTTCAGTCAAAGTTGCTCTTCTATCAGCTTGAATCAGTCGGCCCATTCTCCTCTGACCTCTAGCATCAACAAGGCATTTTGGCCCACAGGACTGCCGCACACTGGATGTTTTTCCCTTTTCGCACCATTCTTTGTAAACCCTAGAAATGGTTGTGTGTGAAAATCCCAGTAACTGAGCAGATTGTGAAATACTCTGACACCAACAACCATGCCACGCTCAAAATTGATTAAATCCCCTTTCTTTCCCATTCTGACATTCAGTTTGGAGTTCAGGAGATTGTATTATTGACCCCTAAATGCATTGAAGCATCTGACATGTGATTGGTTGATTAGATAATTGCATTAATGAGAAATTGAACAGGTGTTCCTAATAATCCTTTAAGTGAGTGTGCATATATACAGTGTATATATTAGGGTTGTGCCGATAGACGATAGTATCGTGTATCGACGATAGTCTGAGATATCGCCGATGGCAGATGCCCTTGACGATATCAATACGATAATTGGCTCGTTTTACCATAATGTATTAAATTATTATTATTATGCCTATTATTATTATTATTGTAAAGCTAGTATTGTTATTAAATTAATAGAAACTACAATTAATTTGCCTTGCCTAAATTTACAATCATCCTCATTGCAATCCTCATAACAATTGCAACAATACCGACACGCACTAAAGACTCCTCTAAGAGAATGTTTTTAAAACAGACTAAAAAACATCCCACATCAAAATTGAATTGCAAGTTGATCCATTTACAAATTATCAAGTGTGCTCGTTTTAACAGACGCAAAATTCAATTTCCTACAGATCCAAGATGAAAACGGCACCGTTGTTCGTCAGTATTTGTTTCCGTAACACATTAACAAAACGTTTAATGACACTAAAACAATACAATTACTAAATAGTATTAATAATAATATCACTAAAATAGTATTAGTTACCGTTATCATCGTCGTCTCTGAGGGAACGCGGCGTTAATGCAGATAGCGAAAGCAGTCCGTTTTTACTTTCACTTTCAGAGATTGAGCGCGTTTTCATGCGACGACGTTCTTAACCCGATTATGTTGAATTAACTTGACAATGCATGTGGTCATGTAAACGCATTAACCCGTTTTCCTTTATCAGAGTCAAGTCATAAGTATAAGTATAAACCGATCGACTCAGCTAGACGTTTGGCCCTTGCTCTGGTTTCTCCCGGCATTTAAAACACATTAACCCGCGTACTTCGTGCTTACTGAAGTGCGCATGTGAAGTGCATCCAGACAGAGAGTGCACTGGTAGGGGGACACATATCGCAAACTCCGACTTATTCTGACCCAAGAAATAAACGTGTTTTCATCTTGTGCAGAAATATGCCCTAGTCAAAATGCTGCATGTAACGGCATGAGGATAGGCTAATGTGTCCGTAAATTTCCCGTTGACAAACAAAAGTATTAATTAGGATCTTTTTTTTTACCTCACTATACCAGGAAATAACCTGATCCTATTAATAAACACTCCACCTTTGCTAGCAAAATAGAAAAAAAGATTCTCGTTTATAAAACGAAGTTAATAAAACAAGCAAATTAATGAGTATGCTAAATAATCAAGTTAATAATCAAATAAGTTAGCCCCGCCCCCTCACGATAATATCGTGTATCGCCGATCTCACAGGCTGACGATAGGACGATATGAAAATGGAGCATATCGCCCAACACTAGTATATATATATATATATATATATATATATATACACCGTAATGATTTACTTTACCTTACTGTAAGAGATATGTTTCTTTTTTTGATAATGACGTAATGTAAACTCCATCAGAAGTGTGCAGGTACTTGCCTGTCCCAGCAGCAGCAGTTGGTCAGCACACTTTTTGGTGTGTTCGTAGCTGGACCTTTTCACTTCTTGTAGACGAACTCTCTCCAGCTGAAACCTCTACATGAGAGAGGAAGACATTTTGTGTTCCGTAAATGAAAGCTCTAAATGAAATACAAATTATTTTAGTTGTTCATTATAAACAATAATATTATTATTATTATTGCATTAAACTCAAGTCATCAAAAACATTCACAGTGCAGGATAGAAAACAGAACTCAAAAGAATGAACAAAATCCTGTTTTGATCTGATTCTTATTTAGATCAAACCCTTATTTCAAGATTTTAAGCTGAATGTTTATAAAGATAGATGTATTGATCCCTCAGGGGGAAGTTATACTTTTCCCCCTTATGTTAGATGAGTAGTTCACTTTTTTAAAATAAAACTTTTGCTGATAATTTACTCACCCCCATGTCATCCAAGATATACATGTCTTTCTTTCTTCAGTCGAAAAGAAATTAAGGTTTTTTGATAAGGGTTTTATCAAGCGAAACCATCACTCATTAAAAAAAACAAAAAACAAAAAAAAAACAAAGTTTAACTTTTATAAGCACAAATGCTCTCCTTGCTCTGTTCTGTGATGCGCGTTCGTGACTCTCCTGTTCGAACTCGTTCATCAAAATGAACAAATTCAACGAACGAAATGAAAAAAAATGACTCAAGAGCAAGGCGACCATTTGAGCTTATAAAACTGACCGTTTCGCTTGATAAGACCCTTATTCATCGTCTGGAGTCGTTTAAAGCCCTTTGAACGGTTTGCACTGAAAGTGTCTTTTGGACCTTGAACCATTTGGTCCCCATTGAAGTCCATTATATGGAGAAAAATCCTGGAATGTTTTCATCAAAAACCTTAATTTCTTTTCGACTGAAGAAAGAAAGACATGGACATCTTGGATGACATGGGGGTGAGTAAATTATCAGCAAAAGTTTTTTCTAAAAGTGAACTACTCCTTTAATACTAGAGATAAATTTGAATGATCAATTAACACTTCCAATGACACCTGACTCTTACAGCTTCATTATGCTGTTTTCCGTCAGACAAGCAGCTAAAATATGCAGTGTGATTATACAAAGCCACTTTCAAATTCATGTAGCCAGCTTTATCTCACAATATCTTGGAAATCAGCAAATAATTAAATATATATGGTGTAAAAATACACGCTAGTGTTAGAAGTATAACATTATCAGACAAACAGCTTTCTCAACCATACATTGGAAAAACAAGAGCTTTACACCTCAAGACAAAGCTTGTCATGCTGCATTTAAAATTCAATGCATTTTCAATACAATTGTATTACATTGTAGGCAAAAACTTGCTGCCTCAAGTAAAAAAAAAAAAAACTTGAAATCAGTGCAGAGAAAAATTATTGACAAATAAGTAAACTCCTCATTTTAACCAGACCAAAGCTGCAAAAACAGGCCTAGTTTTGCAGCCACAAAGTGATCAGAAGTCAATGACTATTAATGAGAGTTGGTAAAAGATAGAATGTGAGATACATGTGACCAGGAACAGGAAGTAACCACCTAGCAACCACCCACTATAGCAACACCACAAGACTCACATGGAGCTCCTTATTAACCGCACAACCAAGCCCTGGCGATCACATAACCACTTTGTTGCTGGAGCAGTGTTGCATTAAGTTTTGCAGTCACAAATCAAAAACAAAACCAAACATTTGGTTTACTGCTGATGGTGCAGCAATTATGCACTTTTTTCTCACAATAAAGCAAATGAGTTTTGTATAATGGAGTGTTGTAATTTTAGGTGTAATCTGCACTATTAACAAATAACTCAACATGACAGCCTCTCTCCATTTAGGAAGAATAACTGGCTATTATAATGAAACCCCCGAAAGTCCTGCTGAATATTGCGGAGTTAATATTCAGAGTCTCTCTCTGAAGACCTCTCAGGAATCATTGTGTCATAAACTCACTGGTATACTTCTAATCCCAGTCTAATTACTGATGCTCCATTAATGCAATAGACATACAACAGCCCATTCAGTAGATGTGAGATGTGCGGTCTCACGATGGCACTATGGTCGGGTGTTTGCTCGGTAAGTGTCTCTATTAGGAAGCACTGACAATGTTGGACAGAAACTGCTATTTTTAGTTTTAGGATGAAATAATGTTGGAGGGCTGAAATGTGACGTTTAATTAATGCTTCTCCGATGTTTAGCGCACACAACGTGGATAAGCTACAACAGGAGGTTTTATTGAGAGCATATGATTGACGTGGAGAGAAAAACAAAGCAATTCTTTTCCTTTTCATTAGTGAACAGGAAGCAAGTAGACGTAAAAGAGGAATGGTCAACCAGGAATCAATTTACAAATAAATGACTTCAAATTACTGTTCAAATCCCTAGCATTAATAATATGAGGAATACTAATAACCTTATCAAATCAAACAGCCATAACCATAGATATGTATATAAAGGCTAGAGTTTCCATCGTCATCAACGGCGGCCATCTTGTCACAGACAAGCTGATGTAAGATGAGTGGTCAGCACGAACACATATCTCGTTGAAATCTTGACGGATTTACAAACGGTTTGGTTTCTTACAAACGCTATTAACGTGGCTATAATTATCTGGATGATTATTTATTTATACACTTTTTATTCATAAGTATGCAGAAATATAATTTGTCATAATTATAACAAAACAAACCATTTGAAAATCAGTAGAAAATTGAGCAAGTTATGGTCATTTAAATAGTACATGTACCATTAACACAATGTTACGAGTGAGCGAGCTGCCTGTGCCAAGATGGCCGCCTGGTGCAGGCATCGTCCTCCATTGGCCAGCAGCGTGGACGACATATCTAGCCTTTATATAGATATCTATGGCCATAACACCCCAAAAGCCTTATAACAACAGGGGAAATTCTGTCACCATTGACTTCCATAGTATTTTTTTTTTTTCTACTATGGAAGTCAATGGTGCCAAACAACAATCGTTCTTCAAAACATCTTCCTTTGTGTTCAGCAGAAGAAAGAAACTCATATAGGTTGAGGGTGAGTAAATGGGTGGAGTATCCCTTTAACGGATATCCCAGAACTAAAGCCCAAAACCTCAGGCAAATGGATGCTGTTCACAATCGCTGTGTATGAATTTGTAAATTATTGCTTCCAGGACTCAAAGCATTCTTGGTTTTGAGGAATATCCTCTTTCATAATCCTCATATCCATGTATTGTTCCTGGAATCATACCTGGAAGAAGGAGCTTTCACAGAGGGTGTCATGGCAGATGTCCAGGTGGCTCTGGGGGCCCTCGGCTGTCGCTTGGCCTTCTGGGACAGATCCGCTGGGCTGGCAGCTCTGAGAAAAGGACTGGATGTAATGAGCAGCCACCGTCCAGAACTGAAGGTCTGATTCATCACCAAACAGCCTGATCAAATATTAATAAAAATAATGAGAGGAACTCCAAGGCAAAAACAACAACAACAAAGTGAAGGTGCTTGGATCCATAATTAGAAAATCTTTACAAATATAGTAGGGTTCATATCATTTAAAGGATTAGTTCACTTCAGAATTATATTTCCTGATATTTTGCTCGCCCCCACGTCACCCGAGATGTTCTTCAGTCGAAAAGAAATGAAGGTTTTTGAGGAAAACATTGCAGGATTTTTCTCCATCTTGCGATGCGCCACACACAGTGATGGGGAAGTTACTTTTAAAAAGTAGTGTATCTCGTTACTCGTCACTTTTTTTTTTTTTAAGTAATCCGTTACTTTACTTAGTTACCCCATATGGAAAGTAACTTTTTACGTTACTTTTACGTTGCTCGACCCAATTTCTTGGCCTTCATAAAGTCCTACTATGCATAATGCCATATATAATGCCATAAATGCATTTAGCAAAATTCTGAATATTTATGAATAAATGCCCATTAATGGTTAGACATATGCTATGCATGGGCGGCTCCCCGTTTCTAGAAGCAATTATATTCAGGCTGTATTCTGGGAAGTCCTGAACAGCATGGTGAAGAAAGAAAGAAATAAAATAAAAAAGCTTTTTTTAAGTGAGGTTTACTAACACGACTGAGCTATCTGTTAAAGCTTGCCTACTCTTTTGCTACACAACAGTACATGCTTTTAGGGCGTAGTATAAGTAGACGAATTGGGATGCAGCAAATGTTTAAATGCCATTCACAAAAAAGGAAAAACAACAATGTCGGATGATTTGGGGGGGGATGAGATTTGTGAAACTAAACACACGTGACCTCGCAACGTGATTGGCTAGTGCAAGACGAGCATTTGTGGTTGAAAAGGGCATATATGTTTATCTTTTTATAGAAAATGGCCGACAGTTTGACTAGATAAGACTCTTATTCCTCAGATGAGATCGAGTCGATTTGTGGTTGAAAATCCATCTTTTTATAGAAAATGGCCGATAGTTTGACTAGATGAGTCTCTTATTCCTCAGATGAGATTGAGTCGAGACTTTGAAGCTGCACTGAAACTACAATTTGGACCTTCAAACAGTTGGACCCCATTGAAGTCACTATAAGCAGAAAAATCCTGGAATGTGTTCCTCAAAGACAGACATGAACATCTTAGATGAAGTGGGGGTGAGTAAATGATCCTTTAAACCTGAACTGGAATGCTTGGTCACTTACCGAGACACTAGGAGGCAGCGTTGCAGCAAGTTCAGATTTGGATCCTGGAGAACACTTTTGATGTCACTTCAGTGGGAAGACAAAAACTAGTTAGACATGACCCAGAATGTGAGAGCGGGCAGCGTGCGCTTTTAAAAAGCTCTTCACATTAGGCATTGGGAGCTATTTGAGGATCATTCTGTCCCTGCGTTTATTAATAGCTACTTTCTTTTTTGAAGGCAAAGAAATGGACTTGAATACCATACTTGAATTACAGAATTATTATAGAAACAGTGCTTTGTGATTTCTGGGAGTGAACATACTTAGAAAGAGAGTTGAGCTGTTCCTGGATCAGTCCCTTGATTTCATCTTTTTCTATGTAGTCTCTAAGGACGGAAGCACACAATACAAGTCAGCAGAAGAGATCATGTTTTGTCTGGATGAATCGAGTGTAAAAAGTATGTCATGAAACGATTCGAATAGACTAATTAAACAAAAATAAACTGTCGAAACAAGGGTTACCAGACATACTGATTGATCACTGGATTTCAGAAACAATGCTCAGGTATGCCGTGGCATTTAAACCATGCCCAATTGGGCCTAAAGTGTGCAAAGAAAACATCCCGCACACCATTACACCACCACCACCAGCCTGCACAGTGGGAACAAGGCATGACTTTTCTAAGATGCTTTCAGGCGTTCATTATCAAATCGTTTAAAGTTAAACAAAGATTTGTATTCGTATATCAGGCACCAAATGATTTATTTAAACAATTATACTGACAGTATTAGTGTGTGCATTTCTCCAATAAGACCCTCAACAGAATTTGTAACATACATGCTACTACAAGACTTTGACTTTAAAAAATCTCTCGAAAAGAGCAATATATACAGTGATGTGATTAAGTTTGGACACCCATGCTAAAGTTGCCTAAAAAGAGGAATAAAAAAATCATCTTTTGGATATTGATCTTAATGCCTTAATTAGAAAAATGAGGAAAACTCCAACCTTTAAGGACACCAATTTTCTTTATGAATGAATAATGTCTCATAAATAAATAAATGTTTTTCCTTAAAATACAGGGTGCATAAGTCAGGACACCCCTATGTTAAATTCCCATAGAGTCAGGCAGAGTTTTATTTTTAAAAGCCAGTTATTTCATGGATCCAGGATAATATGCATCCTGATAAAGTTCCCTTGGCCTTTGGAATTAAAATATCCCCACATCATCACACACCTTCCTCCACACCTAGAGATTGGCATGGTTTTACTTCAGTTAGCCTAATAGCTGGTTTGATTTGCATTGAAAGATGATCTTATGGAAAGTACCCCATGCCAATCTCTAGGTGTGGTGGAAGGTGTGTGATGATGTGGGGATATTTAAAGGGAACTTTATCAGGATGCATATTATCCTGGATCCATGAAATAACTGGCTTTTAAAAATAAAAATCTGCCTGACTCTATGGGAATTTAACATAGGGGTGTCCTGAATTATGCACCCTGTATTTTAAGGAAAAACGTTCATTTATTTATGATACATTTTTCATTCACAAAAAAAATTTGTGTCCTTAAAGGTTGGAGTTTTCCTCATTTTTCTAATTAAGGCATTAAGATCAATATCCAAAAGATGATTTTTTATTAATCTTTTTAGGCAACTTTAGCATGGGTGTCCAAACTTATTCACATCACTGTAGCTGAAAAATGATGTCGTTTATTAATAAAATATGATGTAATTTCCATGTCTTTTCTAGATCTGGAAATCACATCATTGCAAATCTATTCACAGAAATGTATCTAAATGCCACAATTATAAAGAAAAAAATATCATACGATACATCTGCGTGAAGGGATTCATAGAGAAAGACATTTCCCTTTGAAAAATTGACATGCATGTCTGTGAACTTTGTGAATAGGCTTTATATTAAACTCTCTGAAGCATGAAATATGAAATCACAAAAGATAAACAATGTTTCTCGTTCTACAAAGCAATAATAAAATTGCTTATGTCATGGCGCATTTTGATAGAGTTACACATTTTCCCGAACAGAATGTGATGAAGCACGACCAGGAACTACTTTTTAACGGATATGAATGAGTGTTAGCTCTTCCTGTCACTGCTGTGCTCACTCGATTACAATGCTATTTTACTGTTTATTGAAATAACTGGGTCAATGATATGATTCCTGGTTGTAAGAGTACGGGTAATAATATATTTTGATTTTATGATGCCTTGGTGATCAGTTATTGTGTCTTGTTTTTGATGTTATTAATGGGATTGACATTTCATGAAAATGAATCTTCAATCCATCAGCCCCACTGTACTGTGCTGGAAAATGGATGAAATCAGCAAGTACTACAAAGAAAGTACTGGTTATTGTACCAAATACTGTAGATTGGTGCATCCCTATTCCCTACATAAAAAAAATAAATTAAAAAAAGTTGTCACACTTTAGTTTAGGATCCAATTCTCACTATTAAATTTGACCTTTGCCTCAATAAACTTCTAATTACTGCTTATTAATAGGTTAATTAACAATTAGAACTAGTATGCTAGTTATTAGTGAGAAGTGGACCCTTAACTATAAATGTTACCGAAAGTTTTCTTTTTTGTTTTAACTAAGCTTTTGTTCTGGTCAGATTTAGTTTCAGTGAAGACTGTGAATGACTGTGAATGGATGAAACGGATGTGACAGAACAATGCAGCCGCCACGCACATTTGAGAGATGTCCATGGTGAATGTGTCGCCCCACGGCTGCAGCAGGAGAAAGGCCTTCAGTGTGAGAGCAGCACGTGGCAGCAGAAGATAGGGACACCACACTGGATCTGAAACACACACCACAGAGGCACGTATACATCTTAGGCTAATCTACACCGACACGTCTGTCTGACGCAATGACCCACTTAACCAAAGTTCTAGCACTGAAAAAATGACATTTCATAAATAAAGTGTAGCATTTGCACATACAAACATGAAGGTTGACTGGACTTCTCATTGACTTTCAGTGCTCTTAAAGGGACAGTTCACCCAAAAATGAAAATTCTGTCAGTATTTACTCACCCTCATGTTGTTCCAAACCTCTATGTGTTTATTTGTTCTGCTGAACACAAAGGAAGATGTTTGGAAGAATGTTTTAATCAAACAGATCTCATTCCCTATGGAAGTCAATGGGGATTGAGATCTGTTTGATTAAAACATTCTTCCAAATATCTTCCTTTGTGTTCAGCAGAACAAATAAACACATAGAGGTTTGGAACAACATGAGGGTGAGTAAATACTGACAGAATTTTCATTTTTGGGTGAATTAACCCTTTAAAAATCGCAATTACAATTTCAAGGGAATAATCGACAATTATGATTTTTGTCATAATCATGCAGCCATAAGAAAGCAGTGTAGCAAATCTAGTCCGCCAAACATATGTACATTCAATTTACATGCATAAAATATTTTATAAACTACCACGAGAGTTGTCATGACTGAAATCCATTTCAGTCATTTGAACCAGTGACGTTTTTTTCCAGCCAAAAGAGCTCACCTGTCAGGTCCTGCTCATCCATTCTGTAACTGGCAGACTTCATGGCCATCTCCAGCACTCTCACACAGCCATCATCCGATGCCAGCACCACTTTATCTGACGTGCACCAGTCGATATCCAGAATCCTGTAACTCACGTTACGCCCCATTCTGATGCTGCTCACCATCTGCACCTGTAGGAGTGTGTGACGGGCGGCATTAGCTTTCTTTTTTTTTTTCTTTTTTTTTATTAAGAAACCAAGCACATAAACAAATCAATAACAACGTCAAATCGTATTACAAACTTACAGTGCTCATCCTAGATTGAGAAAAAATAAAAAACAAAAAAATAATCTTAAGGAACAAAAGAACATGTTATGGCAAAAATGACAATTACATATTCAAAGAAATTAAATTAAAAAGGCAATTATTCAATAAGATTGTATACAAAAGAAGCAAGTTTCTCAGCATTCTTGTTATTAACCAATAACAAAGAGTTATAAAAAAGACTCAGCTCATTTCTCCAATGAGTAAAGTTAGGAATTATCTTGTAAAAACTACATTTATGAATGAAATGTTTACTTTAGAATTATG
Organism: Pimephales promelas; assembly: GCF_988280905.1. Lineage (NCBI taxonomy): Eukaryota > Metazoa > Chordata > Actinopteri > Cypriniformes > Leuciscidae > Pimephales > Pimephales promelas. Next base: position 34,086,351 of record NC_142779.1, read on the forward strand.
TTGTTAATGCCAAAATCATTGTGATCATTACGAAAAATACCGAATTTTATATCATGAATTGTTAGATTCATCAACTGAAATCCTTTGGACACAAACAATTGTTAAAGGTCCAGCCAAAACCTTTTTACAATTTCACACAAATACAACAGATGATCCAAATCTTCGGGTTCAGTTTCACAAAAGTTGCAATTTCCTACATCCATTTTAAATCAAGAAAAACACAGGCACACGCTGATACTGGTGGAGTATCATCAGCACTCTCAAAGGCCTCTCGTCCAATTCGATTTGGGGACCGGAACGGTTGTGTATACATTATATAGCAACAAACACACTTCAGAGTTTCCCAGGATATAAAATATTGTATTCTGTCAAAAACCCTTGAAAGAGTACACTCTCAGAAAAAAGGTACAAAAGCTGGCACCGGGGCTGTACCTTTTCAAAAGGTAAACTTTTTCCATTTTAGGGTGTTAATATGTACATTTTAGCTGCTAATATGTACATTGTAGGTGCCAATATTAAAATTTTAGGTGTTAATATATACATTTTAGGTGCTATTATGTGCATTTAGGTGCTAATATGTACATTTTAGGTGTTAATATGTCCATTTTAGGTGCTAATATATACATTTTAGGTGCTATTATGTGCATCAAGGTGCTAATATGTCCATTTTAGGTGTTAATATGAACATTTTAGGTGCTAATGTGTACATTTTAGGTGTTAATATGTACATTTAGGTGCTATTATGTACATTTAGGTGCTAATATCTCCATTTTAGTTGCTAATATGTCCATTTTAGGTGCTAAAATTTACATTTTAGGTGCTATTATGTACATTTAGGTGCTAATATATACATTGTAGGTGCTGTTATGTACATTTAAGTGTTAATATGTACATTTTAGGTGCTATTATTTACATTTTAGGTGCTAAAAGTACCATTAAGGTACCAATATGCACCCTAAAAGTGTACCTTTTGAAAAGGTACAGCCCCAGTGACAGCTTTTGGACATTTTTTTCTGAGAGTGTAAAATCAGCTTTTTTGAGCTTTTTCAGCTGGATAGAAAATGGCTGCTATGGGGGACTGCTAAGATGGTGGCTCTTGCTTCATAAGGACTTGAAGCGAAATGAAGCAGTTGTGCTTCTGTATCTCTGCATGCTAATGTTTTAAATGAATACATAATAAATAAACCACACACACCTCTTTGGTATCCCAGACCTCAGCTCCGTCAGTGTACATCACTAAAAGTTTTTGGTTGCCTTTCCCTGGAGCAAAACGAATCTTCTTCACCCACCCGCGATGTGTAGGTACACCCCTGAAGAATATAAATGATTGTGACATGTTATCAACACGGTAAAAGAGTGTGTGGTGAACACAGCTGCACTTTTCTCAACTCAGTCCCTTATGATGTGTCAGTTCAGTAAATAGTTTTGGAATTAAACGTGTTTCCACACGTACATGACTGGAGACGTGTACGTGTCAGTGACTTGCTGAGTTATTAGTGATGTGTACATTTGTACCTTGAAAGACGGGCCTTTAGGTCCCAAAAATTGAGGTTTCCATCTACATCTCCCAGAACTAGAGTGTCTCCTTTCCATGCAATACAGGCAATACTCCCCATACTGCCCTGAAAGAGAAAAGACATTTAGATTCTGGCATAAAAGACATAGTGCCACAACACCTATAGAGTTGTCACAATGTTAATGTTAAGAGCCGCTATCATAGCATTTGAAATGTTCCTATTTTTGTTTTAAGAGTTCCCAAAAACAGTTTAACGTGCATGCGAGGATAAAAACACTTTATTTGTCTTATAATACGCATTTCATTTTAACTGATTTGCTCAACGACTCCCAAATGATTCGCTCGACGATTCATTTCCCAAACACGAATCTGCGGCGGTTGGTCACATGACCCAGTCAGTTGTTATTGGTAAACCGTAGGCAGAGACTGTCGGCAACGGAACGCCCATAACCAGGATTATAGCTTGTCAAGTGTTGACATTTTTGTAGGTACACTTCAACTATGAGAGACAAAATGAGAAATAACATCCAGGAAATCACATTGTAGAATTTTTAAAGAATTTATTTGTAAATTTTGGTGGAAAAAAATGTATTTGGTCAATAACAAAAGTTCAAATCAATACTTTGTAACATAACCTTTGTTGGCAATGACGGAGGTCAAACTTTTCCTGGTTTGCACAAACTGTAGCTGGTGTTTTGGCCCATTCCTCCATGCAGATCTCCTCTAGAGCAGTGATGTTTCGGGGCAACACAGACTTTCAACTCCCTCCACAAATTTTCTATGGGGTTGTGGGCTAGGCCACTCCAGGACCTTGAAATGCTTTTTCCGGAGCCACTCCTTCGTGTGTTTGGGATCATTGTCATTCTGGAAGACCCAGCCTCGTTTCATCTTCAAGGCTCACTGATGGAAGGAGGTTTTGGCTTAAAATCTCACAATACATGGCCCCGTTCATTCTTCCCTCAACACGGATCAGTCGTCCTGGTCTCTTTGCAGAAAAACAGCCCCAAAGCATGATGGTTCCTCCCCCATGCTTCACAGTTGGTATGCTGTTCTTGGGATTTATGCAGCTCTGCATTCTTCTTCCTCCAAACATGACGAGTTGAGTTTTTACCAAATGTTCTATTTTGGTTTCATCTGACCACATGATATTGTCCCAATCCTCTTCTGGATCATCCATATGCTCTCTGGCATCTTCAGACGGGCGTGGACATGTACTGGCTTAAGCAGGGGGACGCGCCGGGCACTGCAGGATTCGAGTCCCTCTCGGTGTAGTGTGTTACTGATGGTAGCCTTTGTTACTTTGGTCCCAGCTCTCTGCAGGTCATTCATCAGGTCCCTCCGTGTAGTTCTGGGATTTTTGCTCACAGTTCTCATGATCATGTTGACCCCACGGGATGAGATCTTGCGTGGCGCCCCAGATCGAGGGAGATTATCAGTGGTCTTGTATGTCTTCCATTTTCTTACAATTGCTCCCACAGTTGATTTATTCACACCACGCTGTTTGCCTATTGTAGATTCACTCTTCCCAGTCTGGTGCAGGTCTACAATGTTCTTCCTGGTGACAGCTCTTTGGTCTTGGCAATGGTTGAGTTTGGAGTGTGACTGTTTGAGTCTTTTATACAGATAACGGGTTCAAACTGGTGCCGATAATACAGGTAACGAGTGGAGGACAGAAGAGAAGTTACAGTCGGTGAGAGCCAGAAATCTTGCTGGTTTGTTGATGAGCAAATACTTATTTTCCTCCATAATTTACAAATAAATTCTTTAAAAATCCTACAATGTGATTTCCTGGATTTTGTTTCTCATTTTGTCTCTCATAGTTGAAGTGTACCTATGATGAAAATTAGACCTCTCTCATTATTCTAAGTAGGAGAACTTGCACAATCAGTGGCTGACTAAATATTCTTTGGCGCCCTTTTCCACCCAGGGAGAGCAAGTTCATTCCCTAGTTTACTGACATGCGTCTGTGGAGGGAAAAGTCCGCTTTGCACGGGTGCAAAATACGAATGATATATGTGTCAGTGTACAGAGTCGATTGTGCCGGGTACAAGATAGGGCCCAGAGAGTGATGACAAATGCCAACAGACTAAACAAATTCAAAACACATACTTAACCTTCAAATGGTCTTCGTTTTCTGTTTACACTTCTGGGCTTCGGGGTCTATACGACCCCAACAATTGATTGAGTAACCGTACAAAAAATTTACATTTTTAATCAGACAAATAATATATCATTTTTTTGTTTACTTCTCATTTATTCATTAATGCTGTGTTTTTGGAGATATAAAGTACTTTTTTAACTCCAAACTACACCATTAGCTTGCATGTGAAATGCTCTAGTACTAGGCCTTCATTTCTGTGAAAAAATTTTCAGATTTATGCCAGATTGTTTTTTTTTGTTTTTGTTTTTTTTGTTTTGTTTTTTTGACTCATTAAGAAAATATATTAAGTTTTTTTTTTCACATTTCCCATTCATTTCAATGTGGGGTCATATTAACCCCAAAGACCAGAAGTGTACAAATTTTTTTTTACATACCTTCAGAACAACCGAATCAAGCCCAGTTTTTTTTTTGTGTGTGTATAGATAGATAATGTATGAAAAGTCACAAAATCTTATTCCACTGAGATGAAGGGAACCTTTTTTTATTAAGTAAATTCGATTGGGGTCGTATAGACCCCATGACCCAATTGAGGGATACGTACTATATCTACATAGCGATTTTAAACATTCATACTACAAAAAAAAAAAAAAAAATATTGCTAAATATTGTGATTACATTTCAACTGCAAATATCCCCAAAGGAAAAGTCCTCATGTTTTTATCTAATAAGATTAAGTTCTCAGTCTATTAATTTCTTCATATAATCATCTTTGTTTGGTAATTTCCTTCATCTTATTTTTTTAATAGAAATTACAGTTGAATGAACAGAATTAATGCAACAAATGAACACTGGTAACTAAGAATATGAGTGTCACTGGTGGGTATGCTGAAAATATACAGTATATATGGGTCGCTTACAAACTCAAACTACCAACAGTGAAATTAAAAGAGAATGGATCTGAACAACCGATCAGAAATAGAAATAGTGGCTTGTGGAAAAAAAGAGCCCTGCAGGAGATAAAAGGATAATGAGGATGAAGAAGGGAGCCATTTTCTCTCCATCTCCTCTTTCATCTCAAAAGTTTAAAACTGCAGATGTTTCAACATTAGCAGGAAATGTTTGAAAACTCCTTTGATCCATCAAAAGAGTGTGTACTGCTGCTGTATTTATTACATGCTGTCTCTGGGACTTTACAAAATGTTCATCTGAAAGAGAACCTGCTTTCATGTATGACTGATTATTATCTGTGATGGGACAAACAGGCTATAGGGATACAAAAATAAAAGTTTATGTATTAAGCATTTGTGTTGGATTAAATGGGTGCGACATTCACTTTCTTACAAAATGTGTGAGGAAATCTAGCATTCAAAATAATGAACACATTAAGTGTACAGGAGGGTTTCAAACTGATTTTTAGCTTTATACGTATATCAAATTGTCACCAACAACAGACAGATCATTTGACCGACTTGCTGAACATATGATCACATTTTGGTCACACTTTAGATTAGGTCACTATTTACTACCAACTTTGTCCTCAATAAACTCCTAATTACTGCTTTATTAATAGTTAGTTAGTTGTTGAGTTTAGGTATTGGCTAGGATTCAGAGATGTAGAATAAGGTCAGGCAGAATAACGCATTAATATGTGTTTTATAAGTAAGGGTGTTGAACAATATATCGTGCCACAATATATATATCGCAATACAAAAATGCAACAACACGTATCGTGGATAGTCCCCCCAAAATAAAAATAACGGTGAGAAAAATTTCAAGCTTTCAGAGTAAAAAGTGGCCAAAGTTATTTTAAATATAGTTAATGCCCGACGAGGTGTCTAAAGTTTAAAGTATTAATGGACGACGGCGAGGCGTGAACCGTTCGACGAGCAGCGAAGTCCATTAATACCTGTCAATGGACCCCTCGATGGGCATTAACACGCTGGTCACTTGCCAAATAAAACATTTTTAAAACATTGGTTTCAATTTTAATTAGTTTACAATCGAAATCTAAAGTTTTTACCAACAATAACTTGGTTTCCCTGGTTGCTATCCTCTATCACTTTTTAATGGACACCCTGCAGCCAATCAGAATCGAGTATTCACCCAGACCATGGTATAAGTACTAATAAACAGCCAATATACTGTAGTAATATAGATGCTAATAAGCAACTTAAAAGTGAGAAATGGACCCTAAACTAAAATGAACCCAAATGTTTAATATCACATGCACGTATTATTATTATTATCGTATCTTGCTTTACACTAGGTTCAATTTATAAATAAAGGAAATTGTCTTAAAAATCCCAAGCAATTTCTTCACAAATGTCATGATGATGTTGATATGTGACATTGACAGTTGACATAGTTTTGATTTTTCCAGCTAGCGAGACCAGTGCGAGACCCTCTTGGAGCTGACCCTCTTGCTAATAATAATTTGCCAGATCTTCATCAAAGCAACTATACGAAGAAAAAAAAAATATATAAAAATAATTATGATGCGTCCTAGCAGGGCGATAGAGACCCCCGATACGAAATGTGTCAATCAGAACGACATATTAAGCATATAGCCTTCACTATCAATAGAAACTTACCATTTTATGATTAAGAATAAGCTAGATCAGAACTAAGAAGCACACTCACATCAGGTGGAATACGTGCGCCATCCTTCACGCTGTTGCCTTCCACGGTGATGTGATAGACCTGGCCGTCTGTGTCAGTAAACACAAAGTGTTCTCGAGCCGATATGCCCTGACCCGTTTCAGACTTGCTCTCAGCGTCCTGCAACATACTGACAGACAGCAACAGACAGCTTAGACTGGAGCGTGTACCAAAGTACCAATGATTAGTGAATCAAAGCTCGACTCGAATTAAAAATTCTATAATTTAACCATTAAATTCCAAACGTTGGTTACTTAAAGGGATAGTTCACTTTGAAATTCATTTTTGGTATGTTTTAGCTTTCCTCAAGGGCATCCAAGATGTAGTTGTCTTAGTTTCCGCAGTATTTTCAATTTTGATATTTTTAGGTCAAACCGTTCTTGTCTGTCAGTCATATAATAGAGGTCTATGGTCACCACCTCAAAGAGCATGCACAGAGAAGTCCAAATTAAACATGATTTAATGACTCGTAAATGTAAGTACACATTCATGTACAATCATAAATCATGTTTAATTTGGACTTCTCTGTGCATTCTCTTTGAGGTGGTGACCATAGACCTGCATTATATGACTGACAGACAAGAACGGTTTGACACAGAGATTAGCGTTAACTTTCACTGTGAAGATCTAAACATATTTAGATATACAGGAAATCACAATGGAAGACAATTTCGATATAATAACAAACATAGTTTAATTTTTTTTCCGCAACCATGCGAGAGATCACTTCCAGCGTTTGCTCAGACCGAAGCGCCCGCGCCCTCAGATCACTTGGACGTGGCTGTGGTTACAAGACGTAAAAACGATATAAATACTGTTCGTTTTCTCACACAAACCGCTCGTTTCGTGTCTTAGGCCATCAATGTGTACTTACATTTACGAGTCATTAAATCATGTTTAATTTGGACTTCTCTGTGCATGCTTTTTGAGGTGGTGACCATAGACCTCCATTATATGACTGACAGACAAGAACGGTTTGACCTAAAAATATCAAAATTGAAACTACTGTGAAAACAAAGACACCTACATCTTGGATGCCCTTGAGGTAAAATAAAACATGCCAAAAATGTATTTCAAAGTGAACTATCCCTTTAATTTCTTTCAGGGAACACAAAATATTTGATGTAGATTTCGGAGCTTGACATTGCATGTTTTCATTGTTCAATAAATCTTTGTTTTGTGCGTGTTCTCCAGGAAAGACAAGGTGATGAGTAAGAGATGACAGTTGTGATTTTAAGTTCATCAGACCTGATGACGGAGGACTCGACACTGCTCTGCTCCGCATCGGCGAGCGTGGTCTGTCTGGCCATGGCCTCGCGCGCAGCAAGCTGCTTTTTCTTCAAGCTTTTAAGGTTATGGGAAGGAGACCACTCCTGTTTACACACAAATACATGTTATCATGAGTCACTGCACAGACAGTTTTAATGTGAGCAAATGCTCAAAGAATATTGGTGAACATATTTGATGGAGGTCATAAACTGCATTTGATCAATCGCATTTGGTCATAAACCCTATTGTTTTAGATAGGATTATTATTATTAGGTGTTCAAATTAGGATATGCAACATATGATTCTGAAGAGGTCAGTAATAGGTGACAGTGGTTTATGATTCCCCTCAAGCAAACTCAGATGTTCATGCAGTATTGCCTTTACAGTTTTATTTCATATTTTGAAGGTTTTTACAGAGGTGTCTGCTCATATATATAATTTGTCTAATTGTATATTACATTTTACATTTTTTATATTACATTTAAAAGGCCTTCTCTAATCAAGTATGGTGCTATCTATTAGTTAAATGTTCTTTTCCCAATTCACCTGATGTGTATTTTTTACTTTTTTATTGGCTTCTCTTTAGGTTGAATGTTAAAGCTATTAATATAACTGTGAAATACATCTCCGCTACTTCAGAAAAAAACGTATGTGTTATCACCAGTTTTGGAACAGTGTCACCCACTGATCACAATTAGACTAAATGTCTATTTTCTTCAAATTTCTAATAATTTCTAATAGAGTGCCGAAGTTATGACGTCACTTTGTAGGCCAAAACGCAGAAATTTTAGCACTCCTGGTTCCCTCGCCCTAAAGTCTATGGGTTTCTGCTAAATCGCCTGAAATAGGGTCTGTGGTGAACAAAGCCTCTAAATATTTTCACGTTTTGATCTATGCCATAAAACACAGTTATAACCTGCTTGTGACTTTTTTTTTTTTTACTTTATTGTGTCTGCTTGTGGCGGTCTTTTAAACTTTTATCAAATCAAATCAAATCAAATTTATTTATATAGCACAATTCATCCCATCAAAGTAATTCAAAGCGCTTTACAAAAAGTAAAAAAACATCATGATAAAATACCAAATACAAACATGCACAAAAAAATGTAAGACTTAATAAAAAATAAAAATAAATAAACAGATGTAAAACTGCACAGAATAGCTAATTTTAAAAGCTCAGTCATAAGCTTGAGAGAAAAGAAATGTTTTCAACTTAGATTTAAAAATCAATACGTTCGGGGCACATCTAATATCTTCTGGTAGTTTATTCCATATATTTATAGTTTATTCCTGGTAGTTTATTCCTCTATTTATATAGGCTTCAAAATGTATAAATTTTGGATTTACTTGTAAAGAAGATTATCTTGATAGACAAAACGTGTAAGGGTCAAAACTCTTTGTTAAACACAGATCTTTTTTTTTGCGATTTTCCAAAAGTCTATGGGGAAAATGCATAGCTTTTCGATCGAGGGAACCCAACTTCGGCACTCTATAGACTCTAATACCACTCTAATATCAAAAACCTGAATGACAAAGACAACGAGTAAGGGTCTCATTACTCAAGCGAAACGATCGCTCATTTAAAAAAATGACAAAGTTTAAGTTTGATAAGCTCAAATGCTCGCCTTGCTCTGTTCGGCGATGCACGTTCGTGACTCTCCTGTTCGAACTCGTTCATCAAAATAAACAAATCTTTTTCAGAGTCAATTCGTTCGTTTCGTTCGTTGAATGAACCAAATGACTCGGAAAAAGATTAGTTCATTTTAATGAACGAGTTCGAAAAGGAGAGTCAAGTCTGGAATAGTTTAAAGCCCTTTGAACAGTTTGCAGTTTGTACTGAAAGTGACTTTTGGACCTTGAACAGTTTGGTTCCCAGTGAAGTCCATTTTATGGAGAAAAATCCTGGAATGTTTTCATTAAAAACCTTAATTTCTTTTCGACTGAAGAAAGAAAGACATGGACATCTTGGATGACATGGGGGTGAGTAAATTATCAGCAAAAGGTTTTTAAAAAAAATGTAACTACTCCTTTAAAAACGCTTCAAACTCTGTAATTTCTGATCTAGAAGACGCCGGCACGTATTTAACCCCTAGAAAATAATCAAGATGCAAATGAGCGCCGGGGAGAGAGACTGCATTTATTACTAAGGTTATTGTTGGGTTTATTTGCAAGTCTTCGCTAGCGGCGCCATTACAATGTTTACTGGCCCTTGTAGTTAAAACCCCACAGCGACTTCACTCATCAATGGGTTTGTGAGGTGATAAAGCCAGTCTCTTTGCAGGGAAAGATTCAGAGTAATAAACCTGCATACTTAAAAAGCTAAACAGTAACGCAGACGAACTGAAACATGAAAGTTCAAAACAATAAGCAACAATTTAAGCAATAAGCAGATCAGCACATTGTGAGTTTGATACAGTACCAGGGCAGTGACAGTAGGGAAGTTCTTGGCCATCTCGCGTAGCAATGTTCCCGTGCGGACGTCCCAGAGCTCCAGCGGTTTATCTCTGAACACCACCACCAGGTACTGCCTAAACAACACCATGTACACACACATTTACTTCGTCTTTTGAATTATACCAGACATTTATGAAGAAAAAAAAACAGCATCCTACATTAAAAGTAAGCATATCAAATGTTTTGTAATTCTACTGTAGACCGTTTCACAATCTGGCTTCATTAAAGTTAGCCTTGCTTAACCGATTGACCGGTTGGGACAGAGGCTCAGTGGGCAGAAGCGTTGTCTCACAGCAAGAAGGTCTAAGTCAGAATTGGTCTAATAAAACATTGGTACCTAGTCAACCGTTCTCAGAGATTTGTTTTCATGATAATCGAATGTAAAGAGTTTTATCTCCAAAAACTGTTTAGCGTATAATGCTAGTAATGGGGGCATTTAATATGTAAAAAAAAAAAAATCGCTAGTTTATACCACTAACAAGGCTCAAAATAGCCCCACACTAACGCAGTAACATAATGAGGGTCCTTACATGCAAAGCGAAGCATTGAGAACTTTGTAAGTGTACAGACCGTTTAATAAGAGGATATTTTATAAAGACAGTTCACTTCGTGTATACAGGCAGCAGCCATCTTGGAAAACAGTCTCGATAAGTCGAACCACGAACGCCGTTCATACAGTTCAGCTCATTCAGCACGTCGTTCGTAGTTCGACTTGTCGAGACTGTTTTCCAAAGACAGCCAAAGACCAATGTGTTATTAGATCAAAGGTTCATTTTGCGCCGGAGTTCTCCTTTAACATGTCTGAATGTAGGTACACATCTACAAAGCTTTTTTATTATTTATTTTAATTTTCTTTTATTTTTTTTGTATTTGTTTACTGATTGATGTATTGACTTTATTAATTATTTTCTCATTGCTTATGTAATGGCCAATGCTTTGGTAATACTCTACAAGTCCTGCCAATAAAGGTCGTTCTGTGTTGCCATGTTCTCCCTGTGTTGGCGTGGGTTTCCTCCGGGTTTCTCCAATTTCCCCCATAATCCAAAAGCAGGCAGCATAGGTGAATTGGAGACACTAAATTGTCCATAGTGTGAGTTAGGGCTGGGTAATAAATATCCATTTCTCGATGTTAATCGATTCTCATTTTTACGAACCGATATCGATTCTTAAATCTCAAGAATCGCTTAGTCATCCTGTTTCATTTGAATGAATGGGATATTGTATCGCGGCTGCGCGCATCCAAAAAATCGCAATAATCTTTGTCCTTTGTTACTATTGATATGAAACAAAGTCTCGATTTTCAAATTACGTCCATTTTCTTTAGAAATTCAAAAACATAAATAGCGTTTTGTCGCTGTGGCGTGAGATCGCTCTAGAGAAGCAGCAGCGCTGATCTCTCTTCCGACTTAATAATACCAGTCACAGCGCCAAATAAACATGAATGAGCATCTGAAAGTGTGTTAAAGATAGAGTACAACTTATCGAAATCCGTATCATGTCACATTGATTCGCTCAATCAGCGTTTCAACCGTGGAAAGACGTCAGTTAAACAGCTTGTAATCAATGTATCGTCATATTTACCTCAGAAAACCCACATAAACTCGTTAGTCAGCTAGAAGAGTTATTAATATATATATATTTTTCTAAATATATACACCATATTACATATGCATTATAATCTTAATGTTCTTCAATATTTAATGCATATTTGAATAAATCTGGCAAGTTTTTTTATGACAGCCACCATTTAAATGTTTATATTTTATATAATCTTCTTATTATAAAAAATAAAAAAGTGTCATTTAAGTGTTTGTATAGCTACAAAACAGTTAATTATTACCTTCATATTAGGTTAATGAAGCCTAGTAGGCTACAACTAGACTCCCATAGTTTACAGCTTTAGTTAAGAGATTTGATTTCCTTGAGAAAATTTGCCATTTATTATAACTGATATCCAAAATAATCAATATTGAATCGAAATCGAATCGAATTGCAAGCTTGTGAATCGAAATCGAATCGAATTGTGAAATTTGACTGACCAACTGTTAAGATGTGGTTTTGTGTGTTTTCGGTATTAGTGATTCCCCGTCGATTATTTGTCCCAGGTGTTTCTTATTTCTCACGCCCCCTTGTTATCTTGTCAAGCTCGTTTGTCCTGAAATATTTAAGCCCTGTGTTTCTGCCCTGTCTTGGTTGGTTGTTGAATTTATGTACGTGAACGAGTCCTGCTTCTAGTCTTGTATCCTGTTCCTAAGTTTGTTAATAAAGCTACACTGCGTTTGGATCCAGCCTCAGCACTATTTCTCCGCACAGCGTCACACCAACAAAGCCTTTCTGCACCATTAGTAGTCAATTTATTCACCGTTCATGTTGGGTTACCATATTTTACAGGGACTAGAATTGCCATTTAAAGGTATTGCCATCCTTAAAAATGACATCTTGTCCCAACAACATATTATTATTATTTTTTTACCCAGACCACACAAAGGCTAGCTGTGCATTCAATTATTTTTAACTATACATTTTATGTAATGGGCAATTACAGCGTTATGGATGTGACATTTGAACTCATAATGACAGGTGAAATGTCTCAGAAATAAAAAAAACTTCTTACAATATTTACTTTGGAAATGCATATTCTCAGAGCACCCAATCTGGGGAATTGACAGGCAAAATATGTTTTTCTAAAATATATTTAAGCATCCCCAAAAAAGGAAAATACGCATGCGTTATGGATGTGACGGGAAATGACAGTGTTTTTGGTATACTATTCGATTTCCTTTAAAGTCTGTGAACTTTTAAATCCACATGATGAAGGGGTCTTAGCTGAACATAAAAATATCAATGTTTAAAATATATATATTTTTATGAAGTGTACTATGAGGAAAACCATCGTTATGGATGTGACAAAAACCTTGTTATGGATGTGACGCATCTGAAATACATAGAATCTGTTTGGAAAATCAACAAACAAACCATCATGGCACTTTTGTTGACTGTTTGTTTTCACATTAGGAAATGAAATGTCTGAAATGATTCTGAAGATGACGCCCCCATTAAGAATTATTTATTTTTTTAGCTTGGATATTACTTAATGTGTTGCTCTAGACTATGCTCTATGCTTCCCAATCAATATTAGGAATCACTACCACACAATCCAAATAATTGTTTTGGACTTCTTTGTTCATAAATATTTTAGGTGTTTCATAAATATTTTTGTGTTTCACCTAGTCTTGATTTGAATGGGACACACCACACCGATTTGTAAGGGTTGTATACGGTGTAAATGTTTCAACTTGAAGCTCAAAATGGATCACAAAATTCACATTCACAGAGCTACACAGTCACAGTGAGACTCTCCAATGGAAATCAATAATGTCTGTCATTTCTTGTAAACAGTGAAAAGGTGTCTTTGGGGTTGGCTGATAACCAGCAGACACTTGACTGAATGCTTTCAAACTGCAGTTTGGAAAGTGATAAAGGTGATAGTTCTGAAACGACGGCAAACAATAAATAAAATCCCGTCTACTGCAAGGTTAGGGAATGAGACATCACTCAGGATGTCCCCGTGTTGAAGTGCTGCAATGTGAGACAGATGGTGAGTGTGCACCCCAGACACCGTACAGATAATAGCAAATAATTACAGAGAGTAGTTAGTGCATGTCCGTATTTGACACCACTGATGAGGGAAACGTGTTTAAGAGCTCGCTGAGGTGTTTGCGCCAGAGTGAGAAGAATTTGGTACTTACTTCAGATGGGACACTTTAATCATTTCAATGGCTGGTTCATCATTCCCACGCTCGCCTCGAAATGCAAAGCACCGCCCTGAGAGAGAAAGCACAAAACACTCATTATTCAAACAAACAAACTAACAATAAATAAATGAATGGTCTCTTAAATATATTAAAACACACAAATGATGGGACTTGTATGGTAGATTTAAGCGAGGCAAGCGCTTCTCTGGGAAGAGCAGTGTTTAACTGCTTAGCTGGTAAACCCATGGCTAACCAAACTTTCTTCCAAGCATTATTTTTTTTATATTAACACTCTGTAACTTCTCCGTTGTTGTACAAGCATGGTGAGATGGTTGGTCAATGTAATATTTGTAACAAATATCAAACTAAGTGGTACAGTATCTGCAAACAAATTCAGGTAACACTTTATAATAACTGCACGCTATTAATCATTAGTTAAGCATGAGTAAACAGTTAATACATCATTTATAAAACATTAATAGACATTAATATGCAGTTTATAAATATAGCTATACATGCTTTTTTCTTGATTTATAAGCATATCTATAATGCGTTTAATAATTGTATTTTCATACTTTGTTAATGATCAATTAATAATTTCTAAATGAAGTATAGCATTATTTACAAACCAGTTGTTTAAGAGTTGTCATTCATTCATAAGATCACTTAGAAAGTGTAAGTAAATGTAGTAAATACAGGTAGTTATAAAGCATTTAGTAGTGGTCTATTAACTATTTTTGTGAGCTAATCTAAAGTGAGGACTATTCATGCTTTGTAAAGCATTTATAAAGGTGATTTAAAGGCTCATCAATCTTCTAAACAGTAAAATGTAACAAACACAACGCAGTGATACAGAACATAGAAATATTTAACAGCCTTTAAAAATGCTTTACAAGGCATGACTAGTCCTCACTTTAGATGAGCTCACGAACATAGTTAACTGACCACTACTAAATGCTTTTTAACTACCCAAATTAACCCTTAATTAACGCATTAATACATGTTAATAAAGCATTTATTAACACATTAAGTAACCATCACTATATGTCTGAATAATAAGATGTATGAATGTACATTTAAATACTTTATTAATCATTTACTTACTCGCTCTAAGTAATCGTATGAACCACTGAAAACTCTTAAATAACTGGTTTATAAAAAATGCAATTCTTCATATAGAAATGATAAATTGATCATTAATAAAGGATGAAAATACAATTATTAAACAAATCATAGATATGCTTTTAAATCAAGAAGAAAGCATTTATAGCTGTATTTATGAACTGCTTATTAATGTCTATTAATGCTTTATGAATGATGAATTAATGGTTTACTAATGCCTAACTAATGATTATTAGAGTGTAGTTATTATAAAGTGTTACCCAAATTCAGCAAATAAAGAGCTTTTCTTAAAACTAACGTAATCATTTTGGTGTCAACTGGTGTCTGAAATCACTCACTTGTTCATTATTCACACTATTCCCTCAATAATCGACACAAAGCAGAGTAAAAAAAAAAAATCACCAAATGCAGGAGCAGAACACTTATTTATTACACTTCAGTCACACCCAGTTCAGGATTTGGCACTTCTACCAATGATATAAATTATGTCTGGTAAATATAAGAGACACACCAGAACTGACAACCACTGAGAAATATTTCAACAACAGGTTCGTTTCAGATTTCAGTTCAGGAAGTGAGTGCTTCTAATGGGCTTCAATTCTCTCCATTGAAATCTATGGGGTCGCTGTGTCCATTTCTTTTACTGTCTATGCTTCAGACCAACCCGTTTTAGTCATTTATCCCACCGGTTTAATAGCGAGATCCGCCCACAAAGTTACTTGCGCTTCACGTTTGATACAAATCGCATTTCAAATCGTTAAAAGGATTAGTTCACCTCAAAATGCAAATTTCCTGAAAATTTACTAAGTCTTTCTTTCTTCAGTGGAAAAGAAATGATTTTTTTTTTGAGGAAAACATTTCAGGATTTTTCTCCAGACAATGGACTTCAATTGCAACCAACATGTTGAAGCAGTTTCAAAAGGCAACAGGGTTTTTAACCACAATTGTTTGTCTTGTGCTGGTCTGCGACACGCCAGGCATTACGGTATCTTGGATGGCATTGGGGTGAGTGAATTATCAGGAAATTTTCATTTTGAGGCGAACTAATCCTTTAAAATAGAACCCAGAGTCTCAAAACATGATGGTTGAGCTGGTGGATGGAAGATCTTTGGAAGATGGAAGATCTTCTAAAACTATTTTTTCTTGGGAGTCTTTCCTAAGGAATTGATGATCATTCACACTAGTGGATAAGAATTGGGGGGAGCAGTTCCTGTGATTGAGGGGGTCCATCTGTGTTGATGATAAGCCCCCTGTACTCCCTAAGAGATGTCGCAAAAGGCTTTTGTTTGTGTTGTACACAAAACCCCAATCCCATTAAATTGAAACCTTTCCAATGTAAATTCAAAATTTGCCATCCTCTCGGCGTGCTGTCCACTACAATGGTAATAGTATCATAGCAAAGTCATTTACCGCAGAAATAACATGAGGTAAATAGCTTATTCAGTGGGAGTACCATCTGTATATTGTGGATTTTTGTGTGGGTGCTATACTTGACATATGTATAGTACAGTATACTGTTTATACAGTCGATCACAGTCACAAAATGTAATGTTGCTTGGAACTGCATCCAAGACTTTCACTCAGTGTTTAAAGGATTAGTTCACTTTTGAAAAAACTTTTGCTGATAATTTACTCACCCCCATGTCATCCAAGATGTCCATGTCTTTCTGTCTTCAGTCCAAAAGAAATGAAGGTTTTTGATGAAAACATTCCAGGATTTTCTCTATATAAAGGACTTCAATGGGAACCAAACGGTTCAAGGTCCAAAAGATGGTTTCAGTGATGAATAAGGGTCTTATCAGGCTCATTTAATAAATAAATAACAAAGTTTAAGTTTTGTAAGTTCAAATGCTCGCCTTGCTCTGTTCTGTGACGCACGTTTGGGGCTCAAAATGAACAAATCTTTTTCCGAGTCAATTCGTTGGTTTCGTTCGTTGAATGAACCAAATGACTTGGAAAAAGATTGGTTCATTTTGAGTCACAAAAGTGTCTTTTGGACCTTGAACCGTTTGGTTCCCATTGAAGTCCATTATATGGAGAAAAATCCCGGAATGTTTTCATCAAAAACATTTCTTTTCGACTGAAGAAAGGAAGACATGGACATCTTGGATGACATGGGGGTGAGTAAATTATCAGGAAAAGTTTTTTTTTTCAAAAGTGAACTACTCCTTTAACCTTTGTATATGGTTGAGTTACTGTACAATCAAAGTAATTTGATTGGGGGTCGACAAATTGTGGTGGATTTTCTCCACATATAGCAGCTAAATCGACTTAAAATACTAAATTTTTTAATACATCATTGGAAACTGTAAAGGGTTTACTTTTATTTGAGTACACTCACAATAACAACAAATCTTTGTGCTTTTGTAAAATGAAGAAATTAATCAGGGTGTGCTTTCTGCCGTCTCTGTGAACTTTTTTTTCTGAAAAGCGTCAGAAAATGTTACCGAAATTCAGCGAATACTTGCCACACAGACATGAGAGATACGTCTTTAGAAAGTTTGAAGTGTCTACTTTAAATGAAGTAATTCATACAGTATGAAAAACACATTTTCTCTGTTTATGTAATAAATATGAAACCAACGAGAGGTGCAATGTTTTGCGTCAAAAGCTAATCACACGGTAATCAACCACGTGAGGCACGCAAACCTAAATAAATAAACCATCAAGCTTCATTCCTCTGTTTTTCATCGAGTTTGGAGGATGCGCTGTGTGGCTTGATCCAGGAGAGGATATCATTTATTCTGATTTACATTAGTTATTGTTATTATTGTTAAGCTAGTTAAACTATTGACAGACTAAAATGTGTAAAATCGCCTGAAACATCATGATATATGAAATATATCAGATATCGATGCTCTCAATGCTAAATAAATATAAACTTACAACATGTTTTTTATGCTCTATAAATAAAACACAGTACAATAGATTCTAGATTATCTACAACATAATAGTTGTTTACTTAAAAATATTATAAAAATCATTTTTTTAGTTAACTTGTTAACATTTGGTACCTTTAAAAAACGTTGTAAAAATGTGGGATGTTGTGATTTGTATGTATAAAATGCAGAAATTTGTGCTAAAATTAATAGGTGATTGACCTTTATCTTCAGCAGTCTCCTACTCTCACGACTCATTGTTGATTTGAGAGTTTGCAGAGCCCTCCAGATTGTCAAGTATTTAGCTAGTGCGTGAAGGATTGTGCAAGTGTGTGATATTCACTGAGACAAAGTTTGTATGGAAAGAGTGGGCTAATTAAGGTCCTGCTCTAATGAAGACCGGGAGCTAATCAACCATACGAGTGCAGACTGTGGAGGAGAGTTAACAACATCAACAACAACAAAACACTGATGAAAAGGCCATGCTAGGATTTGCATGCCGTACACCATCCAAACACACACACAGTTGACCCAGAAAACACTCTATAAGGCTGTCACGAACAAGCTGTCGTAAACAAATGACGTTCTGTAAACATAAAAGAGAATGAATCTAAACCACTTCAGCTCAGTAGATGTGTGCCTGTAATTTGATATATAGCAGTAATGAACATGCATGGTATTGTTATCATGGGCACTTTAAAATATCGTAAATGATTCTAGGAACCTTATTACGAATTGTTTCGATTATACTTTTTACATCCGCCTGTTAAATTTAACAACACTGCGCGTATGCTGTGTAAAAGAGGTAAAACGATGTGCAGTCTGATGTTAACAACCCCAACATTAACAAGAAGCATGGCGGAAGGAGTCCGAATGAATGAAAACGCAAATTCACGCTTCGACAGTAGGTGGCGCTTAGAGAAATAAAGCGGTCAATGTGGCTCCAGCAAACATAACAAGATGAGGAATATAAAAGTCAAAGACTATTTAAACAGCCCTTCAGACTATTGCATTTTATACAGAGTTTATCAAATCATACCAAATACTTAAAAACTTTATATTTATTTTCAAATATTAGTTTATGCTTAAACAATGCGATGAAAAGTGATTAAGACGAGACGGCAGTACCACATAATCGTAATTTTAACGTTAAAAGACTGTAAAAATGCTATAGTGCAAAACTGTTAATTGGTTAAAAGAAAGTTTCCATATATACAGTAAATAACTGTGATAGATCCTAGGGTACATTTAATGTAATTTTACTGTAAAATACCGTTAAATTTACAGTTTTTGAAAAACAATAACTCATTGTATCATTTACAGTGAAAAAACGTAAATTGACATTCCCAAAATTCCCAGTGTGACACTTCTCATTTTATGAATTTTTGTTGAAATAACTATGATTCCTCATAGTTTTATTGTTTGTTTGTTTTTTTTCTAATCAGTTATGCACATTAGGGTTTTATGTTAAATTTAATGTTGTTAAATTAATGTTTAGTGCATTTTTTTTTTAAATTTCATGTGTGTTACCATGATGTTTGTTTAATGTTTAGCACTGTGCATCTTCTTTATATAAGATATATTCTTTATATATATGTCTTCTTATGGAAGACTGCATGTGATCATGTGTCTCATCTCTGCTGTGATGATTGTTGGTTGTGAATTACAATGGTACAAAACAGATATCAATACTTCAATAGGTTGGTAAATGAACATTATATCAGATAATGCAATACGGTTTATTACTGTAAATTTTAAGTTAAGTCTCTAAAACCAATAACGTTGCTACCGTATTTTTGACGGTAAAGTTCGGGCAACCACATGCAGCTGCCGTTTTTTTTTTTACCATAGTTAAGATGAATATTTGCTAAGAGAGGATTTATTTGTTTTACTGTTTATTGCTTTTTAAATTTATATTTATTTTTATAAATAAATATATTTTGTTTTAACTCCTACGGTCGAATGTAGTTCGACCTCGTCCATGAGTGTTAACCGAAACGTAAACGCGAAAGGCGAAGCTTGAATTAACCAAGGTGTGTCCCTCTTTGGCTAATGTACTTTCAAGATGGAGGGGCAACATGGCGACCGACATTAGAACCCCTTACCCGTATGTGTTTTCAATGGCATATTATACACACACACGGGAATACTTTATTACTTGAACGAAGTAAATATACATTAATGAGCACATATATTTTTGAAAGAACTAAGTGTTTTTAGCTAAGAATAAACTAAAAGAGTTACACAGTGTAGCTTTAAAGCCTTTATGTATAATGCATTATGAAGATCAAAATGTACGCTATAATGCATTCTATCTTTTCATAAATAATTGTAACCAATGTTAAATTGCATTATAATATTCACACATTCCTTATTACATCTAAAATTGGTTGATTGTCGTTTTGTAATGCATTATACTTTCTAGAGGTGTATTATAACTATGGTTACAATTATTCATGAGATCATACGCATTATTAGTGCACTACAAAGCATTAATATTTTCATAATGCATAACACATAAAGGCTTTAAGTAAAGTGTTACTGTTATTTGTATTGCTTGTATCTATTGCACTAAAGTGCCTATATCTGTCCCGCAGGCTATAGTTTGGATTTCGTGTGATATTGCCTTTGCTAATTATAAAGGCGTGGACAGCTGTATTCACACAAGCTTTGATGAGCCATATATTTAATTGGAATCTGAGTCCTTGTGTCACGACCCTTTGGGTAAAACATGCGTAAATCCACAGAGCAAAGACAGACGAGGCACTTACAGGTGGAACTCGAAAAATTTGAATATCATTTATTTCAGTAATTCAACTTAAAATGTGAAACTAATGTATTATATAGACTAGTATGAAGAGTATGAAGAAATGAAGCAGAAAAATAAAATAGATACTGACAGGTGAAACTCGAAAAATTTGATTATCGTGCAAAAGTTCATTTTTTTCAGGAATTCAACTTAAAACGTGAAACTAATATATTATATAGACTCATTACATGCAAAGTGAGATATTTCAAGCCTCTATTTGTCATCATTTTGATGATTATGGTTTACACCTTTTCACAATATTCTAATTTTGAATTTGGGGTTTTCATAAGCTGTAAGCCATCATCAAAATTATAACAAATAAAGGCTTAATATATCTCACTTAGCATGTAATGAGTCTATATAATATATTAGTTTCACCTTTTAATTTGAATTATTGTACTGAAATAAATGCACTTTTGCACAATATTCAAATTTTGAGTATCGTATCGTATCGAGTAAGTATCTAGCTTCATACTTATTTAAATAATATTTTTGTCCATATTCATCATGTTTTCAGCACATTCCTCCCTACAAAAACACACAGAAGAGGACACAATCCTGCTAACCAGTCAAAATCTCTCGGCGGCCATATTTGCAAAGCCTCCAGGCAGATATTTCAGCCATCCAAGATCAATTTATTTCCAATCCATGTCCTATTTATTTGAATGTAGGAATCCTGAAATCTCAACTACTATCCTTACAATATCTGACATGAGCTGTGCCATAAATGTTGTTTCTAATGATCATAGCATTACAATTTCAGGTTCGCCCAGTCAATGTGTGTCTCAAAACACTGTTTCAATCCCAATCAAAGCTTCTAATGGCAGCTGCAGTGACTTTACCAACAACTGTAGCAACTGGCTCTTTTAATTACAAGTTGGGACTTATTCTGTCATACTGCACATTGAAATTTCTCCTCTTCATAGTAATGTGATTGTACCGTCTTTGTATTTCCAAAGTCTGAAGTGTATGTTAGGGTCCTCTATATTTTTCTGTGGATCTCACGAACTATCAGCCCATCCACTACCTCCCACCGCCTCTTTAACATCTAAAGTATTAGCACATTTTTTCACAGACAAATCCACAACCATCAGCAGTCAGTCAGTTCTTAGCTTTACACATCTGGGAACTCAGACTAATCACATCCACAGCTAATGATCTCCTCCTCTCCCCTTACAGAGGCAGAAGACCTTCTTCAACCTTCCTTCTAGACCCGATTCCTTCACACCGCTATCTCTCCTACACACTTCAAACACATCTCTCTTCACAGGCATTTGGAAATAGGAAGGACTTTTTGAGAGGTATAGGAATGCTCAAGAACACACCCGTAACCCAAATATGCACCAACGTGTGAGGTCCCGATTAATGTTGCTTGCAGCTTTAATGAATGAATTAAATTTTAATGTGAAATTTGCATAGTAGGCCTAGTTTATAGCCTGAAAAACAGATACACTGGAGTGTAAGACTGCTAATCAGCCAGAGAATCAGCTGATCATAGTGCATGAATATTCATTGAGTTCTTTCACTGCAGTTTACATGCAATGCATGCATGACCTAACTAATATTGATACACTAGCTTAATAAACAAAAAACAGAGAGCAATGGAATTGAACACAATGTGAAACGCTTGAAATTGCATTTAACTTGAGATTACACACCGTTCATGCACAATAAGACTTCCAAAAACATCCATACATATGAAGCAAATACAATAGAGTGAAATACTTGGTTAGAAATGATGTGTTGTTTTTAATCTGAAGGTATGAGGATGAGTTTTGATCAGATGTCATTCACACCTGTATGGCCAAATCATTGCTCACTCTTTAGAGCCATAATGACAAGCCACACATGTGATGTGGGATGAGTAAAGACCCGTTCACACAAAGGATAATAACAGGAGCTATTCCAATAAGAAACAGTGGCATCCACAACACAGCTATAATGATAACGACACATTGGACTAATATCATCGGATTGACTTTCAGAACAATTCATTCCAGCTGATACCAATGAACATCGACTGTCAGAATGCACCCAACTATAGGGAGATTGAGCAATGTACAATCAGGATAAAACACCAGTCCCACTAAACACTGGACGTCGGATAGACGTGCAGATCATGTCTATATTGGGTCCGTCGGTCCATGACCAATTCTGGACATCTATCCGACGTCCAAACTAGGTCCACTATTTGGACGACCAACCATGACCCAATTTGGACGTCATATTGATGTTCCACATTTGACCGTTAAACTGGGTCATTTTTTTTGGACCTCATTTGGACGTCTATTTCAGGTGCAGGTGCAAAAAAAAATGTTTTATGTGTGTTTTTGCCTTTAAGTAGATGGTAAATAATGTTGAGATTATCAATTTCACTTTTGCACAACAAATAATCGAAATTTTGTTATGTTGCAAATCTGCAACAGCGGGCATAATGGTCAATTTGGGGTCAATTTGGTGTGCTGCAAATCTGCAACAGAGGCCATAATGGTCAATTTGGGGACAATTTGATATGTTGCATATGGTCAATTTGGGGTCAATTTGGTATGTTGCAAATCTGCAACAGCGGGCATAGTGGTCAATTTGGGGTCAATTTGATATGTTGCATATGGTCAATTTGGGGTCAATTTGATATGTTGCATATGGTCAATTTGGGGTCAATTTGGTATGTTGCAAATCTGCAACAGCGGGCATAATGGTCAATTTGGTATGTTGCAAATGTTCCCGACTGTGCGTTAACAGGAAATACGTCCGTCACTTTGCGGTCCCACTAGAAACAAGTGCTTGTCGAAGGTCCTAGGTCCGTAGCGAATATGCACTAACCGGCATTGGGGGAATGCAGATGTTATCTCGGCTGGTTGACTGAGTCAAACGGTTAGTTTCATATTTGCGACAGTGGGCGTTAAGGGGTTAATATGCAATTTTTTTTTATTAACAAATATCAACATTGTTGTTATCAACATGATTAATACATATGAATGTAGATTATTCATAATTATTTAATGACGTAGCTCAAACAGTAGAGCGTTGGCGCTTGTGAAATGGCCACCTAGTGTAATTGATCATGGGTTTGATTCCCAGGGAAAGCAGGAATGTAAATGTGTAATGCAATGTAAGCCATTGTGGATAAAAGCATCTGCCAAATGCATAAATATAAATACAAGATACAGATAACATCCTTTCAACTGACTTTTGAAACATGGGACTACAGTTATAGAAGTTACTAAATTAGATGTTGAAAAGACGTCCACAAATGACCACATTTGGTCCAAAAGACGTCGAATAAAGACGTCGTCTGGTGTTACAAAACAACCCCTTCAGTGCACCGAAATTGGACGTCCAAAAATGACATAGAAAAGACGTCACTCTAACGTCACATTGCACAGTGGGGTGTGTAATGTGTGTTGGTGTGTGTGTGTTACCTGTACGTAAGTCCACATGCTGCAGTTCATTCCTCACAAGTCCAAGGTTGTTAGGAACAGAGGTAGCGAAGGACAGAAAACTAGTCAAACTAACCCATTCAATTCCTCTGCAAGAGACAAGGACATCAAGGGAAAAACATTAGAATAAAATATATTAATCTCTCTTTCTTGATAGCTTGAGGTTTTCTTTCTGGCCTCTAGAATTTAATTGGCTATTTTTTCTACTGTGCATTCATGACATTTGGCTACGATTGGCTAATCTGCTCACATTAGAAATAAGTGACGACCCTTTTTGCTGTGTGTGAATGAATACTTTAATGTGCCCATGGCCTTGACATCAATATAATGACAAATTCTTAACAGAAAATGTTTGCAGGTTAGTTTTGAAAAGTCCTCTTGGTGGGCTTGGGAGGGAGCTTAAAAATTAGAGTATGGCTATAAAGTACTTTGATTACTTTTATTTTAATATATATCAGATCTTATACTGTAGTTCCTTAAGAGACTTTGGGCCCCGGCGCAATTGACTTTATACACCGACGCATGTATCGTTCGTATTTTGCACCCGTGCAAAGTGGACTTTTCCCACCACAGACTCACGTCAGTAAACTAGGGAATGAACTTGCGTTTAGTTCGTTTAGTCATATGTGAACATGGTAATCGCTTAAATCTGCAAAAAACAATCGCTTTGATTGCAAACTGGGGCAGGTCGCTTGAGGTGTGAAAGCAATCCGAACCAATGCGCCAATGAATCAAATGGTATTATTAAATGGTAATGTCTGATTCTGCACATTAGTTGTCACAGTGTGTAATGTTGTGTAATTGCGCTCTCCGGATGAAGCCTTGATTTCTGCTCTAGCTGCATTATAACATTCGTGTTTGTGTGTGTCTTCTTGACACAGTTAACCTCTAGACAGCGCTGGGAGATCCAGAGAGAGTGTGTTTGAATTAATACGAATGTAGTATATAATTTAACAGCGGGAATGACGGCTACATTTGTATAATGTTTGCGTGTGTCTCGACAGTTACAAATGAAGCCCCAATAAGCTCAAGGTGCAAACTTGTCAATCTTGGATGACAGAGAAAACTCTGACCAATAAGAGGACAGTTGTACTCGCATGCAGTGTTTGGAATAACGCTGTTTAAAAGAACGCCGTTAGGTAACAATGTTATTTTTTTTAGCAAAGGTTTTTAGCAAAATGTTATTTTTTAGCCGTTAACGTTACTGGATGCCGTTGATGCGTTAAATAAACTGTGCAATCCGAATGCACCCATGGCACTATGGCAAGCCGTTTTAACTTTTATTCATTTCCAGGATATGAATCCTTGATATCAAGAATTACATTTTCACTGGTTAAAATGATAATTATTGATATCAGTGTTGATATCAAAAATGTAATTATTGATCTCAACAATTCATATCCTGGAAATGAATAAAAGTTAAAATGGCTTGCCATATGGCTCACACAGCTCGTGAGTAGGTGGGTTAATAAGTGCAGGATAAACTTCTTTCTGTCTGTCAACGTGCAATAAATATACAAAGTTATGTACAAACACAAGTCTGTGTTGTGAACTGACTAGTGAAAACTGCAAAAAAAAAAAAAAAAAAAAAATCCAAATTCTTTGACATTAAGCAACATTTTTTTTTTTTACCATAACGCAAATTGTTACTTTCCCTGGTAACGAGTTACTATTATTATAGAGTAATTCAGTTACTAACTCAGTTACTTTTTGGAACAAGTAGTGAGTAACTATAACTAATTACATTCTTTAAATTAACGTTCCCAACACTGCTCGCATGTGACTTGCATAAACACAGTTTGTGAAAGCAAAACAAACCAAGAAGAAAATGCAACATTGTAACAAATTAAGTCCCTGTTTCGGAACAAAACAAACAATATATAGGTGTGAAAACACTTCTACAAGTGCAACAAACTATGAGGGTGTGTTCACGCTTGTAGTTCGGTTTGGTGCAAAAATAAACTATTAGTAACATTATTAATAACATTTAGGGCGTATTCACACCAGGAAAGTCCGATAGTTCACTTGCTTTGGTCCGGACCAAAAAAATTATTTATTTAATTTTTTTTGGTACGGTTCGCTTTCACACTGCTCTTTTTGCAAGTGAACCAAAATTTGTAAACAAAACCACACGTGTGCTAAGGTCGTCCATTCATTGGACAAGGATTCTCAAGTAGGAAAATCAAAAAGTGCAAAAAAGGCTCAGCAATTATTTCCTACTGCAATATTTGTTCTTTTACAAAATTTGTGTTATTCCGTACAAACGCAACATGAAGAAACTAATGAGTATCATCTATACGATGTTGTAATTCGGATTTTGAGAAGACGACGAGTGTAACGTTTGAGTGGCTCTATTAAACGCGGGGAAATATGACAACTCTCGTCTCTCGTGCATCTTTTCATTCGACCATCTCTGGGCAACATCTCAACTTTGCGTAACAAGTGGCACTGCACAGAAGACGGATAATGCATAAAGTTTTCATTCATAGAGAGGCGCTATGTTCACACATTCAAATAATGAGATTCTTATACTGCTAACAAGTGCTGTCAACGTTAACGCTTGCGATTAAGTTTGTCCAGTTTAACGTAAATTAACGCATCATCATCATTGTATTGTAACTATCCTTACATTATGAACTGCAAATGCTTTTTTTGCATTTAGACTAAAGAGAACGCTCTGTATGTGAATGTCCTGATGCACACGCTCATTCATTCATTCGATTCCAATGATGCACACATGACGCACTGAAAGACGCGCAACAGTATCGTGTGGTCAGACGGCGCGCCGGAATATTCTCTTTCGACGCAGTGCTTTCATGTTTACACCGTTCGCAAATCCCCTCATAAATAACAAAGTATACACGCGATATAAATAAGAGATTCCCTGTGCAGTGCGGACAACTTCAGCGTTTATGATGATGAGTGTTTTAGTGAGAGTGCAGAACGCGGTAAAAGTCAGTCATGGCTTAAAGGGAGCGATATTAGCTATATAAATAATCATTTTGTTTTACTACGGCAGCTGGTTTAGTCCAAAAATGCGCAGTTATTTGGATGTTGGGTCTGTTCGAGGTCGGATCACGTTCTCACCACAAACGAACCGCTCCAGAGTTCGTTTGGAAGCGTACCGAGATACGGTACGCTTGTTTGGTCCGCTTTTGGTGCACACCCGAGTGCGATTGCTGCTTTCACACCTGCCCAAACGAACCGCACCAAGAGGGAAAACGAACTCTAGTGCGATTCAAACGAACTAAATGAGGTAGGTGTGAAAGCACCTTTAGTCCTGGTCCGCTTAGCGTTCACATTAGCATTTTAACACCGCACCAAAAGACATAGGGATATGTTCACAACCTGTTTGGTCGGCTTTTATTATGTATTCTTCGTTACAGAACTTACCGAACGACCAAAACATTGCTGTGTTCTGGGCTAAATGCACTTGTTGTATGTGTGTAGCTACATATGATAGTGTTTTCACCAGTTCAGACCTCGTGAAGGGTTTATAAAACGTGTACAGAAGTCAAAACAGTGCCAGGAATACCTCCGTCACACACAAACCAAGATCTGGTGTGAGGAGATACGGTTCTGATGCCTGTGATGAGCATTGCGACTATCATGAGAGAAAACAGGTATGCAAGAGCATTCTGAACTTTTTAGGGTCGGAACTTGTGATAAAATGTCGGGTTTTTGGTTTGTTTACTTGTCTTTGGTCTGTGTTGCGTTTATATTTCATTGAAACCACACCAGAGTTCGTTTGGAAGCGGACTGAGACCCATCTTTCCAGCGATCTTGGGCCACTTGTTAGATGCGCACCAGGGTTCAGATGGCATCGTTGACACTTTAGTCCACACTTTTACAACACATGTATGACAACAGCATCCTCAGAATTCCTGCTTCTAAACTTGAAAGGCCTTCATAAGTCGAGGCAGACTGATATAAACAATGAGTCTAGAGAAAGTTTGTTCAGGAAAGGCAGAAAGAATAATGGACTGTCTGTGGGGTGGTGTGTCCTGGATGGGGGATCCAAGCAGAGAGCACTAATGAGACATAAAATGGCCACATGATTAATTAGGCCACTTCTCCTGAAAAAAATGCAAATGATATGGTAATGAGGAGCCTCTATGGATTGAGGGCACAGGGCCAGGGAAAGTTTTAGACTTGTGTGGCATGATGACAAGTGAGCGGCTCCTTAACCGCACATTTAGGAAGGGTAGATTCTGGGTCTTAGCGCTAGTTTATGATTAACATTTTGTAAGCTTCATATTCTAATCGCTGAACACATGCAGACACACTTCTGGCAGAGGTTCAGCCTTTTTATCCAGCCTGAAGATGGCACTCTGATGTTGATTGATGATTGATAGGCGGCTGGTGGTAGGCGGTGGTGGCTGAGGAGTAGGGTTGTGTATCGTTTGAATTTGAACGATTCTGATTCCGATTCCGATTCCTTGTTTCGATTCCGGTTCCTAACGATTCTCGATTCCGATTCTTTTAAGAAGCAGGGTCAAAAAAGTTTAGCTAACCTTGCTAACCAATGGTCTTTCGGAAGGAAATACTCCTTCTTTCACAAATACTCCTTTTGTCACAAATTTTGCATTTTGCCGAGATTTCGTTATTTTTAGAAAAGTGAAGCCACACTTTGGACCGCCGACGTAAGCTACTCATGTTCGACTCGCGCGGTTATGCCAACACTTCCGGTAGACGCTTCTTCGTTGGTGTTGTTCAGCGGTTACTTCTTCCGCTCGGCGGACTGTGAATATCGAAACTAGGAATCTAATTTTTAACTTTTGAACGATTCCGGGAAAAACGAAAAGTTAGTCCCGGTTCCAATCGATACTCGATTCTCGATACCCAACCCTACTGAGGAGAGATCCCCTGGTATGAATGTACTGTAGCACTTTGAGTGCTATATTTCCATTTCGTAGAAAATTTGAAA
Source organism: Pimephales promelas (assembly GCF_988280905.1). Classification (NCBI taxonomy): domain Eukaryota; kingdom Metazoa; phylum Chordata; class Actinopteri; order Cypriniformes; family Leuciscidae; genus Pimephales; species Pimephales promelas. The sequence goes on from NC_142779.1 coordinate 34,115,281, forward strand.
ATATGGTACAGAATCCTGAACACATTTATTATTGATTAAATTGATGTTTTGGATAAATATTTTGGTGGAGTATATGAGTGTTTAATTACGTAGCATACTGAATACAGAAAGGCATTAAACAACGCTTTTTAATTGTCATTGGAGCAGTGTTGACAAAACTTCCTCAGTTAAAACTTTTATTAACAAATAAAAGTTAACCAAACCTTCTGAAAGGCTTCCATTTCACAAGTAAGTGCCTCAGCAGAGACAATGGATGGTGTTTGTTTTCAATCAATTGCTTAATGACTTAATTGATTAAATCTCTCACTTAATTTATTAGGGGGAAACAGCACCTGCTTAAAAAAAAGAGAGAGATAATTAATAAAAAATGAGGGCAGCCGGTGTGTCATGGGGTTTGAACTCTGCAGTGAACACACGAGCAGAATGATTAACTTCATTTTGTGAGTTTAGATGGAAGGCTGCTTCATCATCTCTTGAGATTGTTTTTGACAATCCTCAGTGAATCATAATGCAAGTTGGAAACACTGGGGCATCGTTTACAGGAAACAAAAATGTATACAATGAAGACATTCACTGTAATTATATACATACATTTTAAAATAATCCACTTGTTAAGTCTGACGTGACACGTCACAGTTTTCGGGTCAGATGCCAAAAGAAAACAACAAATGGTGCTAATTTGCACTTACAATATGATGTAATACTACCAAACAGTCATTATCCTAAAAACCCTTGAATAATTAAAACATTGATGATGTCTGGGAGGCAGTAAGCTGTATCGTAACGCATGACTTCATTAAAGTTTAGCTTTAATGTGTGTGCTCATAAACGTCTGATGAGATACTGTATTCTCAAATGAAACGAGCAGAGGCTTGGACCTGCAGTTTTCCTTACACATAGTAAAGTCATCTAAAAATGAATATGGCAGGGGTGTCCTGCAGTTTAGCTCCTAAACACCTGTTTGGAAGATTATAGCGATCCTAATGCCGCATTCGAGTGGTGTGAGGTGGGATTATCTAAGAAATGCTCCACTTTCGACCTCAGTGCATTCCAGTCATTTACACCACAGGATGGCACCAATTTGTGCCAATTATTTACGGCAAAATCATAAAATAATGTAATTTTCAGGCTGTCCCAAAATCAGTATTGTCATTTGTTATCTAATGTGAAACATGTTTGCGCAAGATAGCTGTCTTATTGAAAATGAAAATAGGTGAAAATGTGTAAGTGATGCCAGCAGGAGGCTCTAACTCTGCTCTCCGCATGGGTTCTGCAGTGTATCTTTGCATCTATCCATCATGGTCCATAATTCATCCATGTACACACAGATAGGCTGCATTACCCAGGCTCCTCTCCACTGATTCATGTTACACCTTTCTTTATCTCTCTGCACTGGCTACTGGTTGCTGCTCACATCAAGTTTAAGACGTTGATGCTTGTGTAAAACAGCCACAGTCTCTGCACCTTCCAGCCTCCTCTCCTGCACACGAGTCTACATCCCATCCAGAAGCCTGGTGTCAGTGAGCAGGGCTCAACGCTACAGATCTTTTTAGATTTTTCAATGGCGTTGGTAGACATTCGCCAAAAAAAACAACAACAACCAAAGGCAACGTAGAGGGGTTTGCAATACAGTTGTTGTTTCTTTAACCCTTGTGCTGCATTCGATTTTTAACACCGTTGAGTGCATTAAGGACCAAAAATGGCCACATATTAAACATTGCCTAAAATATTATATATTATTATTATTTTCCACTTTTACCAAGTTAAATCTTTTAACCAGCATCAGTCCTCATCATAACTACCAAAAATGTATTCAATTTCAGGATTTTAACCCTTTAATTACCAGTTTTGTTTGCGAAACCATCGATTTGTATAAGAGGAAAAAACACAAAAATTCAATTATTTTCAATAAACTAAATGCAAAGAGAAAACTTTAGATTTGGATTATCACAGTCCCACTTAGAGACCAAAAATGGCCACCTATTAAACATTGCCTATTGCCTAAAATAAGGTGCATTTCCACCCATAGGGAATAAATATGTAGTGACGTCATCTGGTGGAATACACTATATAATGCAAATATAATGCTTTTGCTTCAAAATGAAAGGATGTTTGTGCAAAAATCATGTTTCATGTATTACTGACAGCCTCAGATTTAAACAACGTTTTAATGGGTTTCAATGGGCCATTTTTGGTCTTTATGGTGCTGAGTGTTACTATTTGATCTACACAGTGTGTGTTAATACATATTTTGCAAAATGGGATCACATTTTTTACATGTATCCAAAAAGTCACAATTTTGCCAAATTTCATACCATTTGCATTAAAACAGCCAAAATGGTCAAAGAAATTAAACTGCAAAAGACCAAAAATGTCCCTAATGCAGCATAAGGGTTAAAGCCGCGCTGGTCTACTGCGTCTTCTGAGGCAAAGGCAGAAATGTGGAGTGCTGTTGTCTCAAAACATGTCTCCATTATTGTTGCAATTTTCTGCTCGACCGGCATTTTGTGATAACACAACCTTATTTCTGCAGCGACTTTTAGCATGTTTCAGCATGTGTGAGAAAGTCAAAATCAGACTAAAAAATTGATTTTCATCATTTGATTTGAATGGGATTTCATAACACACATGAATGTAGCTCAAAATGGATTTGAAAAAAAAAATCACATTTCATGTGATTTTTTGCTGTTCACACTTGCTAAATATAATCGGATTCCAATAGGACATGCACAAAAATCAGATTTGGACTGACAGTCTAAACAAGGCTTTTAGGACCTAATGCATGGATCTAATATACTGACACACCTCTAACTATTTACTTCAATTGCTTTGTTTCTTTTTTGGATAAAAGCGTCTTCTACATATGTAGCCTAATAAATGTTATAATAGGCTAATGATGATAATTGTTATTATTTTTTGCAGACACGGACCTAAAACACACTCCGTCTTCTAAGTCAGGTGACTGTAAATGCGCAAAATCTGTTTCCATTGCAGTTTTGCGAAAAAATCCTTTTTCGAATTGCCTGAAAAATCTCCTCATGCGACCTCCTCAGCCTCCTCACCTCCAACTATTTACGTTCACTTGCCACATTACTGAATGTGTTTAACTTTAATACTCGCCAAGATGGGCATTTTGACAATTTTGTGCGTATTTGTCCGTTAAAGTGCAAGAAGACAAAAGAGAACTGAATTCAGGATGTATATATATATATATATATATATATATATATATATATATACTACCGGTCAAAAGTTTTAGATCTGTAAGATTTTTTATGTTTTTAAAAGAAGTCTTTTCTGCTCACCAAGGCTGCAATTATTTGATAAAAAAAAAAAAAAAAACAGTAATATTGTGAATCATTATTACAATTTAAAACAGCGGTTCTCTATGTGAATCTATATGTAGTGAAGTGTAATTTATTCCTGTGATCAAAGCTGAATTTACAGCATCATTACTCCAGTCTTCAGTGTCACATGATCCTACAGAAATTATTATAATATGATGCTCAGGAAACATTTATCATTGTTATCCATGTTGAAAACAGTTTTTTACATTTTTATTTCATGATTCTTTGATGAATAGAAAGTTCAAAAGAACAGAATTGATCTGAAATGGAAAGATTTGTAACATTAATCATCACTACCATTCAAAAGTTTGGGGTCAGTAAGAATTTATTTTTTATTTTTGGGGGAAAGAAATTAGAAAATACTTTTATTCATCAAGGATGAGTTAAATTGATCAAAAGTTACAGTAAAGACATTTATAATGTTAGAAAAGATTATATTTTAAATAAATGCTGTTCTTTTGAACTTTCTATTAATCAGAATTTTGGGGGGGAAAATGGTACATGACTGTTTTGAACATTGAAAATAATAATTTATGTTTTTTGAGCAAAAAATCAGCATATTAGAATGATTTCTGAAGGATCATGTGACACTGAAAACTGATGTGTAATCAGCAACAGTAATGATGTTGAAAATTCAGCTTTCCAATTAATATATATAAAATATATTAAAATAGAAAAGTCATTTTAAATTGTCATAATATTTCACAATATTACTGTTTGTCATTTTTTTTTTCATCAAATAAAGCAGCCTTGGTGAGCAGAAGAGACTTCATTTAAAAACATAAAAAAATCTTACTGATCTAAAAATTTGACCGGTAGTGTGTATATATATATATATATATATATATATATATATATATATATATAAACATTTATATATATATATATATATAAATAAATATATTTATTAAATAAATAAATAAATTATATATATATATATATATATATATATATATATATATATATATATATATACAGTATATATATATATATATAGATATATATATAGATATAAATATTTATATATATTTATATAGCTATATATATCTATATATCTCTCTCTATATATATATATATATATATATATATACATATATATATAGATTCCTTACAATGCAATGTTTTCAGAGTAATGACATTTTAACTATTGTGCTCATCCTCAGAATAATGCATTTCCCAATATGAATTATGATGCAACTTGGCTCGTTGGTCCATTAGATTGGATTACAGTTCTATGTGCACAAGAACATCTAGGCATTAAAACTGTTTTTTTTCCCTTTATCCCCACTATCTCCAGCCTAAACAAGTAACAAAGCAACTAATACCCGTTTCTAAAAGTCATACCTCAGCACCCGAGAGAGCGGCAGCTGTACAGTACATAATGCACAAATCTGGACACAAGTCGTCTGTTCCAGATGTATACCACTTTTTTATTATTATTATTATTATTTGTATTATTATTATTTTTCTTAGTCTTATTTAAATGTTCTTTCTTTCTGGTCATGTCATGTGTCTATATGTCTATATGCATGCATGCATCCAGAGCTCCTGAAAAACCACAACAAATTCCTTGTGTTTGTGCACACTTGGAGAATAAAACTCATTGTGATTCTTGATTGCTTTCTCACCACAAGTACAACCACTCCAGAGCTTGTTTTCAATTTGGCCAAAACCACCACGTTCATGCACTCTAAAACCAATTATTTAGTTGTGGATCCAAGCGTGAGTTGTATGCTCATATGCATAAACGAAACTAAAGGAGAAAATGCATCAGGTTCTGAAACGAATGCTCCAAAAGCGCATAGTGTGGTGGGACACAGCCCGTGATCCCCTTGAATTAATTGCTTAGAGCAGTCTTTAAAGTTAGTCATATATTTTTCTTTCAAGACTTTGTTACATAATAAGTGGTCTAATTTTTATTAAGTTATTAAGACACAGTCTTAATATTTAGGGGCTCTTTATGCATTTGGCAGGCAGGATTGAACACCAGTGTTGTATTGTATGGTATGATTCTCATGTCACATCATAAGTGGGTGTATAGGTGTATTATTACAGAGTAAATGTTTCTTACCTGACCTCACAGGAATGGACACTTAGCTCTTTGTGCAGGAGGCCACTGGTCAAGTTGTACACCAGCACAGAGCCATTGCTTGTACCTAATGGGTAAACATGCCAAACACAAAGAATTGTAATTGTAATTGGCTAGTTAACATGGCTTAATTATTTGAATTATCCTTGTTAAGGCATTAACAGTTGTTGCCTTTGATTAAAAATACATAATTATAATCATTATAAATAAATTTCTGATGACACTGTTAATAACACAGCCTGCTCAGACTGAACAGAACATCATTCATCCCGACAGTGGAGGCTGATAGATGTAGCGCTGAGAGGAAAATGAGTGACTGAGAGTTGTCTGAGAGGTAGTGAAGTGTTTCAGTGATGGGACAGAGCTGAGGTGGCATGTCAGTTGAGATTGAGGGTACATTTTTCTCTAATTTGTTTGAGTAAGTAGAAATGTGCAGATAAAATTATTAAAGGGGACATATAATGGCCTTTTTTATAAGTATAGAATAGTTTTAGGGGTCTACAAGAATGTTTTCACACAAAAAAACACATTATTCTCCTCATATTCTCCATTGTTGCAGCTCCTCACTTCCCAGTCCGTCAGTAACGCTCTGTTTAGTTCCAGTCTATATGAAGCTCCGCCTTCTAGAAAGCACACTGTGCTCTGATTGGTCGGCTGGAGCAGTGTGTTGTAATTGGTCAAGCGGTTTGATCGTGTTTGGGAAATGTCCCGAACATTACCATAATCGCCAGTTTAATACACTACTAACTCAGAGTTAGCTCCGCCCCTTTATTTTGCGTATGCCTTTCTCAGAAGGAAACTCAAGACGACAATAGAGGGAATGCATTGACGTCACTTTCCTGTCGGAACACACTCCTTTTATAGGGGATTAAATAGGGGAAACAGTGAAAATGTGAATAAAACAAACAATTATCAGTTTGATCTTAAGATTGGACTCGTTATGGTGTTCATTACAACTTACCCAGGATCCAGTGATCCTTGGATAATGAGATGCAGTAGGAATCATGTTTCCAGTTTAGACACCGGGGAAATACACAAATTTGCCTGTGAATGCTTTATATAAATTAAATACAATATAGCCTTAAAGGGATACTCCACTTTTTTTGGAAATAGGCTCATTTTACAACTCCCTCAGAGTTAAACAGTTGAGTTTTACCGTTTTCGAATCCATTCAGCCGATTTTCTGATATTTAGAAGAATGTCAGTAACCAGACAGTTTCTGGTCTCATTGACTTCCATAGTAGGAATGTCTGGTTACTGATATTCTTCGAAATATCAAAAAATCGGCTGAGTGGATTCGAAAACGGTAAAACTCAACTGTTTAAGTCTGGGGGAGTTATAAAATGAGCCTATTTCCAAAAAAAGTGGAGTATCCCTATAAAACTTGGATAGTTTTTTGTCAGTGTTTATTTAAAAACGTGCAATTATCCAGAATATACGATGGTAAATATTTAATTGATGAGTTGTCAATCCAATATATAACAATACAATATATAGGGATTTTACCCCTAAATTCAGCATATTGACACAAATGTCCAGTTGTTTCTGTGAATTGCAGCGATCCATTTGCTTCTCTGTTCTGTAGCTTTCGGCAGTCTGTAAAAATATACCTCAGATTTCTTGTCAAATCTAGTTGTAAAGGCAATCGCACAGCTATTTCCCATTTTAGATGCGTTTTGTGTATTTTTCGCGGCATTCACACTGAAAACAAATGCTGCCGCTCAGTCTTTTTGCCACTTAAAGGGCGTGACGGTGAAGTGCATACTAGAGCCCGACCGATAAAGGATTTTGAAGGCCGATACCGATACAAATATTTTTAGGTTTTAAAATCCGATATTCCGATATATCGGCCGATATTTTATTTATTTATTTGAAACTGGACATGATAGTCACAAATTTTGTCATGCTTATTTGAGCTAAGAGAACTGATGGGGATGTTCTTTTAATTGTTATTCAAGCAATGTATGCATCATACGGAGGCGTATTGCATTCACTTGAAGAAAAAAAATCTACTCTGTTTTTCTGAAATAATGAGTTAATTTTTCATGAGAAAAAAAATTGCTCTGTTTTTTCTGAATTAATGAGTTAATTTTTTATGAGAAAAATTTTTTTCTCTGTTTTTCTGAATTAATGAGTTAATTTTTCATGAGAAAAATTTTTTTTGCTCTGTTTTTCTGAATTAACGAGTTAATTTTTCATGAGAATTTTTTTGCTCTGTTTTTCTGAATTAACGAGTTAATTTTTCATGAGAATTTTTTTGCTCTGTTTTTCTGAATTAACGAGTTAATTTTTCATGAGAATTTTTTTTGCTCTGTTTTTCTGAGTTAATGAGTTAATTTTTCATGAGAAAAAAAGTTTTTCTCTGTTTTTCTGAATTAATGAGTTAATTTTTCATGAGAAATTTTTTTTGCTCTGTTTTTCTGAATTAACGAGTTAATTTTTCGTGAGAAAAAAAAGTTTTTGCTCTGTTTTTTCTGAATTAACTCGTTAATTCAGAAAAACAGAGCAAAAAAAAAATCCATGAAAAATTAACTCATTCATTCAGAAAAACAGAGCAAAATATTTTTTTTCTCATGAAAAATTAACTCATTAATTCAGAAAAACAGAGCAAAAAAAAAATTTCCATGAAAAATTAACTCGTTAATTCAGAAAAACAGAGCAAAAAAAAAATCCATGAAAAATTAACTCGTTAATTCAGAAAAACAGAGCAAAAAAAAAAAATCCATGAAAAATTAACTCATTAATGCAGAAAAACAGAGCAAAATATTTTTTTTCTCATGAAAAATTAACTCATTAATTCAGAAAAACAGAGCAAAAAAAAAAAAATTCCATGAAAAATTAACTCGTTAATTCAGAAAAACAGAGCAAAAACTTTTTTTCTCATGAAAAATTAACTGATTAATTCTGAAAAACAGAGCAATTTTTTTTTCTCATGAAAAATTAACTCGTTAATTCAGAAACACAGAGTAGATTTTTTTTTCTTCAAGTGAATGCAATACGCCTCCGTAGTATCATGACCAACTCAACGAATGTTTCCAACAGGAACGGTGTAGAGCGCCCTCTGGTGGACAAACTATACAACTCCAACACTCATGACATCGTTCAAGCGTGTTTCGTCCATTTTTATTTTATTTTTGAAATATTCATTTATCGGCCCTTATAACTGCCGATACTGATAGTTTGGAAAATGCCTTATATCGGCCGGCCGATATATCGGTCTGGCTCTAGTCTAGTGCATACCATCTATAGAGGCGTTTCAGGGAGTTCAGAAACAGCGCGCACTGATATAGAGAATAACTCCCGCTGGAGGGACTGTGCTTTGGAACTTTGCAAAGCCTTTTCATGCTTAAAGAAATGAAGATGACTTGACTAAACTGTGATTATACATCAATTAAATTCAAGCTCAAGTCGTGACCAGCAAACAGCCGGCACACCCATCATCGCACTGTGATGCATTTCAAAATATGCAGTAGCTGGTGATACCCAGCTCTAAAAAAAAAAAGATATTTGCTAAATTTTGGCACAGAATAATGTACACAGGGTAGTTCTAGCAGGCAACACAGTGTCAGACTATATGTACATCGAGAGAGAGAATTTTTCAAGAAATCACAAAGCTTCATAAGACATGAGACATAAATTCAGATCTGAGTGCATCAGACAGCTTAGCATTCACTGCATCGTTTCTATCAGAGAAGACCAGGCACATGGTTTCAATCCAAATGGCATTGCTGTATTTCATCCAAAATTGAACAATTGTCTGGCTTCAAATGTCACACATCCAAACGTTGCATATGGACCTTCTTTCCCTCAAGTACTAAATGACCTGCTCACGATCATGTCTTTCAAGTTTTGAGATGGTTAAAAAAAAAAGCCACCATTGGGAATGATTCAGCAACAGTCCTTGTGCATTGAGGCAGAAAGAGAGTTTGAAGTTCCCCGAGGCAAAAACTGTGCTACGGAGTTACTTTAGAAATGCATGATCCGTCAAGAAGGATCCAGGGTATTGACAACTGCAGTGTGCTTGTTCAATTGGATGTATAGTGCACTCGAGGAGCTACACAATCTCATCAAGGCTGAACCGCTGTGTTGACTCCAATAATGAGATGACAAGTAGAGACAATTAGACCACCAATCACAGAGCTCAAATGACAATTTGCAAGATCCGTGGAGCAAACTGGGTGAAACCTCATTTAAAACATATTGATATTTCTATAATGCAATCAGATTTTCACGTCTTTAAGCAGTAAAATATTTTCCGTTTGTCTAGTACTCAACAGACGCAACTCAATTGGAGCTGTATTTTTAGCTGAAATCATACATTAGTCTAGGAATTGTCAAAGTTTCATATGTCTTGTGACTTAATATCTGTGCAAAGCTTTTAATCTTTGCAGAATGTTTTATTAAGAGATGATTGAGCAAACAGAACATCTATGGCTTGCTGGTTTGAAATGCTGTGATGAATGACGTTTGCATTAGATTTTACCAAAAAGAAAATAATTTCAGATCATTTGATTTCCTTTTCTTGGCTCATTCACTTTGCCGTCAAAAAATCAGGTCACGCTCACCGAAAGACTGGATATGTGACTTGTGTTAAAAACAAACTCCATCAATATGTGCACTCTTAAAACACGATATGCTACAGTGATTTTGAGAATGGAATATCGATAGTTGAACTCGTCATTCAACTTACAAGCATATCGGGGTGTGTGATTTGTATCGTCTATGTCTACGATAATATTGTAACTTGTTTTAAAAATGTGCAAAACGATGTAATAGAGTATGTCACCCACCCAGGTATGCAAAAAAAAGCTTATTATGTATTATTAGGGTTGGGTATCGTTTGAATTTGAACGATTCTGATTCCGATTCCTTGTTTCGATTCCGGTTCCTAACGATTCTCGATTCCGATTCTTTTAAGAGGCAGGGTCAAAAAAGTTTAGCTAACCTTGCTAACCAACAGCCTATCTGAAGGAAATACTCCTTCTGTAAAAATACTCCTTTTGTCACAAATTTTGCCGAGATTTCGTTATTTTTAGAAAAGTGAAGCCACACTTTGGACCGCCGACGTAAGGTACTCATGTTCGACTCATGTGGTTATGCCAACACTTACGGTAGACGCTTCTTCGTTGGTGTTGTTCAGCTGTTTCTTCTTCCGCTCGGCAGACTGTGAATATCGAAACTAGGAATCGAAATTTTAACTTTTGAACGATTCTGGGAAAAACTAAAAGTTAGTACCGGTTCCAATCGATACTCGATTCTCGATACCCAACCCTATGTATTATTTTAGCTTATTAAATTGCAGAATTAGAATGACTCCAACATTCAAGATATGGGGGCAAAAAGTTGTCGTCTAATATTCATTAAAATATAATCTAGTTCCTCAATATCACATGAGCATGAGTGCAGTTTTCTCTTGAATATCAGCATAACTGTAAATGTGATAATGATTTTATACAACAGATCAATAAACAAGAAGTTAATTTTGTGAGTTTCATGACATCATATCATTTCCGCTCGCACTGCCACAATAATAACCATGGCGACAGACGTGGACAACTGGGTTATGCTAATAGCAGGACGCTCACGCTTTTGTTGTTTTGTTCAAACATTATGGACCATGGCAAGCAGACTTTGAGACAAAAAGAGGACTAGAATGAAGATCAACATCTTTCGAGATGCCGAGAGCTCCACGTCCGCGACTAACTTCGGCAGAGACGCGAGTGTTGCATGTACTTTATAAGACTGGTGAGCAAATGTACATAAAACTAATCAATGTTAGTTTTGTACTTCCGGCTACGTCGCCCGTGACCTTTTGAACGTAATTACGTATTATGTGACGTTACAAACGCGCCTCAAAGAATAGAGCAAGGCTAGCATTTGTCCTTAGAAAAGTTACATTTTTGGAATAAGTTTTGAAATAAGCGATCGTTTCGCATGATAAGACCCTTATTCATCGTCTGGTGTCGTTTAAAGACATTTGAAGCTGCATCTGAAACTGTCTTTTGGACCTTGAACCGTTTGGTTCCCATTGAAGTCCATTATATGGAGAAAAATCCTGGAATGTTTTCATCAAAAACCTTAATTTCTTTTCGACTGAAGAAAGAAAGACATGGACATCTTGGATGACATGGGGGTGAGTAAAATATCAGAAAAAGTTTTTTCAAAAGTGAACTACTCCTTTAACACCTGACTTTGTTCTGGATTAACGTCTGTTTATTGCAGAAGTAGGAGTGTGTTTTCCAGAAGTGGGTGTTACAGATGGCCGTGCTGTGGTTGCGAGCATCATATATGTTTTCTAATGATTTATTTTTATATAGTATAAAAACATTTTTTAAATGAACGTCACATGAGTTTATAGAAGTGGCAATCTATAATAAGTCCATGTAAATGAACCGAGAAATCTAAACATGTATCCTACCTTTTGCTGATATTAAAATGGTCATTCTTAGAAGTTTCCATGATTTACTCTCTTGAAATAATTTAACTACAATACTTTTTTCGTTGAATGCTGCACATTTTGAAAGGTAATAATACAGAAGCTGGGGTTGTTATTATTTTTGATCACATATTCTCTGAATAGACTTCCTGTAGCCAATCATTTTCTAAAGCTAGGGCAATTAAGAGACCAATATTTTAGCTGGACTGCTACCAGAAAAATATATTCTAGGATAAGACCGAAGTTGTGTATGGGGAGAGAAAGGGGGAAGAGAGACATTTTAATGAAATTAAAGGGAAGTAACTCCTGATCAGTTACAGACAAAAGGGCCAATGTCTTTAAAGTGTCCTTATCTGTTCTAGTTGATGAGTTGAGATTGTACACCACTATTTTGCTGTGTGTGTGAATGTTTAAATGTCAGCTATATAACGGAGGGAGGAAGTGTCTGGTAGAGCCAGACCGATTTATCGGCAGGCCGATATATCGGCCAATATTAGGCATTTTCCAAACTATCGGTATCGGCAGTTATAATGGCCGATAAATAAATATTTCAAAAATAAAATAAAAACGGACGAAACACGCTTGAACCATGTCATGAGTGTTGGAGTTGTATAGTTTGTCCACCAGAGGGCACTCTACACCGTCCCTGTTGGCAACACTTGTGTATAACGCGCCACACATCCGGTTGCAGGTAACTTATAAGGCAATGTAGGGACTAATTATTATTTTATTTATCAGAAGTTTAATATATTTTGACGTTCCTCTGTTCTGCTGTGACAATAAAAGAAACAAGTTTCTTTTTAAAATGCATTATCATATTATTTTAGTTAAAACTCATAAATAACTACAAATAACTAAAGTTAGGGAAATCTGTCAATGTTTTGTTGCGCGTTTCTGGAAAAAAAACAAAAAAACAATATCGGCCGATATATCGGAATATCGGATTTTAAAACCAACAAATATTTGTATCGGTTTTGGCCTTCAAAATCCTTTATCGGTCGGGCTCTAGTGTCTGGTCTCTGCATGTGCAGTACTCACCCACGGCCAATAGGGGCTGGTAGTGGTTGATGTTCTTGGTGGTGAGTGGAGGACACATCCGCAGGGAGAAGGGGGGCAAGGGCAGGCCAGACAACAGCCCTGTCAACAGGAACTTCAGATGTACTTCCTGTTGATCTGCCAGGGGTCGTGGGGAGTCCACTCCAGATATCAGACTGTGACCTGGAAGAGAGACAGATCACATAATTGATCTAAATGAAACAACAGAGCAGCACTTTGAGGCAGAAAATCCAGATCATTAATTCAGCTATTCATTTGTCATGTGGACTACATCTAAACATCTGTTATGTAAAATTGCCTTTTCAGGAGAAAAGTACAACACAACAACATGCATTAACATTTTGTTCAAATTATTAACACTTTAGAGATTATGTTAGTGGCATGTAAACTTAGTAAATAGATTTAACAGTAACGCAAGATTTGAATGATTTTAGCCTGAAATGACATTAAAATATTGGAATAAATTATTAGTTCATTAAAGTCAGTCTTTCTGACTGCTTACAGATTTTTTTATAAACAAATTGGAAATAAATTATTATTATTATTAATATTAACTTGTGCAAAAATATTTGATATTTGACCGACACCCCCAGTCCTCCTCAATTTATGCACTGCTGGTGCTTTTGCATTGTTTTTTGATGCTTGAAAGCATCAGGCCCCATTTATTGTAACTGCTTGGAAAAGAGTGGCCAGCATAAAAGAGTGACCAACTGGTCATGTGACCAGTTCCACAGAAGAAAGAAAATAATTCAGGTTTAGAACTCTTCTTTTAAGACCCAGACGCCCACCCAATGCCTATGATTAAAGACACAACAGGAGCTAAACCCGGCCGCAGGCTATGAGTGTTATCAGTGCTGGGCTTCGAAAAGGGAAAATAAGATGTGTAGATACTGTAAAAGGCAGATAGGAGAGTGAGGCCTCAGGGTCTTCAGCCTGGAAATATCTCCTCAAGTCAAGGCTAGGAGAATAAAGCCTGAGACTGTTTAAATGAGTTATATTTAGAAGCCAGGATAAGGCAATCATGTGGAAGAAAAGAAAAGTGTTGTGTGTGTGTGTGTGTGTTTGGGTCGGAGTCAGATGGCTATCTTACCAATCATTGTATTCAGAGAAAGATCCGGGATGCATTTTTGATTCTGACGTAAAGGTGTCCCACAGAAATTCACGGGAGAATACAAAGGAGGCAAGCCAGAACTGAGAGAAAGAAGATGTATTGTGGGTGAATTTCACAAACCATGAAAAATACAATACATTTCATTAAACAGTACAACATATAAACAGTATAATAAATCTGACAACAACTTCACAATTTAAATGAGAGTATTTTTTTTTTCCATTTAAAACCGTATTAAACTATGTTTGAATCATTGGATCATTATTGTCCAGCTGATCCCTGTAAAGCTGCTTTGTAACAATTTGCATTACATAAAGTGCTATTAAAATAAAGATGACTTGAATTTTAAAGTTCAAATTTGACATAATAGAGGTCTTTGTACCATAAATAAACAGTTTAATAAAAAGCATTTATTTAACCAAACTCCAAAATGACTCGTTTTGATATTGAGGGATATGTGACATCAAACGGGAAAATACATTTGCATATGCCCGCCTCCAGTGCAAGACATCGACGAATAGTTTTACATCATCAAACAATAGGCACAGCCCAATGGCGTTCAGTCGCTTAACAGCTGACATTCGCCAACCCTGGATGTGAGCGTTGTGTCAAAATCAAATAAAAGCCATTATCATGGCTGACGCTGTCTACACTGTTCCATACTATGGACGTCAATGACCATGTTTCCATCCACTTGTCAATCGAATTATCTGAAGTTCGGTTAAAAAACTCATGCGGATAAAGCTGGTGAAAGTGCGTTTCCATCCAACCGCTTTAAAGCGAATAAAAACCTGTACGTAATGACGTCACGTGCTGTTTTGCCATCAAATTGGTATATCGAAATTGATTCGAGACATTTTAAGGTGTTTCCATTCATTTTCGCACTAAATCGAACAACATTCAAGCAAACTTTTGCGAACAAAGTTTTGCTAGACAAAACGGATCGCGCCATCTACCAACAAATGATCAATATTTCACAAGTTGAAGGCTAATAATGCTTATGTGCCAGCTGATAGCGACATATGAATGGGATAATGTATGCGAGGCGGTTGTTGAAGGGGTTGTATTCGCTATAACAACCGCCTCGCTATATATTATCCTGCTTATTACATATAAATCAACCAAATAAATCATTAATTTGACACAAAATATTAAGTATTAAAAACGAGTTTATTGATTTAAAAACAAGTATTCTGCCAAAGAAAATAGTCTGTTCCGTCTCTGAACTGCGTCCATGGCAACGTTGTGTTAGTTAGCAGCGCCGCAGTCTGTTAACTAGAAATAACAGACCACATTCTACATTACAATTCAACCAAGCCACGTAAAAACAAGCTAAACTAACCTAAGAAAAGAACGACGCTATAAACATTGCTATGATGATGCCGATGCACGTATGCCCGACGACAGCGGAGGTGACTGTGGTGTGGGAACGAGCGCTCCATCAGTTCTGGGAGATCGTGGTTCACGAAACCCTTTGGTTGAAGCATCTTTTTGCTTTGTCCACTTACATCTGTCTTTGTTGACATCCGCCATGTGTGCGCAAACAGACTGGCCGGAAATGAACTCGTCTTCTGACGTGTTGCAACCATAAAAGGGCCTAAAACTTAATCGAAATTCATTATTTATTCGGCAAATAATGTTTCCATCAGCTTTTATCGCATTAGCCGTATATCGATCAAGAGAAAATTCGATGAGACCGAACGTATTTCATTTGAGTCGATTTTCTTGAAATTTCATCGAATTTTACTGTTTCCATAAGGAATTTTTTATTCGATATCACTTAATTCGGATAAAAATGTGTTGATGGAAACATGGCTAATGAGACCATAAACTGTCTGGTTACTGATATTCTTCTAAATATCAGAAAATCGTCTGAATGGATTCGAAAACGGTAAAACTCAACTGTTTAACTCTGGGGGAGTTGTAAAATGAGCCTATTTCCAAAAAAAAAAAAGTGGAGTATCCCTTTAAACAGTGTGTAAAATTGATGCTCAAAGAAGGTTTATCAAGTAAAATCAGCAAAGCCTTTATTATGGTAAAATTTGTAAGACTGCTACACGTCTACCAATGTAAGTCAGTAATGCCAACAGCTTTTGCAGATTTTTTTTTATTTATTAAAGGGTTAGTTCACCCAAAAATGAAAATTAAGTAATTAATTACTCACCCCCATGCTGTACCAACCCCGTAAGACCTTCGTTCGTCTTCGGAACACAAATGAAGATATTTTTGATTAAATTTGAGAGCTGTCTCACTACCACATTGGCTCCTAAGGGACTGCCTCTTGACGGCCCAGAAAGTCAATGAAGAAAATGTTTAAATATCCCAAGTGACTACCGTGGCTCAACTATATGTTTATCAAGCGACGCGAATACTTTTTGTGCGAAAAAACAAACAAAAATAACGAGTTTATTCGACTATTTCTTTTCTTCCTTGTAGGCCAGAACGAGACTTCCTTAGATTTCCACGACGCATGCGCGAGATTTGCGATCTGCGTACACAGCTTACACTACTTCACATCGCAATTCTTGCGCATGCGTCGTGGAAATCTATAAGGAAGTATCGTTCTGGCCTACAAGGAAGAAAAGAAATAGTCGAATAAACTCGTTATTTTTGTTTGTTTTTTCGCACAAAAAGTATTCGCGTCGCTTGATAAACATATAGTTGAGCCACGGTAGTCACTTGGGATATTTAAACATTTTCTTCATTGACTTTCTGGGCCGTCAAGAGGCAGTCCCTTAGGAGCCAATGTGGTAGTGAGACAGCTCTCAAATTTAATCAAAAATATCTTCATTTGTGTTCCGAAGACGAACGAAGGTCTTACGGGGTTGGTACAGCATGGGGGTGAGTAATTAATTACTTAATTTTCATTTTTGGGTGAACTAACCCTTTAATTGTCTATGTGAAACTGAAGAACCCATTATTTGCATACTCATTACTTTAATATGTTTTGAAAAACTGTACCTCAGGTTGGATGAAGATTTACTGGCATGAGCTTTGAGCTCCCACAGCATCACCCTTCCATCACTGACCACCAGGGCGGCACTGTTCTCATTGACAGGGCAGATCACCACTCGGTAGGGCCGCACAGTCTTAGTCACACGGATAGCGTCACACTGGGAGCGAAGATCGTATACCAACTCTTGGACATTCTGCTCGGGGTCAGTTACTGGAACAACCAAAAAACATTTGCTATGAGTAAACTTTAATCTAAAAAAATGGCCTTGTTGAGAGTATCACGTCTCTTATTTGGTATGGAAATCTGAGTGCTAAATGTAAAGCGATTGTAGAAAACACAATTACAAAGGCAACTAATTTATACAAGAAGATCACTCTCAACCCCTACTACACTCTCAATGGTAGTTGTTATCATCAAAGAGACGTTTTTAGGCAACCATGGCCAAGGAAAAATGTGTATCAGATGTCATTTGTCCCAATATGTAGGCATATGTACATATGGGAATGTATATTTGTGTGTGTACGGTGAAATTTTATGCATGTATATAGTTTAAATTAGTTGTGTTGATGTCTGTATGGAGAAGCCAGACACAAATTTCCACCTTTTGGACAATAAAAGTAACTAACTAACTATGTATACCAGAATTGTGATGTAAAATGACTTATATGCCTCAGCCGCAGACTGAAGAACAGTTGTGAAGGAACAAAGGCTGTCTTGCCTGATTCATTAGGAGACGGTGTTGTGGAGCGACACACACGCAGGGTGACGCAACCGTTCTCGTGGAGGCAGTAGAGAGCATCTCTCTGGGCACAAGGAATCACCTACACACACAAGACACAAAGCATTAGAAGATTCAACGTTTCCCCAGCCAAATTTGAGACATCATATAAATTACAAAAATGTACAGTCTGAATATACATACATAAGGCATGGTTTATCTGAAGCTACAGCGATGTGAATAAGTTTGGACACCCATGCTAAAGTTGCCTAAAAAGAGGAAAAAAAAAATCATCTTTTGGATATTGCTCTTAATGCCTTAATTAGAAAAATGAGGAAAACTCCAACCTTTAAGGACACCAATTTTCTTTGTGAATGAATAATGTCTCATAAATAAATAAATATTTTTCCTTAAAATACAGGGTGCATAAGTCAGGACACCCCTATGTTAAATTCCCATAGAGTCAGGCAGATTTTTATTTCATGGATCCAGGATAATATGCATCCTGATAAAGTTCCCTTGGCCTTTGGAATTAAAATATCCCCACATCATCACACACCGTTCATCACACCTAGAGATTGGCATGGGGTACTTTCCATAAGATCATCTTTCAATGCAAATCAAACCAGCTATTAGGTTAACTGAAGTAAAACCATGCCAATCTCTAGGTGTGGAGGAAGGTGTGTGATGATGTGGGGATATTTTAATTCCAAAGGCCAAGGGAACTTTATCAGGATGCATATTATCCTGGATCCATGAAATAACTGGCTTTTAAAAATAAAAATCTGCCTGACTCTATGGGAATTTAACATAGGGGTGTCCTGACTTATGCACCCTGTATTTTATTTATTTATGATACATTATTCATTCACAAAGAAAATTGGTGTCCTTAAAGGTTGGAGTTTTCCTCATTTTTCTAATTAAGGCATTAAGATCAATATCCAAAAGATGATTTTTTATTCCTCTTTTTAGGCAACTTTAGCATGGGTGTCCAAACTTATTCACACCACTGTATTTTGTTGATCTTACTGCTATTTTTTAACACTTAACCAATACAGACCTAAGGTTGGTCTCTTTTTAAAGAAACCCAGCGGGTTATTGCACTTACAAAAATAAACAAGTTCTAAGATTGCTATAAAAAAGTCATATGTTTAACCAAGTTGAGTTGCAAATATGAAGTAGATATCACTAACATTAAGCCCACTAAAAGGTTTTAAATATAATTTCCATGTTAACGCAATGTTCAATTTCCAAATGGTCTCCACAGGATGGATTTGGAGCGTTTAAGCTTTTGGATGATACCTAATTTATGATTGTTACTAAAATATTTGATAGCTTTTATTTTATACAGGATTCATCTTTTATTCATCTTTTATTTTATACAGGATTGACAATGGCAATTGTTACATAGGAGGAAGGATGGAAATAAAAATCGACCAACACAATATTGGCAGTATGGTGGTAGTGGGGAGTGGGATGGTGATGGTAATGACAATGGTAATAAATAATAAATGGTTACTTTGTTTACGCATACCCACACTCACATCCGCTCACATACACACTTAGATCAAACACTTAAATCACTCTTGTCACTGCTGGAATTATGGATTTACAAGATTGCTCACTACTGCACTATGTTGGTTTGTATGTATGTCTGACTGTTAAATAAAAAAATAAATAAACCCAGCAGCAAAAAATAAATAAATAAATATATGTGATAGCAAAAAAAAGGCAGTAAAACAGAAGTTTCCCACTACCAGGACACTGACAGTTATTAGTCAGGATGAAGGACCATCACCCTCAACTCAACCTTGCAAAGACAGAACTGCTTGTGCTCTCAGCCAAGTCAACTTCTCCATCCAGCGACAAGATCGTCAACCATAACTCCATCCAGGACAGCCAGAAACCTTGGAGCTGTGAATGACGATCAGTTAAACTAGCTAAAACTGCTCAGGTCCGTGAGATTTGCAGTATTTAACTTTACGAGGATCCTTCCTATCGGAGCATGCTACACAACTTCTTGTCCAAGCTCTTGTTAAAAGAAAAAAATAATAATATGGTTTTGAAACAACACGAGAAAATAATGAGAGAATTTTCGTGTTTCGGTAAACTGTTCTGTTTTGCATATTCAAACGGACCTGAGTCTGAACACATATCTGCCTCCATGTATACTGAATATGAAAAACAAGCATTGTGAGTGAGTATTTGGGTTCTGGTAGGAGAAGAACTAGGACGAATGTGTGAGCCTTCAGTGTGTGTTATTGGCTTATGCCAGGCTCCCACGGTCAACCTAGATTCAGAGTATGAGAGCTTGCAGCTGCACCATCAATCATGCAAATTGCCTTCCTGACAAGTGCTTTAGAACACTTAATGCATATGCGTGTGTGTGTGTGTTTGACAAAACTCTGATTGAGGGGAGGGCGGGAAACTTTAAATACAATTTAATCAACAAAACACAATAAAACTGATCAGAAGACACACTGGCATTATCGAATGCACAGAGATACTCAAGAAATTACATTTAAATGGTTCAAAATTAACTGAGCATTGTGTCAAGTGTCTATGAACAACATGGTAGAGCCTTTTTGTGTAAAAATAGCCCCGGCCTTTTATTTTCACCCCTGAAACTATCAAAAGATTATTTGAAAAGTATAATTTTTACTTCAGAAAATAAAAATAACAAAAAAATTCAGGAGATGTTGAGTCCGGAAAACGCCCCGTGTAGGTCATAGCGGGTATTTTCTTTGATTTTTTTTACTTATTTGCTAGCCTGCACCATTCAATGTCTGAGGGAATTTGCCATCTCAAATTAGCTAGCCATAATACAGCCAGCATATGACATTTCAGAAATAACGCATTAAAATATGTCGTCATGCCTGTTTTCTTTAGTAAAGATCGCTCCGACACATTCTCCTTGCTTTCTATGTTGATCATCAAATGTGCATGTAAGTGACAGAGAGACTATTCATCTGGGTTTTTCCTGTATTAGCATTTAGAGAACAAAATTTGTTCTCTATATACATTGGGAACGATTAAAAGGGATATTGATTGAATATTTATGTCGGCCTTAAAAATGACAAAAATAATGCTTAATTTCACCTTAAAAGTTGGTATTTGCATATATATATATATATATATTTATATTATACCATTATATCTTTGCTCAGACCCTTGACTATTGATCTAGAAACTTAATTTCAAGAAACTTAATCTTGATTGCCTACTTCCAAAAAAAAATAGGGGAAAATGGTCCAACGACTGAGCAAGATACGCAATTTGGTGGCCATTTTGATATGCAAATTAGAAGGTAAAACACTAAAAATTTCGCTTGGGTACCATTTCTTTGGACTCAGCACCCATGAAATATGTAAGATACACCGGTTCCTGACTTGTACCCATAAATGGTCCTCACTTCTTATAGAAGGCCATTTTGCTGAAATCCATCTAGTCTAAATGGTCAATTGCTGGTTGTAAAAAAAAAATTAAAAAAGACATAAAAATTTAAAAATTGTCCCAATTGTCCCAATCTTTGGAAATCTCCACCTGATAACCTACATGCAATCGGCTCGATACGCACTTTTAAAAAGTATCTCAAAACACTTTTGTTCACTAGGACATTTCCTTGATTTATTTTTTATTGCATTTCATTTTATTATCTTATCTCTATCATGTTTGTACGTATGATTTTCATTTCGATGTATTTCTCTTCAGTAAAGCACTTTTTAAACAATGTTTATATATATATATATATATATATATATATATATAGGTGCAATATATTATATAAAGCTTTACCTTCTCACTTACTCCTTATACAGTTACACTTGGCTCGGTATTGGCTTTGAAATCTCATACTACTAAAAAACTATTGTTAGATATACTATCTATCCACACTCCACAGTGTTCGCATGCCTGCTGCACGAGTTATCAGAAAGTAGCTTATTGATATCAGCAGTTGCAGGTAGCGTTTTTGTGGGGCTTTTTTCAGGAGCACTGATGTATTTGGGTTAATTTTAACCATATTTTGGCTTGGCCACCACAGAACAATAGCGCTTCGCCCATATTTATAGTGACAATATTCTTCTGTCTGCATGTCAGCATCTCTGATATCTGCTTGAATGAGTGCCGTGAATGAGTTGTCAGAGTCGAGGAGTCTATGTCTCTTGTTTAGCAGAAGGAGAAATAATCAGGTCTCCCATGCTCTTCATGTGAGAAACACCATCTGTGTGGCATGAGTGTCTGTTTATGGTGCATGAGAAGCAAAGACATTGATGCTCTGTGTCTTGCACTGAAATGTTTTTGGTTGTGTAAATAAATGTGTGTACTCAGGGCCTAAAATTTACACTCGCCATGCACCAAATGTAAAAATCGGCATTAGTGAGTTTGTGAAATAGTGTCAGTCGCCAGTTGGCGTAACAATTATGTCAAAAAACCGCCTGTCTCGGTAAGTATCCTAGTAAACATAGTTTGTTATGTCTTAAAGGCCACCTATTATGCCCCATTTTACAAGATGTAATATTGGTCTCGGGTCTCCCCAGAATATATTTGTGAAGTTTCAGCTCAAAATACCCCACAGTTAATTTATTATAACCATTTGAAAATGTCATTGTTGGGGCCTGTTTTAAAATGAGCTGTTTTGGTGTATACCACCTTAAATGCAAATGAGCTGCATCTCCCCGCCCTGCCTTTGGATGAGGGCGTAACTTGATACCCATGGCAGTCGGTACTGAGAGAGTGAGAGAGCCGCTGTTTTGCATGTCATTCAGCCGTAAATGTTTGAATCGGAATATATAAATAGTCTCTGATCAGACCCAGATGACGAAGAGAATCCGGCAGAATAAACACAAATGAGAATGGACCAGTACGTCTCGGTGTGGTTATTTGATACATTTATGTACTTATAGAGTTGTAATCGCGTTCCCTTTGAAATTATGGATGTGAAAAACACACACACATACACACACAAACACTTACGCTGGCACAATTTTTTGAAACTAAATACACATTCTGTGATAAAGTTTGCTACGTACAAGCGAAATTACATTTATGCGAGGGACCCATCGCATCATGCTTCTGTGGCAAATGTTACAGAACAAGAACATATATGCAGTTTTAATACAATATCTTTAAAAATATATATATTTAGAAGTGTGTGGTTACACGCTATACAAACAAGGTATAGACAGACATCCTACGACGACAACAACTTTAGACGCATTTGTTGTTGAATTGGACTGAAATGACTATTTGCTCAAAAATCATAAAATACACTTACTGGAGGTGAGTACAGTAGACGACGATCCACACTTGAGGATTAACTTTTAAGTCACAACAATAGGATTAACCCACGACAGAACACTTATGATTCCAAGAGACATTAATGGAGGATGGTGTACAGATCACCGAGTGCGGGGTCTATGCCACAACCACACTGTCAATCAAACCCCTTGCTCAATTCTACGTCACAAAGCGCTGAATCTTAGAACAGTTTGTTCTGAGACAGTGCTTATGATTTATTGAGATTGTAAAAAACCACTGGGTAGATTTTTATCATTCTAGGGTGGTTTTGCTCACACACTGCCAACACACATTTATGTTCAAACACCATGTAAAAGTGAATTTTCCATAATAATTGCCCTTTAAGTGAACGCAAACACAAAAACACAAAACACATAATCTGTGCGTACATTCGGTCTTAAAGTGACAGGATCCTAATAATCCTGCTAATGTCTGCATTTTTAATGTTAACCAAACAACAAATGACAAAGAAAAAAGACTCAGTGGTCTTGAACTTTAAAAGGATATGAAGAATATACGGTCTTATTTATTTGATTAGCCTACTTTATTTAATTTCGGTACCTGAAAACTATTAGACCTGGCTGACGAGCATGGTTTATTTTATAATCTGTATGTATTGTTTTGTATTTATTTGTGCTTTAAATTTGATTGTTTGCTCTTATTACTGACTGTAATTGACTTGTAGGATGTAGGATATTACATTTATATTAGTTAACCAATTAGTTTTAGCTGTGGTATCAAATTTGAATAGAGGAAAGTGAATTTTCACTGGTATTTAAGATTTAGGTGTCATAACGGCCTGTTTTTGTGTCATGGCTGATAAAAAATATATTTTTGGCTGGTAAATTTTCTTTTGTGGCAGGTGAGACAAAAAATGTGTTTTGTACTGTACCGAGATACCAGTATCTGTTCTGATTGGTAGAGATACATCATCTACAACTTTGTCAGACATCCCAATGTAGTTCATTAAACACACAAAAAAAATCACTTTATCAAACTAAAAAAGATACCCGTTCTATTAAAAGCATGCAGTCTATTACATTTGTGCTCACACACACACAAACCTGTATAAAAGGCACTCCGGAGCGCTCGATGGCGACCACTCCGACGGTTTGACTGAGCTCCAGGTCTAGGATGAGGATTTCTCTGGGGTACAACAGCAGCATGTGGTTCCTCTTGGATGGCAGATATGACAGCTGGAGACAGTCATTAAGAGTCACTGCTTCAGCCCTGGAAACACACATACACACATCGCCAGGTCATACTTAAACATCAATTTATCCCGTACAATTCTACAACACAAATCAGATCACTATGCATCTTTATCCAAAGGTGTTCAATGGTAAATGGTCTTGCGTAGTCAATTGCTGTGGGGTAATTGGTGTAGTCACTATTTTACTTCTTGATCTTTTTGTGCTTCTCAATTAAAGGGTTAGTTCACCCAAAAATTTAAAATTCTGTCATCATTTAATCACTCTCATTGTTCCAAACCCATAAGACTTTCGTTCATCTTCAGAACACAAATGAAAATATTAATGAAATCTGTGAGAGATTTCTGTCCCTCCATTGACAGCTACGCTACTACCACTTTGCCGCTTCAAAAAGTTCATAAATAGATATAGAGCGGTGGAAGAACAATTGTGGATTTGTTTTTTAATTCCATGTAAAATACAGCAAACATCCAGTGTCTGCATGTATGATGTTGGATAATTATCACAGCATTCTAATAAAATGCTGGGTTGTTTTAACTCAAATTTGGGTCAAATATGGACAAATTTTTAATGACATTTTTAACCCAACTTTTGGGTTTGTCTACATTTGACCCCGAGTTGGGTTAAAACAACCCAGCATTTTTAGAGTGTATGTCTTGATTTAGCATTGTTACTGGTGGTGTGATTTAAATGTATTAATTTAGCAAGGATTGCATTAAATTGATCAAAAGCTGCAGCAGACATTTATAACGTTACAAAAGTTTCATATTTCAAAGAAATGCTGTTCTTTTGAACTTTCTAGTCATCAAATAATCCTGGAAAAAAATATGTATCGCAGTTTACACAAAAATAAGAAATAATGTTTCTTGAGCAGCAAATCGGCATATTAAAGTGAAGTCACTGGAGGATGTTTTCAATTAATCGATTTTTATTGTTCGTTTTTCCCATTTTCGTTTATTATTTGTTGTTGCAGCCCTGGAAATGATAATTTCTCCCTCTGAAAAATGGTACATAACAACCCTGACACACACTAATGTTGTCTCTGGGAGAGCCGTAGATGAAACAAACAAAAGCATGTATAAATTGCACATGCTGTGATCCAGTTGCTTTCAAAATCCATGAATGAAAAAATACAGATGGGGAAAAAAGAAATGCAAAATTGTTTCTAGAACAAAAAAACCAACAACAACAACAAAAAAATATGTAAAAACAGCTATTAACCCTCAATTCATTATGACTTCGATACTATGTGACCATTCCTGGTCTACATATTACTTATTAATTGTTAATATTATTATTAAAGACACAATATGTAGGATTTTTGTATTAAAATATCCAAAAACCACTAGCACAGTGTTATATATTTTGTTGACTTGAGTACTAACATTTAACGTTTGCAACAATGTTACAATCCAGAGAAATCGGCTATTTTAACCAGACTCTTCTCATTGTGTCTTATTGCCTTTGATTTCTGGTTTAACTTCTGTAAAAAAAAAAAAAAAACCCAAAGGAACAAAGTAGGAACTTTTAATCGCAATAGACATAAACAACATAACGAAAGGAGCGCCAGCGGTCGACTGTGGCATATAAGCAGTTAAAGCAGTGATATTCAGACATTCAGTTTGGAGTTCAGGAGATTAGCCGTTTCTCAATATGCGTACTTGTCTGTACTTGTGTTCTTGTGGACTTGTGAAACGTCATCAGTCGCTGCCGAAGTACTGTTCCGATTCAAAGTTCGCATTTAGCCAAATCCACTTCAAATCCCCGGATGTGTTCTTGATCCGCCCCGTTTACCGAGGATGCATCGGGAGGTGACTTGTGTGGACTTGAGATAGCCAGGTAATCCAGAATGCACCTCGCACCAACCAGCAAGCGTCAATAGGAGCGGAGAAAATCCGCGAAATATCAAAATACTACTGTTATTGAGTCATGAAATGTAATTTTAAGAGTGTTTCAGGCGAGAATGTGGTTGTTTAAATCTCAAATCTGTAGTTTATTTATAAAGATAGCGCCTATCTGAAAAATGCATCTGACGTTTTCGGATTTCTGACATCCAAGCCTTCAGTGGACACTCAGCGAGATCAACCCCGACTGGAACAGCTTATCCTCGGCTAGTGCTTCTGACGTTTGCCGCCGGCTCTGATCTCTCTAGTCTAGTGGATAAACCTTGACGTATAATTCGTCTTGTGTATAAGTCTATCTTTGGTCTCATTAAACTATAGTTTGTTCCATGGCGCAAAAAAATAAATAAATAAATAAATAAAAAAATTAGGTTTCATGGCTATTTAACTTCAACAACTTTTTTTATATTATCTTCACTATATGAACAATAAAATAAAATGACATAACCCTGTCTCTGTTTGATAAATGTCAATAAAAATCAATGTTTCATATTTTTAAAATGAAAACAAAAATATCATCTTCAGTTTGTTATAAATATATGCAGTAAAGAGAATTGCGTTGCCTGAACCACATGGCCATTAGACTAATAGGCTATGTTGTTTTTTGTTAATGAAAAGAGTCAGAGGGGTGTTTTATAACATATTTCGTTTTATTGTTGACGAAAAGATGCAGAGTTGTAGCAAATTTCGTTTTATTGTTGCCTAAAATGTAGAGTAGAGCGTGCTGAGTGACGCGATTTGCAGAAGAACTGGACTTGCGTCCTCGCATCCTCGGGAGTTCGTTCTCCTGAGTCGAACTTGCAAGTCTGAACTACCAAGGACGCAAGTCCGAAGTCTGCGTACTTGGTATTGAGAAACGGCTATTGTCTTAACCAGGACCACACCCCTAAATGCATTGAAGCAACTGCCATGTGATTGGTTGATTAGATAATTGCATTAATGAGAAATTGAACAGGTGTTCCTAATAATCCTTTAGGTGAATGTATATATATATATATAAAACTTATTTGATTAAAAAATACTTTTTAAATATTCATAAAGGAATAAATAAAATCAATTGTATGTTTGTAATTTTTATGCAATTTTCAATTAACTAAATATAGCTTTAAAACATTCAAGTAAACAGTCAGTAATGACCAAGAAACAAATTACAAGCAATAAACAAAGTGCGGCCCAATGTGAAAATAAACCAAACCATGTTTGTGTACTTTGTTTGTGTACTCTGTACTTTGTTGCAGTGTATGAAAAAATGACCTGAGTTTGGAAACCTTTAAAAATGTATTAATTGTTTCATTTTGTAAAAATAAACAAATCAACAAAGTACTCTTATAGCAATGCACATATATTTAATAAATGACAAAAATCTGTCCAAATCATATGCGGTGAATCTCAATAAATATTTCTATGTCACATTTGATCACATGAGTCCAAGAAAAGAAGCCAGCCTGAACAGCATGCGTGAGAAAATATTCTTGCAGTCTCCCTAGTCCCTAGTTATTTGTATGGACATTTTAAAATTACCAGGCTAAAAATGCCAGTGCAAGAGAGAAAAATCATGATTAAAGGATTTGTGTGGAACTAAAAGAGCACAAAGTCAGTCAGGGTTGGCAGGGAGTACGTGGTTGGCAGCAAGCGTGGGATTGGTCAGGTCTCAGATCTGTGCTTATATAAGCATCTGTGGTCATCCATAATAGTGTCCCCTAAGCTAAGTCTATCATTCTTCTTCACTCCTACATGCGCATTCAGAAGAACACAAGCATGCCTGTGCTCACTCACATACACTTGTTCTTTTTGAACAAACACTTTGTCTATTTTACGCTACAGAGGGAAGTTGTGTCTAAAAAGGGCCCTCGAGCTTGTGTGGCCTTCGCGAAGAGAAAAAAACAGCGACAGATATGAGGCTTTATTCCATAACGAGGAAAAAATACACACTACCCACAGTGACAGCATCATTAAAACCCAAAGTCAAGGCTGACCCAACTATCATCCTTGTTTACAAAGTTGTTTGTAACAAAGTGGGCAGAGTGAATTGAAAAAATAATGATTACAGCTAAAAATACACAGATATTATATCCCCTTTGATAGGTTCACTTCATTAGCAGCTGATTCTATGGGTACCGATAGTCTGAAGCCTGTATAGACACGCCAATCCATTGTATTGTATGGTCAAACCATGTCATCACGCCTTAGATTTCTTCTTTAAGAAGAGATTTATATTCAAAGTTATTTCATTGCTATTATTGGTACTTCAGCAACTGCATTTGAGCAGGATTTCACATTCTCCTTGTGGCAAAGTGCAAGATCTTAGATGCAGACTGATATACTACTAATACAGCTGCCTCTGACTTCACCAATGACATTGGTTCGGTGCACCTGATGTATATTAGCATACCAGCAATCGAGGATAAGTTCCCTGGCTTCTTCCTGGAAGTTACGACGTCAGCTGCCATCAAAACCTCGCAGGATAGGGAACTCTAAGGCCATGTGTCCACCAAAGTGTTGCATATTGGCATATTTTCTCAATTGTTTTCAATGGGAGCGCCACAATTTTTTAATGCCATGAGCTTAACGAGGCGCTAAGCGTTTTTATCACGCTGAAGCGCCCGGCGTTTTTTACTGGTCGCCAAGAGTTGAAAAATGTTCAACTTTGGGTAAACCATCCAATCACAGTGGAGGAGGGGCGGGACTAATACCACACCGACCGACTGTCACAACATTTTTTTCTGTACAACGACATCAACCAGCAGAGCTAACCGAACAAAATGGATGAAAAATACATTTTTAGTATGAAACTAATTATCTGCGAAATCAGATACAAGTAGCCTGTGAGGTAGATATTCTGTAGCAACAAAACGTCTGGACGGAAAAAACACTGCGCTGCCAAAACGCTCTCAAGTGCACACAGCTAGGCGTTTCCATCAGAGCGTTTAGCGTTTTCAGCTGGCTAAAACGCTTTGGTGGATAAACGACCTAACATGGCAGCTGGTAATGCTCTGTAGTTACAAAGCAGAGATATTCTCAAGAACTTGGATGAAGGAGCTGGTTTGACCCCTGAGGCAGTCAAAGAGCAGTCAATTAATCGAATTTAATCACAATCATGATTTTGGCTTCCATGATCAAATTTGCGTGATCGAGCGATATTAAAAATGCGTAATTCCGTTCATAGAATACTCCATATAAAAGTTTGTTGGGGTTTTTTTTGCAAAGCTCCACAAGCCACTGTCTGATCACGTGCCTCCATGGGCCAATCAGAGTTGTTCCCAACAACTTAGTTTCTAGATATAGACAGTCACAGAGGACTGAGAAACATGAGTAAAAACCCACAATAAATAGCAGTCAGTTATAAAGGCCTGTTAATAATAATAATAATAATAATAATAATAATTAATAATAAAAAAAAACGTCATTTTTAAAAAAAACGCCGATGTGAAGTAGTGTAAGCTGGTGTGAGCAGATCGCAAATCTCGCGCATGCGTCGTGGAAATCTAAGGAAGTCTTCCTTTCTAAGGAAGAAAAGAAATAGTTGAATAAACTCGTTATTTTGGTTTGTTTTTTCGCACAAAAAGTATTCGCGTCGCTTGATAAACATATAGTTGAGCCACGGTAGTCACTTGGGATATTTAAACATTTTCTTCATTGACTTTCTGGGCCGTCAAGAGGCAGTCCCTTAGGAGCCAATGTGGTACTTATACAGCTCTCAAATTTAATCAAAAATATCTTCATTTGTGTTCCGAAGACGAACGAAGGTCTTACGGGGTTGGTACAGCATGGGGGTGAGTAATTAATGACTTAATTTTCATTTTTGGGTGAACTAACCCTTTAAAATGATATGAAATCCAGTGGTGTAATGTATTCTCTGGAAATGAGTGTTGAATAGGTTTATATCATGAGGGCAATTCATTATTCATATCTTATTTACTACACTCTTCAAGGAAATGGGCCCAACTGATCCCCATGGTGAGACTGCAAAAAAGAAAAAGACCTTGGGGAGTTTCTTCAAGACTGCTGAGGGAGCCACAAAAAGACTCAGTCCTCTCCAAGAACAACAAGCTATATCTTCTGAGCTACAGTCGTACATACAATCAGTGTTTCCCAACCCTGTTCCTGGCGGCACACCAACACTGCGTGTTTTCTTTGTCTCCCTTATCAAACACACCTGATTCAACCCATCAGCTCATAATCAGATGGGTTAATGAGCTGATGGGTTGAATCGGGTGTGTTTGATTAGGGAGACAAAGAAAACACGCAGTGTTGGTGTGCCGCCAGGAACAGGGTTGGGAAACACTGCGCTAGACAGTGAGGAGGACCCGCTTGACTGGTGAAGGGAACATCAGAGACTCTTCCCACGTCTCTTAAAACTGGCGGAGAAATACTTATGCATCCCGGCTAAAAGTTCTCCCTTTGAGAAGGGGAGGATGTGGTGACAAGCCAGAAAATGTTGACAGTCTAGTGTTTCTTTCCAAAAACCTGTAAACTAGTCTTTTCTGCATGAAATTTTCACATTTGGTAACATTCTGTTATGGAATATTTGTTTTTAATTGATTGTAAAATATACGTGCGCAGAAAGTTGCTTCTTGGTTATCTGGAAAACTTGCAACGCTTTTTTAAATTTCGTTTAAAGATCCTATTTTTTTTCATTTAGCACTCCACTTCAGAAGCTACATACGATATTTACATGTTTCCCAGAAGACAAAATAAGTGCAATTTACCACAAGCATCCGATTCAAGAAGTTTTGATGCAACCTAATGCATCATGTTTCCTTCTTTAGCATCAGTGAATGTTTTCACCTTTTGTAAAAGTTTAATCTCCTTCAATTGTCCTTAGTGTGAAAAGATATATCTCAAAATCACATATTCACTGTCGTAACGAGTTCAAATTTGCAGATTATGCTAAAAAAACAAAAACAAAGAATGTGCAGGACCTGTCAAGTGCTCATGACAAACAAGGGACTCATGAACTACCACAAAACATCAAAACAGTCTCTGACCATCCAGATAAGAAGACGCAGTATGAAGATTCAAGGATATGTACTTTTGAACCTGTTCATTTGTGTAAATTAAGTTATAACTTTGTAAAGTGCTTACAACACACTTCACAAATGTGTCGAGCGTGAACTCATGAACCTGCATGTGACAAATGGCCTGCAATGAATTATTTGCCTCCACATTGTGCTTTAAAATGCTATGCACGCCTAGTTGTAGATTATACCTTGTTTTAATCATCCCTGACTTTATGACAAGATTCAACAACATAAATAACTGCACAGCACACCTATTAAATGTGTAAAACTACGGCGTAGTGGTATGCCTGCCGTCTAGCCAACAGGAAAATGTCTTGACATTTACCATGCTACTTGAATTTATTCTAAATAACAAATGCATATGGGTCTACATAAGTTGCACTAATGTCCTAAATTTGTTCCTGTGAACATGAATTTTTTTGTTCAATTATCCAACAACTGCAAAACAATAATTTATGTTACTGATGAAATGCATTAAATGTATCAGGTCTGACCACAAATAGTGGAAATGACCCACGAGAGGATCAGTGCCAGAGTGCACTACACAAATAAGGAGAGGGTATTCAGTTGCCAGGTCAAGAAGTGCTAAAGTTGACGTTTAACATCTCATATTTTCTAAAAATACAGAGCCAGTGGCTTTGACTCTCAGTTTTACAACTTTACCTGGCTGAGACGGTAACACTTTATAATAACTGCACGCTATTAATCATTAGTTAAGCATGAGTAAACAGTTAATACATCATTTATAAAACATTAATAGACATTAATATGCAGTTTATAAATATAGCTATACATGCTTTTTTCTTGATTTATAAGCATATCTATAATGCATTTAATGATTGTATTTTCATACTTTGTTAATGATCAATTAATAATTTCTAAATGAAGTATAATATTATTTGCAAACCAGTTGTTTAAGAGTTGTCATTCATTCATAAGACCACTTAGAAAGTGTAAGTAAATGTAGCAAATACAGGTAGTTATAAAGCATTTAGTAGTGGTTAGTTAACTATTTTTGTGAGCTAATCTAAAGTGAGGACTATTCATGCTTTGTAAAGCATTTATAAAGGTGATTTAAAGGCTCGTCAATCTTCTAAACAGTAAAATGTAACAAACACAACGCAGTGATACAGAACATAGAAATATTTAACAGCCTTTAAAAATGCTTTACAAGGCATGACTAGTCCTCACTTTAGATGAGCTCACGAACATAGTTAACTGATCACTACTAAATGCTTTATAACTACCCAAATTAACCCTTAATTACAGCATTAATACATGTTAATAAAGCATTTATTAACACATTAAGTAACCATCACTATATGTCTGAATAATAAGATGTATGAATGTACATTTAAATAGTTTATTAATCATTTACTTACTCGCTCTAATTAATCGTATGAACCACGGAAAACTCTTAAATAACTGGTTCATAAAAAATGCAATTCTTCATTTAGAAATGATAAATTGATCATTAATAAAGGATGAAAATACAATTAATAAACAAATTATAGATATGCTTATAAATCAAGAAGAAAGCATTTATAGCTGTATTTATGAACTGCTTATTAATGTCTATTAATGCTTTATGAATGATGAAGTAATGGTTTACTCATGCTTAACTAATGATTATTAGCGTGTAGTTATTATAAAGTGTTACCGCTGAGACATCCTTACTATGTCAAAATCATTGTGCTCCCACGATGCAGCTTGCTACTGGCTTTGTGGGACAGCCATATATACAAACTACAGGCTAGATACATTAAAAAGGCATAAGATTACAGCTATCCATAAAGCACCAGAAGAAAAGTACAAATGCATTAGAGAAGGTAAAAGTTGTTTTTAAAAAATCATTATTTTGTGGCTTTAGGGAAAAACATAGACATGGACCAAATGGACCACATGGTTCTTGAAGGCTGCTTCAAAATAATATATGAATGCCTGAAGCAAAAGTGGCCTCACCACACCAGTTATGAGCCCATTATTTCCTTGTGCAAGCGATCGGGCTGAGCTTATTTTGACGGCTTGAATGTAAATATTGCAGCCATTTACTTTGATTTATTTAAAATTAAACATTTCTGCATAATTGTCCTACCAAGTAGGTCAGCTTTATTACTTTTCTGCCCCTAGGTCAGTGCCAACACCAAATATACAGTACGAGCAGCCATATAATTGACGAAATGGTGGAAATCATTGGCCAGATTTGAGATGAACAGAGTGGCAGAGTTGTCCAAATCTCCAGTGTGGGGATTAATGGATGATGAGACCACTGACATCTCTGTCACTAAGCAATTGGGTCTAGTTGTGAGGTGAGATTACTTCATACAATTAAATAAAACTGACTCTTAAATTTACTGAAAATATATTTTTCATATAGTTTTTTGGGGAAACGCTGTAGTAAGAAGTTCTGCATTTGGTTGAAGTGTGTGCCAAGGAAGCTGCAGCTTTGGGAAATGGACTGCACTTACATTTGCATTCACAGACCCAATGGCCACCAAAGCGCTTTACATTTTGCCTCACATTCACTCACTCATTCATACACCGACGGCCTTCAAGGCGCCATCCAGCTCGTCTAGGGTTAGGCGTCTTGCTCATGTACACTTCGACTCTTGGTCAGGTGGAACCCGAGGATTGAACCATCAACTTCTGATTTGTAGGCAACCTCCATGAACCACTGAGCCACTGCCAACCTACAATTGCTTTGTACGACATCATATATGACAAGGCGCTACCGACCAACAAGCTAGTGACAAAGCAGCAGTAATGATTGGCTTTTACCTTTAGTTTAGGTATTTGATGAGATTGTTAAAAGGATCATTTTTAATTCTTTTATGGAGAAAAACTGGAGTGGGAAAGAGGCTCCAGGACTCTTTCCCTGGCCTGATAACTGTGCATTGTGTGGCACATCGCCTCAATCTGGCTGTGTCAGACTGCATTAAAGGGTTAGTTCACCCAAAAATGAAAATTCTGTCAGTATTTACTCACCCTCATGTTGTTCCAACCCCGTAAGACCTTCGTTCATCTTCGGAACACAAATTAAGATATTTAAGATATTAAGATCGCTCCTGCATACAGTCCATAGGCTTCTTGAGGGACTGGCTCTTGCTGTCCTCGAAAAGTCATTAAAGACATCGTTAAAATAGTCCAAGTGACTACAGGGGCTCAATCTTAAGTTTATCAAACGACGAGAACACTTTTGTGCGCAAAAAAAACAACAAAAATAACGACTTTATTTCAACTATTCGTTTATTTCTCCCTCTGCGCGAGTCAGGTTACTAGTTTAATAGCGTAAGCTTCTGTTATTGTACGTCACACGCATCACACACACATGACCAGCGTCGGCCAATAGTGAGCCTACGTGTGACGTAGCTTTACGCAATCACACTACGTTAACTGACTTACAGGCTCATGGAGAAGGAAGTGAATAGTTGAAATAAAGTCGTTATTTTTGTTGTTTTTTTGCGCACAAAAGTGTTCTCGTCGTTTGATGAACTTAAGATTGAGCCCCTGTAGTCACTTGGACTATTTTAACGATGTCTTTAATGACTTTTCGGGGACAGCAAGAGCCAGTCCCTCAAGAAGCCTATGGACTGTATGCAGGAGCGATCTTAATATCTTAAATATCTTAATTTGTGTTCCGAAGATGAACGAAGGTCTTACGGGGTTGGAACAACATGAGTGTGAGTAAATACTGACAGAATTTTCATTTTTGGGTGAACTAACCCTTTAGGGGCAGAGAGGACACCCATACCTCGTGAAATGCGTCAGGACTGTTCAATCTTCTGGTTCGACCAGGCCTCCAGCAACAGCATCAGCAGTATAAATCACAGAACAGCGCAAGGCGAGCATTTGTGGTTATAAAACTTAAACTTTTTATTTATTTTTGAAATGACCAATGGTTTCGCTAGATAATTCACCCTTATTCATCGTCTGGTGTCGTTTAAAGCTGCACTGAAACTCTCATTTGGACCTTGAACCGTTTGGTTCCCATTGAAGTCCATTATATGGAGAAAAATCCTGGAATGTTTTCATCAAAAACCTTAATTTCTTTTCGACTGAAGAAAGAAAGACAAGGACATCTTGAATGACATGGGTCCAAAGTTCAAGTACAAGTCAATGCACAGACTTGTTCTTTGTTCAATTTGCACACTGAACATGAGTTTGAGTTCTTCATTTTAAACTCTAAAAGTGCAGCAAATTAAGGAATTTATCTGTTAAAATGTACAAAATGTTCTTTTATTAAACTATTTATTAAAATACCTAAAATTTGCACTTTGGAAAAGTGTTTTCTTCAGCCATGATCAGGATTTTACCACCTCGGAGGATTCGAACTCGGATTGCCCGAGTGCATGTCAGAGAAGGCTATTGTCTTCAACCATTCATTATTTAATTCCTTACTGGTTCTTATTTAAGTGGTGTAGACAAGCATATACTGTTGCTCAAATTGAGGACTAGGGATTTCAACAAACCTAATCTCAAAGGATGTATGTGCTAGAACTGACTTTCGAAACTTTTCTAATATTACTCATTTTCTTAGTGATAAAATGGGCAAAACGTTCTGGAGCCGAGCCATATAAAGAGACTATGTTTTAATTTGGGCCAGTAAACGAGAGTTTACTGCACCACACTACAAAAAAAGGGGAAAAAATGGTTATGAAAAATAAATTAGGACTGTTTTGTTGCATAACTTGACTACTATTATTAGTGGAATTGACAAAAACAATCATTTGAGCCCTTTAAAATTCACTCTACGGTTTTTTGCTCTCACTATCTATTCCATCTAAACTGCAGGACTAATGGTGAACTAATAAGTTCTGATGGGGCTTTCTTTCGGTTTGGAGGAAGGGAATCAATTCTGGGAATAACCTGAATCAATCAGTCTGCAGGAGGCAATGGGACGTGGGTTGGGGAAACCCGACTGCTAATAAGAAAGCAGTGAACAGAAGAAGAGCGAGACGAGGTGCTCCACTAAGACTTGCTATCATTCAATCAGACACTGAGAGACACGATCGATGGAAAATAAAACCACATGAAAAACTCCCACTGACATCACAGAACAAAACAATGAGCACATAGATGGAAGGAGATCTGAAAGATGAATCAAGAGGAATCAGACAAATACAGTTTGACTGACTGAATGTCAAAGGACAGAGATTGAGACAGACGGAGAGAGAAAGAGACTCATCATCTCGCTTCTGTCGGCACACGAGTCTAGCCGGAAAACATGCTGGAGCATGAAAATAAAAGTGTTCCTGTAGCTGCAGAGCACTGGGGCTGCATAATAGATGGAATATTACATAAATCAAGATGCACGGTAATCGAGATGCAGAAATCACAGGGGAAAAAAATAGGATGCGATTCTTACCTTTAGAAACAGGCGTTTCAAGCTTTATATTGCTTTTAATTGTTTGTCTATACAAGCACAGAGAAAGGCAAAAATGCTAAATAATGCCAAAATGCACATTATTCATATCAGTTATCTACTCCTTTTGGCCACCTACACATTTTACATTCATGTATTTGTTTATTGCTTCTACTCCTAACTAAAATGGACTGCCTTTTCATTGTAAAATTAATTTATCAATTGACCTATGGCTAAGCCACGCCCTCAAACGCGATGAGCCAATCACAGTGCGCAGCTAACCCAATACACTCGGACATTCTCTGCTTCCACGTCCATTGAAATGCATTGCAGTTAGTCAGTTTTCATTCGTTTCTTCTTGTCATTTTAAGTCTAAAATGGTCAAACGGTGTGCATGGGGTACATGCAACTCCGACTCTAGGTTCCCGAGAGGCTGGGCGACGGTGTGTGTTTTTTTACCCTTTCCCAATCCACATCTCAACCGAGATAAGTGTCTGCTCTGGATTGAGTTATGTGAATAAGATATGCGGGATAAAAATAAGTCAACAACGTATTTGAACATTATCTTTAAAATCGCTAATGTTAGCCTAACATTAGAAAGCGTTAATGTTAGCTTCTAGCTGCGTTGTACATCGTGTCACTTAGCTTCATTAACGTATCTGTAAATAACCGAGATAACAAATGTTAACAATGTTGTGCTGAATGATTCATGTAAATATTGTTGGTAACGATACGCGGTTTATCACGTTTACACTGTGACCTGTACATCTCTGCCTGGAGCTGAAGCTTTTCATCGACCTTCTCAACAATAAAATTATTAATATAACCCTCCAATGCATAATAAAGGCCCTTTAGGTGACTTCCAGATGATATATAATCTTTCTGTCTCCAAAAATCACCAATTGCCTCCTGTGAAATGTCTCCTATGTGACCGCTGCCATAGCGCCCGTCCCTGAACGTTGACTGTGTGTCCGAGTGAGTGGAGGGGGCGTGGCTTAGCCATAGGTCAATTCAAAATCAAAAATTTAAATAAAAACTGAATAGAAACTGAACATGATCCCAGCTGTAAGCCACGTTCGGCGAGCTTCATTTACACGCGGGATTGAAATGGTGGCTAGCAAACAAATCAATCTCTAATGCTAATTTTAATCTTGGCTTTACTTGAAGGCGCTGTGTGAGGAGCAAGTTGTGGTTTGTTGTTGTCACACTAAGGGTTAGGGGTAGGTGTAGAGGGTTGACTTTAAAACAGAATTAAGTCATATGTTGGGGTTTGGTATTCTGTTTTGCGATTTTCCACAAATTTAACAATAACCTATTCCATGAATTAGCCAGTTCTTTTGGACATGGAATCTCTCGATTTTTTTCTCAAACCCTCACTCGCATCCCCCCGGAGGGGATTATACATGTTACTGTCTTTTGTTCCCTTTAATCCTTGTATTCGCATCCTTTAGAATGGCAGTCTCATTAGTCCCAATCTTTATCTCACCACAAATAAAATGTTTACACAGTTTGAGCTGGTTGAACATGGTTAGGGTTAGGGATGCTAAGTTTATTTGTATAGCGTATTTCGCAGGTGCAGGTAATTCGGTTTCGCCAGCAGAGCATCAAATAGCTATTCTTATCTTGTGTGGGAGATAAAAATTCACTCTTCTGACCTTTTACAATCAGTGTCAAAAGGTCAGTGATTGCCCTTTCAACGCAGTGATAATTAAAATCATAATAATAATTGACCTTTCGCCGGCCCCTCCCCCAAAACGGCCATTGTCCAATCACAGATCATAGCATCATACTATGTGAGCAGGTCTGTCAAACATTGACTCCAAGCAAGATGGACCCATGGGAGATGGCTGGAGGAGTTGTGTTCTTTACGTTCTTACCGGTAAGCATTAAGGCCATTGCACACCGAGCACGAAATATTCGTATGCGTATTTTCGTGTTCGTCAGCCTAACAATTCGTCACGCATAGAAACCTTGCACACCGAGTCCGTTGCGTATTTCTTAAACCTTTGCGGGAAAAAACGCAAAAATACCAAATGGATTCGTCAAGCAGTGAGGATGATTTTTGCCCTCTCTCTTATTGAAAAGAGAAGAAAGAGAAAATATTACGTCCATCCAATCCTGAAATTGCGCCGAGAGGAAGGAGAGTTCCTTATCAAGGAGTTGCGAATTTATCCCGAGCGATTCAAAATTTACCTCAGAATGTCAGTGGGACAGTTTGATGCTTTGCTAGCGATTTTGGAGCCACATATTAAAAACAAGACCACCAATTTCCGTGAACCAATCGATTCTAAACGGAGACTGGCAGTGTGTCTGGTATGGACCTGGTATGGACCAGGTATGGACACACACACAAACACACACACCCGCGCGCGGCCCGGTGGAAGCGCTGGGCAGACAGAACAGCTATTATTGTGTAGGCTATATGTTGTCTATATATTGTGCCCAAATAATACATTAGTTATCGAATAGGCTGCTCAATCACACTTTATTCGATCCTAAATTTCAATCTGATTGAAAGGGGAGGTTTATTAGTTTCATAATCCAATATAGAGAAGAGAACATAAACACTTGATCGAATTGAAAATCGAAACTGAAAGCACGGCGCATATGATTTGAGGACGAGCTCCCCCCGGCCCAGAATTGTCAAAAGACCTCTCAAAATGCTGGCTCTGGATGCGAAAAACGCAGAAAATCGAACCCGATCCGATTAATTTTATGAGGGACGAAAGTTTCGGAGGCTGTGTGCAAGCGTGACTGACATAACGTGAGGTCGAATTTTTTTTTTTTAACGTGCGAAAATTTCGGGTACGAATTTCGGACTCAGTGTGCAATGGCCTTTAGCCTTGATAGTAGTCGTGTCTCCTTCATTGCATATTTTTACATTTTTAATATATCCATCCACTGCATACTGTAACCCCTTGTGCCTCGTGCTGGTCGTGTTTGACCATTCGTTTAACGGGCGTAGTAACAATAACTAGGGGGCGTGGCTTTTGCGAACGGTCAATTGACACGCCCCCTCCACTCACTCGGACACGCAGTCAACATTCGGGGACGGGCGCTATGGCAGCGGTCACATAGGAGACATTTCACAGGAGGCAATTGGTGGTTTTTGGAGACAGAAAGATTATATATCATCTGGAAGTCACCTAAAGGGCC
The DNA here is from genome assembly GCF_988280905.1 of Pimephales promelas. NCBI lineage: Eukaryota > Metazoa > Chordata > Actinopteri > Cypriniformes > Leuciscidae > Pimephales > Pimephales promelas. Next base: position 34,154,943 of record NC_142779.1, read on the forward strand.
TTAACTATGCATTGGAGGGTTATATTAATAATTTTATTGTTGAGAAGTTCGATGACAAGCTTCAGCTCCATGCAGAGATGTACAGGTCACAGCGTAAATTTGATAAACCGCAACCGCATCACCATTTGGTGCTACAGTATTTACATGAATCATTCAGCACAACATTGTTAACATATGTCTTCTTGGTTATATACAGATACGTTAATGAAGCTAAGTGACATGATGTACACCGCATCTAGAAGCTAACGTTAACGTTTTCTAATGTTAGGCTAACGTTAGCCTAACTTTTATGTTCAAATAAGATAACGTTCAAATACGTTGTTGACTTAACTTAGAACAGATGTAGACGTCCTTGTTTAATTTATCCACGTTTAGTGTTGTGGTCTAGCTACCGCATAACTCAATCCAGAGCAGACACTTATTTCAGTTGAGATGTGGATTGGAAAAGGGTAAAAAAACACACACCGTCGCCCAGCCTCTCGGGAACCTAGTGTCGGAGATGCATGTACCCCATGCACACCGTTTGAACATTTTAGACTTAAAATAACAAGAAAAAAACGAATGAAAACCGACTAACTGCAATGCATTTCAATGTCCGAGTGTATTGGGTTAGCTGCGCACTGTGATTGGCTCATCGCGGCTTAGCCATAGGTCAATTGCCACTGTCACCGCCGTTTTGTTGCACTTTTCCAAAACAAAAATTTCTGAAAGTATCAGTTTTAACACAACTGTCCAAATATTTTCATGACAATTTGTTGCATTATATGAAATATAGAATTGTGTAATCAAACATCAGAGAAATAAGGCTAATTTAATATGATTTTGCTTTAATTAAAAATGTAAGTTTAAGGCTGATTTGTGTCATATATTTTTGGGGGGCCCCAAAGCGATGGACCCTTCACGAAGCTGAACAAGTTTGAGAACCAATAAGGCAGAATTCATTTATGATTTTAATATCATATACACTGAACATGTTGTTAATACTGTATATTGTTTTGCATGCTGTTTTATAATATACAAATCACTGAGGTGCACTATTTGCACTAAATATAAATAGCATAACTATTTACACTGCTTTTAAAATACTGCTAATTTTATTTAATGTAAATAGACGCTGCTCGTCAAAAATACTAGATGTAGGCAAGGATCCTGAGATATTTTTCAGCCAAAGATAATCCAAGGTCAAACATGCTTCTAATGTCAAACACATACAGAAGACAGACCTGGAAATACTCACTCTCTTCCCAACTTCTCTCAAACATTCAGTATGTGCTGCTCAGAGTGCTACGGTGTTTCGGGGGTGTGCTAGACTCACGTGGGTTTCTCATTGGTGATGAGCACTTTGACCTTATTGAGGGCTTTTTTGGCACCGGTGGGTTGAGCCGCAGCAGGTTTGCTATGGGCCGGGCTGGAATGAGGACTGGCGATATAAACCTTCTTGCCTCCACTGCCCGGTGGTTTAGAGTGAGAGAAATCTGTGATGAACACTATACCCTCACTGGTCAGCACTAGGAATAAATGGCATTAGAGAAACAGTTGAGCGAATGGACAGTCACTTCATTAAACTATAAAAAAAAAACATACAGAATGCACAAAAAGCCAATTCAAACTATAAAGACAACTATAATAGAAATATAACGAATCTGCCGCTTTAAAGAGATATTTCCAGCTGCAGACCCGCAGCACCACCAGTTTTAGAAGCCCATCGCCAGAACCGGAAGTGAGGGAGAGGCGGAAATATTATTATTGCATTATAATTATTCTAGCAAGAATGTAAGGACAAAACGGGCCTGAGAGTGAGTTCCTCATTTGATACATTGTAAGTTAAATTTATACAAGATTGTTGTGATAAAACAGGCCTAGCTTGGGTTGAATTGGTCATTTTGTATAGATTTTTTAAAAAACAATGCCGAATTTTCTCTTTTTTAGATTTTGACGTTATTATTTTACACGAAAAATGCGAAATATACCTGTGAAATAAAGTATATTTTATAAAAAAAAAAACATGCGTTTTGTTTTTTTTATTAAACAATCTGCTAAATCATCTTACAAATACAAATCTTCAATATCAAAACAATTTAAGATTTTTGTAAACACAATAAATAAATAAATAGAACATAAAATATCACGGAGGTCTAATGAGTTATCAAATTGTGTATAATTTTGAAAACCTCCAATACGTGTCTTGTTTTATATCTTTCAAAGCTTTATTATACAAAGTTAACTCCTTCATAAAAAACAAAAAAACAAAGGTCTTACCTTCCTAAATCTACACGTATGTATAAACTGCTTAGCTAAAATTATTAAACTGTTATACATTAAAATGCCCATAATTTTCAAGTATTATTTTCTCACCATCATGATCAGGAACTCATAATACAAACGAATAACTGAAACTATATATATTACACAAAATCAATGTTTTAAAATGCTTATTGTACTGTAATGTAGTATCATAACATACATACGTAGAGAGTAGGACGTTTCTTGTTCAACAAAAGCTGTTTCATGTGTAAAATACCCTCCAAATTACGTTAGGTGGCGTTATTAGGTTTCAAACCTAAGCTCCGCCCCTCACTCCCTTTCCTGGCGCTGGTGTTGGCTAGAACGTAACTCCGCCCATTACTTCCGGTTCTGGCGTTGGGGTTCTGAAACTGGTGTGCAGCTGGATAATATAGGCTCTAAATGCTCGAGCTTGTGGATGGATTCTGATTGGCTCTCAATGTTTTTATCAATCATCAACTGGATAAAATTGTTCTGAAAGTTATTCCAACAATATCGTTTCTGTGCCGTTATTGTTATAGCTGAGGTCCGAACTCTGCTATTCTTTAATATTGAGAAATATATTTAAACCTATATCTTTAGAGTTATAGGTCAGGCCACCCTCAAGTCATTGTTATGTTTAATTAAATTGATTTATTATTTTTTTTTTCATTACAACAAAGTGTCCAAGCTGTGTGAATCAGTTAACAAATCAAAGAGAAAGAACTAATTCAAAAGAAGAATTAGTATGCATTTCAGACATCCCTAATAACGATCTACGCATCTGGGCATCCCAAATTACAATTATAAATGTGATTAAATACATACATGCCAGATTGGAGGGCTCAAAGGGGTCAAAGGAGAAAGACAGTATGTTCTCAGCATAGCTCTTCTTCCACAGCTTTGTGCCAGTGTCTCCGTTCCACAGAACAATATAGTTAGGAGGGTGGACAGCCAGAAGAAGATCGCGTGAAGCATCCTGAGCCCACAGCCAGTCCATATCTGATGAAGGATCACAAGTGAGGAGAGATTTGCATTCATTCATTCATTCATTTGTTTTCTGGAAGTTTCAGAGATTTATTGGAGTGAATCTCACAAAGCTTTTCAAGGACATGTCAGGGTAAAAAAACAAAAAGGAGAGACAGAAATGATATTACGGTTGCACCAACTGACAAATTTGACCCTAATTCTCATCACAGTAATGAAAAAAACAAACAAAAAAGCAAACATTTTCTTTACTGTATTGAAAAATGTATATTAGAAATATATATATATATATACACATAATTTTAACTGTCATGTATTTATACATTAGGATAGTTTTCGCTGCAACACCTCTAACATATTACTTGTAAATGTAAAAATATAATTGTATTAGAGTTGATGTAATGCAGTAAATAGTTACTGAGCATTAAATTAAATTCACTTCGATATTGTGAATCATGGCCATTAAATATAAAATTTATTATGGTAATAAGAATTTGGGTAAAAGGTGTTTAATTCTTAATTACAATAACGTCACAAAACAAAACATCTAAATGGATGGTTATAAGGATCGGAACAAGGATGTCAATAAATAACGAAATAGAGAAAAGTAAGTGTTTCCCTAAAAAAGCTGTCTTGTCTGTGTAGCTACTTTCTTCCACCAAAGATTCATAACTGATGTTGATAGTTAACAAGATGCACATATACATTTGATAGATACATTTGAAAATCCATTGATCATTCATGATGTAAATTCACTACATTTGACTGGAAGTCTATATAAATATTAACCAATCAAATAAAATCTTGCATAATATGATTAATATACACTATATGGACAAAAGTACTGGGAAACCTGACCATTACACCAACAGGGACTTTAATGACATTGACAGCATTCTAAATAAATATTAGGGCTGTCAAACGATTAATCACGATTAATCGCATCCAAAATAAAAGTTTGTTTACATAATATGTGTGGGTGCACTGTGTATAATTATTTTATATATACAAATACACACACATGCTTGTATATATTTAAGAAATATTTTCATTAATATACCGTATATAGATTTATTTATAATTCATATGATATGTAAATATTTTATACATAAATAATATGTTTTTCTTAAATATGCATGCATGTTTGTGAATTTATATATATATATATATATACACTCACCGGCCACTTTATTAGGTACCCCATGCTAGTAACGGGTTGGACCCCCTTTTGCCTTCAGAACTGCCTCAATTCTTCGTGGCATAGATTCAACAAGGTGCTGGAAGCATTCCTCAGGGAGTTTGGTCCATATTGACATGATGGCATCACACAGTTGCCGCAGATTTGTCGGCTGCACATCCATGATGCGAATCTCCCGTTCCACCACATCCCAAAGATGCTCTATTGGATTGAGATCTGGTGACTGTGGAGGCCATTTGAGTACAGCGAACTCATTGTCATGTTCAAGAAACCAGTCTGAGATGATTCTAGCTTTATGACATGGCGCATTATCCTGCTGAAAGTAGCCATCAGAAGTTGGGTGCATTGTGGTCATAAAGGGATGGACATGGTCAGCAACAATACTCAGGTAGGCTGTGGCGTTGCAACGATGCTCAATTGGTACCAAGGGGCCCAAAGAGTGCCAAGAAAATATTCCCCACACCATGACACCACCACCACCAGCCTGAACCGTTGATACAAGGCAGGATGGATCCATGCTTTCATGTTGTAGACGCCAAATTCTGACCCTACCATCCGAATGTCGCAGCAGAAATCGAGACTCATCAGACCAGGCAACGTTTTTCCAATCTTCTATTGTCCAATTTCGATGAGCTTATGCAAATTGTAGCCTCAGTTTCCTGTTCTTAGCTGAAAGGAGTGGCACCCGGTGTGGTCTTCTGCTGCTGTAGCCCATCTGCCTCAAAGTTCGACATACTGTGCGTTCAGAGATGCTCTTCTGCCCACCTTGGTTGTAACGGGTGGTTATTTGAGTCACTGTTGCCCTTCTATCAGCTCGAACCAGTCTGGCCATTCTCCTCTGACCTCTGGCATCAACAAGGCATTTCCGCCCACAGAACTGCCGCTCACTGGATGTTTTTTCTTTTTCGGACCATTCTCTGTAAACCCTAGAGATGGTTGTGCGTGAAAATCCCAGTAGATTAGCAGTTTCTGAAATACTCAGACCAGCCCTTCTGGCACCAACAATCATGCCACGTTCAAAGTCACTCAAATCACCTTTCTTCCCCATACTGATGCTCGGTTTGAACTGCAGGAGATTGTCTTGACCATGTCTACATGCCTAAATGCACTGAGTTGCCGCCATGTGATTGGCTGCTTAGAAATTAAGTGTTAACGAGCAGTTGGACAGGTGTACCTAATAAAGTGGCCGGTGAGTGTATATATATATATATATATATATATATATATATATATATAAAAAATTATACACAGTGCACCCACATACAGTATATTATGTAAACACAAACTTTTATTTTGAATGCGATTAATCGTTTGACAGCCCTAATAAATAGACATTAATATTGAAGAATATCTACTCTGCTCTTCATTGATCATTGACTTCATTCTGATATCCAAATTTATCTAACAACTTGGGATGCTCGCCCAGGATCGATCGAAATTGGACAGAGATGGTGTGAGGACAAAAAAAAAACTCAGCTAAGTCTCCTTTTTCTGTTTGAGACTGGACACTCACCTGACGTTATCCTCTGATATTGTATTGCCTAGACTCACTGAAGTCTCACTCGACGTAATACTCAAAGTGGAGAATTACTTAAAATTAGAGCCGTCAAACGATTCAAATATTTAATCGCGATTAATCGCATTAATCTCCTAGTTAACTCGCGATTAATCGCACATTTTAATCTGTTATAAATGTCTCTTGATTTCTTTTTGTCCCATTATTTTTTCTCATTTTAATGCTCTCATCAACTTGGAAAAGTGGATCGGCTTGCTTTGTGCAATTGTTTTTTTTAAAACAACGTTGGCATATACAGTGTTCAATTTCACACTATAATATAAAATAATCTCTCACACAATGTAACACTGTCCATCAATAAAAGGGTGAAAGAAATACTGACGAGGTCCTGATATTGACGAGGAGGCGGAGAAGTTGCATCAGCTGTGTGTGTGTGTGTGTGTGTGTGTGCTTGGCCATCAACAAGTGGTATTTCAGACTGGACGTGCTGCAATGATAATAGCTTAGTTTACAACAACAAAACACACAGATCACTTTGGTCAATGGAATTTGGCAACTTTTAAAAGTCAAATTTCCATTCAGAATCTTATTGCCATCAAATTCAGCATCTGATGCTTGTCATCCACTCAAATCATAACGTTAACCTACTATTTGGCCGTCTCGCAAGCATAAACAAGTGTGTGCGGTGCGCCTGTTGTTTTGTTTCCGATCGCTTTGGTCGACGAACCAAAAAAGCGTCCTCGCACAGTGCAAGCCATTGTGAAAAAAACTACAAAGTTTGCTAGGACAAAAAGACTGTTAATCGCGCAATAAAAAAAATTGACACCGTTAAAATGGGTTAGCGTTAACACCGTTAATAACATGTTTAACTGACAGCCCTACTTAAAATATTAGCAAGGTATTAAGTGTTCAATTTTGAGACACAGAATGTCCATTATTGAGACACAGGTAAAGAGGTTTTTAATAACCTGCCGTTTTGAAATAAGAAACGGACCGGTCATCTAATACATACTAATTGACATCTTAAGACGGAGTGGAACAACTTCGTTTTGTTTTTATGTGTGTGAATAAAGGCGCTTTTCCACTGCATAGTACGGTACGGTTCGGTTCGGTACGGCTCACTTTGGCGCTTTTCCACTGCATGGTACAGTACAGTACGGTTCGCTTCGGGTCGCTTTAAATGGTACCTGGTCTGTTGAGGTTCCAAGCGTACCGTACCGGTACTAAAATGTGACGTGAAACACTGCAGATCACTGATTGGTCAGACAGAATCGTCACTACTAGCGTCATTGGTTTTGTGACACGAGATGCGAGACACTTTTTTAGCAGTATTTTTGTTTTGCTGCCATCAGCCTCATTTTAAACACATTTTTCCGTCTAGCAGTTAAAAACAACCACATACCGAGAATCAGGAACACCATCCCTCGATAGTCTCCATTGTTCCTGTGTTGTGGGTTTGAAAATGTGGCGCTTTTAAGTAGAGCCAGACCGATATATCGGCAGACCGATATTATCGGCCGATATTAGGCATTTTCCAAACTATCGATATCGGCAGTTATAATGGCCGATAAATGAATATATCAACAATAAAATTAAAACGGACGAAACATGCTTGAACCATGTCATGAGTGTTGGAGTTGTATGGTTTGTCCACCAGAGGGCACTCTTCACCGTTCCTGTTGGCAACACTCATTGAGTTGGTCACGATACATACATTGCTTGAATAACAATTAAAAGAACATCCCCATCAGTTCTCTTAACTCAAATAAGCATGACAAAATTTTAAAAAATTAAATAAATAAATAAAATATCGGCCGATATATCGGAATATCGGATTTTAAAACCCAAAAATATTTGTATCGGTATCGGCCTTCAAAATCCTTTATCGGTTGGGCTCTACTTTTAAGATGATGTCATGGCAGTAGAGGCGCGCGCAAATAACGATCAGTCCCACACACTTTGAAGGGGTACTACTGCAGTGGAAAAGCAACCGAGCTAAGCGAACCGAACCGATCAGTACCGAGTCGAGTCGTACCACGCAGTGGAAACGCGAAGCGAGCCGAACTGTTCCGCACCGAGTCGAACCGTAATGAGCCGAACCGTACTATGCAGTAGAAAAGCGCCATAAGGAAACTGTTTATGTGTGTGAATAAGGAAACTGCGTGGTTGTAATATGGGGCAAGATGTTTCTAGACCACGGACAGGCGAGACGCCTGTTGACTTTATGTACAGAAACAATAAAACTTCTGGGTAGAACCTTTTATATCAAATTTGGCAGGATGGTCAGAAGGCAAAATTCAATTAGACCCATATCCTAGAGAGGGATCATTGAAAGATAATGATATAAAAAGCATGAATTCCTTCCTTATGGGCGGGGGGACTATAGATATATGAAAGAGTCACCATCTGCTTTTGTCATAAGGTTTAGAGAAACATGCGAGCAGGATTCAAGGCTGACTGAAGATAACTCTATGAAATTCCCTATCTATAAACATGCCTGAATAATGTGAATCAGCAACAGGCACAATTGATTAGAATCAACAAATAATCTGTTAGAAAAACGATTGAGAAGAGATACGATGTATAAATTAGGAATGGAAATTATCTTTAATAACTATACAGTTTGTTTATCTTTTCTCTCGAGTCAGCGGGTTTCTGTTGAGCCACTGCCAAACGCAGAGGATGCTACTGAATTGGTTGAAGAACACCAGGTAACAAGTGACGCACCGCAGCCTGACCACAGAGATGCAACGGATGATGTTTCAGTTAAAATTATCAATCCAAATCTTTGGTCAAAATTTAAAGATGATACTGGTTTTGTAGACATTGAGCCATATCGAGCTAAACTGAAAACCACAACGCCATTGTATATCAAGCAATATCAATTGTTGTATGACAAAGAGATTGGTATACAACCAATCATTGATAATTTTCTGGCACAAGGGGTCCTCATACCAATTTATCCGCAATACAATACGCCTATCAACCCAGTTCCCCGTTTAACACAAGATTTGTGCGGAATAAATCAATTGATTATCCCACTATCACCATTATGAATTCTATTCCATGCACACATGAATTTTTTACAGTTGTAGATTTATGCACTGCCATTTTCTCCATTCCTGTACATTGCGGTACACAGCCACTTTTTGCGTTTACCAAGGGTATTCATGGACACACCTTGCACAAGGCTACTTAGGGCCAATCCCAATTCTACCCCTTACCCCTTCACTTTCCCCTTCCCCTCCGTTTTGCGCGTCCACGTGAAGGGGTAGGGCTGTTCCAATTCTCTTTTGGTTGGAAGGGGAGGGCTAGGGGAAAGGGCCAGATAGCCCTTCAAACGAAGATTTTTCGGGAGCACACTTCAAACGAAGGGGTATGAGAAGTGTCACTGCTAACCCAGGCTACAGACGCAAAATGACTGCCCAAGCAAAAAAGGAGACCCATAAATGTAAGTATTTGTGGCTTTAATAAGTATTGTAACGACAAATAATGACTTGCTTTATGTTACATTCTATATTGTGTTCATATTTACGGTCAGTTTCTTCACAGAAACGTTTGTAAAAAAAAAAAAAAAAAAATCGCTAAAATTACTGTAGTTTGCTAACGATAGTCCCGCAACATATTTTCGTCGTCTCCGTTGTTTCCTGCGAACTTCACAAGATAAATGCAAGAAAATAGCTGTAACGGTACCCACGCGTCTGAGATAACTGCAGCTGTCAACGGCATTTTGGAAGTTGTGATAAACATCGGCGCATCTCCTGTGACGTAGGCGCTAGCGACGACTTATAATGACGTTTAACGGAGGCGTAGTGGTGTTCCATTTCTTAGGGGAATATTTTCACCCCTACGCATTGCCACTCTGTTTCAAGGGTCAAGGTGAAGGCGAAGGGGTAGGGCTAGGGGAAAGTGAAGGGGTAAGGGGTAGAATTGGGATTGGCCCTTAGACTCCCCTGCTGTTTTCTCAGCTGCAGTGCAAAAAACATGTACTTTCATGTACTTTCTGTGTCCTGCAATATGCCGACGACACACTGATCTCTGCAAAAACACAGGAAGACTGAGCAAGCCTCTATAATCACATGCAATATGCTAGTCCAGGCTGGATTCAAAGCCTTGTGAGAGAAGCTGCAATGGTCAAGAGAAAAGTGAACTACAGGGGTTGGACAATGAAACTGAAACCTGGTTTTACAACACAATAATTTGTTAGTATGGTGAGGGCCTCATTTTGCATCCAAATACAGGACCAATTCATCTTGGGAATGACAGATAGAAGTCCTTCACAGTGACCAGAGGGATTATGAGCCGTTCCTCTTCCAGAACAGTGTCCAGGTCACTATATGATGCTGGTGGACTCGCTCCTCCAAAACACCTCAATAATATTTAGATCTGGTGACTGTGCATGCTCAACGTCACTTTCATCTTCATCAAACCCTTCTGTCACAAGTCTTGCTGTGTGTGTTGGTGCATGATCATGCTGATACACGGTTTGAGCAACAGGTGCTCATGATCCTCCAAAAGGGTTTGGTAGTCCTCGGCAGTGTCGTGTCCATCAAATACAATCAGGATTGTCATGATATTGGAGCTCAAACCATCACTGATCCACCCGTGCTTCACTCTGAAAATTGGCCGCCAGGCATATAGATGTGAAACCTCCAACATTGGCCAGTGTTTCAGTTTCACCAAAGGACTGAAGTACATAGCCAGTGACAGGGTCCAAATGATCAGGCAACTTAAAACCACCAGAAACTGTGAAACAATTGCAGAGTTTCCTGAGACTTGTGAATTACTGTCGATCATGGATCCCTGACTGTCCTGTACATGACAGCAGTTGAGATTGCTCATTGATCACAAAGCCCTTCCACTGGACTGAGGAACACATGAACCCTTTTCAAGCTCTGAAAACATCCATCATGACTGCACCTGTACTGGGCCTGCCTGATTACACAAAGACTAGACCTTTGCTAGACCTCCATTCTAGAGAGGCTTCAGGGGCAGCTATGGGGGTCCAGTTGCCACAGCATGGGTCAAATTACAGGCCAATTACCTATCTATCAAAAAGACTAGATAATGTTGCCCGGGGCATGCCAACATGCTTAAGGGCATTGGTGGCTCTCATTGTACGTCACACCAATTTGATGCTATCCTACATAACTTAAAAACTCAACACATGACCGTGCACAGATGCTCAGGGTATGAGGCAACCTTGTGTGCAACCTCAAGTTTGAGAATTAAACTCAATTGCAAACCCAGCTCTTTGAGGTTTACATGGTATGGCGGACTTGCTTGACATCCCTGATAGTGGTGATAACACGCATGATTATTTAATTAACATACAACAATCCTGCTCGTCCTGGGGTGATCTATTAGATAGCCACTGGATGGGGGAGAGGGTAATGTATGTTGATGGCTCATGTTTAAAACTATCTGATGGTGTATATCTGTCAGGATATGCCGTGGTTTGCCCTAACGGGAATATAATTGAAGCATATTGCGTTTCTTCCCTAGATGATCTGGCATTCGTGGTGGATTACCTGGATTACGTCACAGCTCTAGTAGAATTATTTTTATTAAATGCTAATGTTTCTTTGTATTTTCCTATAGCAGCAGAAAGCCTAACTCATGATTATGTTCCTGAAGAGCAGGTACTCATTAGAAGCCTGACACCAACAAAGGTGGAAGAACCGAAGTACCTGGGTATAGCTGCAGTCACAAGGACAGGAGTAGTGACAGACCATCAACCCCAGTGGATAAATCCCTCAAGACTGAAACATCTGAAGGGTAGTACCCTTAATAATTGGACGACGGGCCCAAGAAGCCTGCCTCAAATGCTGTCAAGGTGAGAAATCCAGAGTCTGAGCTGTGCAGAAGAACTGTATCTTATAGTGGTGCAGGGATCACTGAAGGCAGAAGACAGATAACCAATATTTGCTACTCTGGATAATCAAAGGTCCTTTTGATACCATTAAAGGGATACTCCACTTTTTTGGAAATAGGCTCATTTTACCACTCCCCCAGAGTTAAACAGTTGAGTTTTACCGTTTTTGAATGTTTTCAGCCGATTTTCTGATATTTAGAAGAATATCAGTAACCAGACAGTTTCTGGTCTCATTGACTTCCATAATAGTAAAAAAAAAAATATATATATATATATATATATATATTTTTTTACTATTATGGAAGTCAATGAGACCAGAAACTGTCTGGTTACTGATATTCTTCTAAATATCAGAAAATCGGCTGAATAGATTCAAAAATGGTAAAACCCAACTGTTTAACTCTGGGGGAGTTGCAAAATAAGCCTATTTCCAAAAAAAAGTGGAGTATCTCTTTAAGTGAAGATTGGTATGTGGTGGAGATTTATTCCTTGTTAAATGTCCAGGTCTCATACCTTTTCAAAAAATAGTCTTCACATTAGAATTAAAATGATGCAAACACTGGGTAAGTCATAAATTACTTTAAGTGGCCATTGTTAGGATACATGTTTGCATCTCCTTTTCTGTCTATCTAATCATTTCTTGTACACCCTATTTTTTCTGCTGATATTAACGCCAGATTGAAGTCTGAAACTCTTCATCTTTGGAATCAGCAGAGCATCGGCCATTTTTATACACCTCAGCACCCGGTGATCCCGCTTTGTGATTTTATGTGGTCTTCGGCTTTGTGGTTGAGCTGCTGTTGTTCCTACACTTTTATACCAATATCTTGCAGGGATGACATTTAACAAACTGACTTATTGCAAAGATGGCATCCTATCACAGTATCACACTTGAATTCACTGAGTTTTCACAACAACCCTTTTCTTTTTTTTCCACAAATGTCTGTACAGTTTGCATGGCTATATATGCTTGATTTAAGACACAGTGGCAATGAATTAAACACCTGAATTCACTTTTGTCCAATAGTGCATATTAAATATTTAAAATATCATCTGTTTTTCCCCATTTCTTGGTTAACCAGCACAGAGATGGTTTATTTTAAGATGAGCTTGGAAAAAAGGGGTTCTTACCCTGAATAGGTTTGGCGTGTTCCTGGATCTCACAGTGTGCCACACCACTCACCACATCCCACACAATGATCTTCCCTGCCGCATCTGCAGACGCCAGACGCAGAGAGTAGGGTGAGCTGAGACTGTGGTGGTAGTTTTCTCTGGACCATTTTACCTAACGCAGTAGAAACAGGACACAACAGCAAAACTGAGTTTTAGATTTTTCACTAGGCCCATAGACTTAAGTTACAGATGTGTCATACTGTAGATATTGTTTCTAAATATGTAGGCGACTATTTTTTTTTTATAACAAATGCTAGTTTCTAGCCTTTACAGCCTGCAAGCCAAACAGTTGATATACTCCAGTGACTCCCACGGTATTTTGTTTTCCCATACTATGGAAGTCAATGGGACCCATTAACTATTTGGTTATCCATATTCTTTTGTGTTCATCAGAAGAAAGAAAATTCATACTGGTTTGGAACAACTTGAGGGTGAGTGAATGATGACAATATATTGATTTTTGAGTGAACTATCCCTGTAACGTTAACCAAACGACAAAAGGAAATCGACAGAAAATCCCTCACTGTTCTTGACTGGATAACTTTTGTAACTTTAATTAAGGATTTATATATGTTTATGTATACAGAGAAGCCTATGCAGTGATATTTTACATTTGATTACTTTATAAAATGTATTAAAATGTAGCTGAAAACTACTGTCAGACCCACTTGAAAAGCACTGTTTATTTCATTTGTAAAGTGAGGAAAATACGTATTTGAACACCCTGCTATTTCGCACGTTGTCCCACTTAGAAATCATGGATGGGTCTGAAATTGGCATGGTAGGTGCATGTCCACTGTGAGAGACATAATCTAAAAAAAACAATCCATAAATCACAATTCATTTGTATGATACAGCTGCAAATAAGTATTTGAACACCTGAGAAAATCAATGTTAACATTTGTTACAGTGGCCTTTATTTACAATTACAGAGGTCAAACGTTTCCTGTAGTTTTTTACCAGGTTTGCACACACTGCAGGAGGGATTTTGGCCCATTCCTTCACACAGATCTTCTATAAATCAGTCAGGCTTCTGGGCTGTCACTGCGAAACACGGAGTTTGAGCTCCCTCCAAAGATTCTCTATTGGGTTTAGGTCTGGAGACAACGCCAGAACCTTAATATGGTTCTTACAGAGCCACTCCTTGGTTATCCCGGCTGTGTGCTTCGGGTCATTGTCATGTTGTAAGACCCAGCCCCGGCCCATCTTCAATGCTCTAACTGAGGGAAGGAGGTTGTTCCCCAAAATCTTGCAATACATGGCCCCGGTCATCCTCTCCTTAATACAGTGCAGTCGACCTGTCCCATGTGCAGAAAAACACCCCCAAAGCATGATACTACCACCCCCATGCTTCACAGTAAGGATGGTGTTCTTGGGATGGTTGTCATCATTCTTCTTCCTCCAAACACGGTGAGTGGAATTATGACCAAAAGGTTCTGACCACATGATGTTCTCCTATGACTCCTCTGGATCATCCAAATGATCATTGGCAAACTTAAGCCGGGCCTTGACATGTGCTGGTTTAAGCAGGGGAACCTTCCGTGCCATGCATGATTTCAAACCATGACGTCTTATGCCGAGTTCAGACTGCATGATTTTCAAAGTAGTCGGGTCGCTGTTCTTTTCACACTGCATGACTATCTTGGCCAGCATTCAGTCACTGCTGTGTTCACACTGGACGATTGATCGGTGACAGAAGGTTTCACACTGCATGACTTTACAATAGGAAAAATCGCCGACAGACTCTGTCTAGCACGCTGCGTGCAAACTACGTTTCACAACAAACACACGTCAGATGTGAAAAGGAAACAACGCGACACCACACGTGCAAGACCGGAGTTCTCACGTGAGACTTTTTTTTTTTCGACCCGGTTGTGGTACAGCTGGTGAAACGTCAAACAGACACGAGTGCTCCTGCCAAATTTCTACTAATTTTTCTTCCATTTATTGTGTCCAAATAGACAGAGAAGAAGCTTTTTTTCTGAAACAATGCCATATCATGTTGATACGTGATCAATAACTCCTCCCCGAACTCCCTGCTGCTCTGTATCTTGCTCTCTCACTGGCTGCCGGTGATCGCCGATGTAGTTTTCAGTCAAAACACTTTTCACACTGCAGGATTTTGAATCGACTCGTCTGTGATTCTCTCAGTTCGCGTCTTTGCTTATTCACACTGCGTGATTGTCACTCGCGTGAACGAGCGCCGATTTGCCTGTGATTTCGGGCATTTGTCGGCGATTTCTCAAAACCTGTCGGCGAGCCAAAATCGTGGCTAAAATCATGCAGTCTGAACTCGGCATTACCACGAGTAACCTTGGAAATGGTGGCCCAAGTTCTTTTCAGGTCATTGACCAGCTCTTCCCGTGTAGTTCTGGGTTTCTCACCTCTCTTAGGATCATTGAGACCCCACGAGGTGAGATCTTGCATGGAGCCCCAGTCTGATTGAGATTGGCAATCATGTTTAGCTTCCATTTTCTAATGATTGCTCCAACAGAGGACCTTTTTTCACCAAGCTGCTTGGCAATTTCCCCATAGCCCTTTCCAGCCTTGTGGAGGTGTACAATTTTGTCTCTAGTGTCTTTGGACAGCTCTTTGGTCTTGGCCATGTTAGTAGTTGGATTCTTACTGATTGTATGGGGTGGACAGGTGTCTTTATGCAGCTAACGACCTCAAACAGGTGCATCTAATTTAGGATAATAAATGGAGTGGAGGTGGACATTTTAAAGGCAGATTAACAGGTCTTTGAGGGTCAGAATTCTAGCTGATAGACAGGTGTTCAAATCCTTATTTGCAGCTGTATCATTCAAATAAGTAGTTAAAAAATCATATATTGTGATTTCTGGATTTTTTTTTTTTTGATTATGTCTACCTACGATGACAATTTCAGACCAGTCCATGATTTCTACGTGGGAGAACTTGCAAAATCGCAGGGCGTTCAAATACTTATTTTCCTCACTGTATCTTTGCGCTATTGCATATAATTTAATTATTTGTTGTCTTTTTATTTTTGACTGTTTACTTGTCATTAATAATGTTTAAAATGTATATTAGTTATATTAGTTAATTTATATTTTTAGCTGTGGTATCGAAATTGGAATAGATAATTGAGTATTTTCACTGGTATCTGAAATTTTGGTGTCATAACTGCCTGTTTTTGCCTAAAACGTTTCATGGCTGGTAATTTTCTTAAATCACCACCAGCCATTGGCAGGTGTAGCAAAAAGTTAGGTTTAGGCCCTGTATACACTTATTTAATTGAATCACTCTATAGCACTATGTTATATTATGATTTCTAAATGGTTCAAATGTATCGTGCAGCCTTATAAAAACGTTTAATAATGTGGTTCACGGATTCTCATCCTTGGAATCCGGCACTTCCAGTATTTAGCCATTATTATGCTTTTTTATCCACCTTTTTTTAATGCCAGAGTGGGCACAGAGGTGACATTTTCAGTTATTTTTTGCTTTACAAAACGGCTCAATATTGCAAACTGTTATTTCTTATATATTATAATGTATTGTAGCAATCATAAACACACAGATTTGTAGCAAAAATACTTTTACCATTTACTGCACTTAATCTAGATATTTTCCTAAAGCGCCAAATGAATTAGACGTTTGGCACATTCATAGAAAATATTTTACTTCCATGTTGCAAAGTAAAGTGGATAGGCCTGCATTTGCACAGCTATAGTGGTGGTCACATGGTATAAACTATGAAAGCACACAGCGGGGATGTAAAACAAAGTCAGAGAGCAGGGCTCCCTCCTGCTGGCAAATGCAGGCTTCTTTGAAGGCTATAACTCATGAGTCAAGCAGCCCGCAGTCACACAGACCAGCTTAAATAAACTACAGCTACTCCGTCAACACTGCAACACAGCACTGTAAAACACACAGTAAAGTTACCACCCTCTGCTGTCTGCAATCAATGGCCAGAAATATTTCAGGATGAGCAATACTGATAACACAGTGGGTTACGTCTTGAAAGTCGGAATGCAACAGAAGTTGCAATATTCTTTTCCTCCTTATTGTGATTCCTTATTTCTTCCCTATATATCTGAGTGAAATGGCTTCTCAAGCCAGAAAAAATGTAGGGCGGGAAATGTTTTGGATGGTTGTGTTTCGCTATTGGTGGATCTCATGTGAGAGACAAGTGGAGTTGAGTGTTGCTGCAAAAGGGAGGGGAAGTTTTTTTGATTAAAGATTAGGAGTCACATGAGTTTAAAAAATAATGATGTGCACGGATAAATCATTAATAATACTGCAATTTTCCACAATAATAGGCTCTTGCTGGTTACAGTGAGGACAAAGAATATTTAGTCAGCCACTGATTGTGCAAGTTCTCATACTTAGAATAATGAGAGAGGTCTAATTTTCATCATAGGTACACTTCAACTATGAGAGACAAAATGAGGAAAAAAATCCAGAAAATCACATTGTAGGATTTTTAAAGCATTTATTTGTAAATTATGGAGGAAAATAAGTATTTGCTCACCCACAAACCAGCAAGATTTCTGCCTCTCACAGACTGTCACTTCTCTTCTGTCCTCCACTCGTTACCTGTGTTATCGGCACCAGTTTGAACCCGTTATCTGTATAAAAGACACCTGTCCACAGCCTCAAACAACTCCAAACTCAACCATTACCAAGACCAAAGAGCTGTCGAAGGACACCAGGCAGAACATTGTAAACCTGCACCAGACTGGGAAGAGTGAATCTACAATAGGCAAGCAGCTTGGTGTGAAAAAATCAACTGTGGGAGCAATTGTAAGAAAATGGAAGACATACAAGACCACTGATAATCTCCCTGGATCTGGGAAATGATCATGAGAACTGTGAGCAAAAATCCCAGAACTACACGGAGGGACCTGATGAATGACCTGCAGAGAGCTGAGACCAAAGTAACAAAGGCTGCCATCAGTAACACACTACACCGAGAGGGACTCTAATCCTGCAGTGCCCGGCGCGTCCCCCTGCTTAAGCCAGTACATGTCCAGGCCCGTCTGAAGATGCCAGAGAGCATATGGATGATCCAGAAGAGGATTGGGAGAATATCATGTGGTCAGATGAAAGCAAAATAGAACATTTGGTAAAAACTCAACTCGTCGTGTTTGGAGGAAGAAGAATGCAGAGTTGCGTCCCAAGAACAGCACACCAACTGTGAAGCATGGGGGAGGAACCATCATGCTTTGGGGCTGTTTTTCTGCAAAGAGACCAGGACGACTGATCCGTGTTGAGGGAAGAATGAACGGGACCATGTATTGTGAGATTTTAAGCCAAAACCTCCTTCCATCAGTGAGAGCCTTGAAGATGAAACGAGGCTGGGTCTTCCAGAATGACAATGATCCCAAACACACGAAGGAGTGGCTCCGTAAAAAGCATTTCAAGGTCCTGGAGTGGCCTAGCCCACAACCCCATAGAAAATTTGTGGAGGGAGTTGAAAGTCTGTGTTGCCCCGAAACATCACTGCTCTAGAGGAGATCTGCATGGAGGAATGGCCCGAAACACCAGCTACAGTGTGTGCAAACCTGATGAAGACTTAGGGCGAATCTCATTTCTCTGTCTTACCCCTTCCCCAACCCCTACATCTGCGTCTTCCCCTTGCCCCTCGATACCGAGTGAACGGAGGTAGGGGTGAGAACGTTCCTCTAAGATATGAAACACCACTCGATTACCGTTTGCGTCATCTTCCCTTGCCGCTATAGCTGTCAACAAGCGTTGACATACCGGTAAACAAACGAAGATGCCGTCGTTATTAATTGCCTGGGCTCTCTCTTTCCGAAGAAAATTGTTTCTCAGATGCATATGACTGCTTACGGATCAAATGGTACGTATGTTTCATTGTATTTAACGGCCGCGCAAAATTCACAAAATAAAATAAAGATTATCAGATAGCTCAGCTCGACAAATAGCGCATAGCTGCTAGCGGTTTACTACCGATTCAAAACAAAAATATTACAATTAAAACCGCCTGAACAACATTTTATTGAAAGTATCATAAAACTCGAGTGTCATAATTCTTACATTTGTGCGACTGCTGAACAGTTCGACGTTCAGCCATAATAAAAAACTTGATGCCGGCACTTTTATTACCCCTCTGTTTCAAGTGTGGTCCTCCGCGAACTTCGTTTCAAGGGCTATGTAGCCCTACGCCTTGGCCCTAGCCCTTAATCAAAATGAGAATTGGGACACCACTCCCCCTCACATGAACGCGCAAAACCAAGGGGAAAGGGGTAAGAGTAAGGGGTAAGAGAGAGAAATGAGACACAGCCTTACAGGAAACGTTTGACCTCTGTCATTCCCAACAAAGGTTATGTTACAAAGTATTGAGTTGAACTTTTGTTATTGAGCAAATACTTATTTTCCACCAAAATTTACAAATAAATTCTTTAAAAATCCTACAATGTGATTTCCTGGATTTTTTTCCCCTCATTTTGTCTCTCATAGTTGAAGTGTACCTACGATGAAAATTAAAAACCTTGCTCATCATTCTAAGTAGGAGAACTTGCACAATCAGTGACTGACTAAATAATTTTTGGCCCCACTGTATATATGAGGCTCCGCATTCTTTGTCGTGGACATCTCCGGCTCATTTCTGGTGTTCAGTCCGTCGAGATCAAGTGCGAGTAAACACATGAACACACTGGCTTTATAGCAGACCTTTAGGTGTAATTTGAATAGAAATGGATACTGAGACTGGTTGTTCGTGTTTAATACTGTGAAACTCCTTGCTTTCATGAAATCCATTTTTATAAATGAAATGTGACTGGAGTGCTGAATTGCAGAGCTTGTGCAAACATATCCACATTGCTATGATCAGATGCTTTATGGCAGGGCACATTATTTTTTTTGGTATATTTCTAGGTGGCAAATATTAGCAGATATCACAGTTGGTATAATTCTCCTCATATCGATCGGTGAAGGGTAGAAGCACAATCCTATCTAGGCGTTCAGTTGACTGCTCTTCTCTTAGGATTTGGATCAATTTAAATAAATCGCTGCTTCTTCTCTCTATGGTCTTGTTTGCAATAGCAATCTGTTTGTGCCCTCACAGCTTTTGTTTTATGGAAAAAGGACTTTTATGTTCTTCTACTTTATTAATTGGAGTTTTTGCATCTTTTTCTGACCTTGAAGAAAAATATTGAACATACCAAGGTCTAATTTACCAAGTGCGTAATTTTGTTAATTCTCGTCTGCCCAGCGGCGCAACGAGACCCAGCGATGGTATAACATATTTTATAAAAAGGTTAGTTCCAATCCTTGTTTCTGATTGGTCAATAGCTGTGCTTTATTCATGATAAAACATGATTCAGCCAATGGTTATGTATCACTGCGCAACACTGCAGTCCCAATGTTGTGTTTATTTGAGCTTTCATGCATATTACACACTGGAGCGTTGTTGCCGTTCACAGTCAGGGACTATTTTTTTCTAGCGGAAGGAAGGCTTTTAGTGACTTTACTTCGTAAAAGTTGCACTAATTAGTTCAGTTTGGAGTTCAGGAGATTGTCCTGACCAGGACCACACCCCTAAATGCATTGAAGAAACTGCCATGTGATTGGTTGATTAGATAATTGCATTAATGAGAAATTGAACAGGTGTTCCTGATAATCCTTTAGGTGAGTGTATAATAACACAACAAAAATGACTCTAGGGTGATATATATCGTTATAGTGAAATTTAATTTCTCATATTGTGAAATAAGATTTTGGTCATTACACCCACACCTAATTCCCTCATTTTCCCAGTTCTGTAACCATGGGAAACCATGTTTCTTTGAGAGAGTAGGGAAACCAACTTGATTATGTCCCTTGCAATGCTTTAGACAGTCAAAGGTCAAGACAGCATTTTGCAGTGATTCTTGTTACCATGGTTAACAACTCGGGATTTCAAGAAATCCACACATCTACTATTAAACCTTTTGTTTGGGTCAACTGAACAATGTGTGACTGTGTGACAAAAAAACCCCACCTTGACCACATTGGCTTTGTGTCTCTCCAGGACCTGAATGGTTTGAGCTGTATTTGGGTCAATGATGAGGATACTGGAGTGACAGCCTTGAGCGATCAGACCCTGCCATCCCCTGAGCAAAGAGAGAAGGAAGATGAAAAGAGTACCAGGGTGAATCTAACAATGTGGAAAGTGAATGCATAAATACATTTACAAAACAATTGATATAATAAAACCCTATTTCATAGCCTGGGTTTCCCCATGCTACCTTAGTTTGCGCAGCGCGATTTTATTCACACAGCTAGGCAGTCTGGATACCATGGACCAGATTTTCGCCTCAGCGAGGGGACCAATCACAGAACGGGGAGGGAGAAAAAAGACGATGATGGCGTCTATGCGACACACCAAAGTAGAGCCAGACCGATATATCGGCCGATATTAGGCATTTTCCATATCGGTATCGGCAGTTATAATGGCCGATAAATTAATATTTAAAAAATAAAATAAAAACGGACGAAACACGCTTTAATCGTCTCTCCTTGGCCTGTTATATTGAAAATGTGTGTTTTACAATTTGCAGTATGATGTTATCTATTGCTAAATTATGGCTCATCATAGACTAGCTAACCACAAAGCTAGCTAATGCCACTATCATCAGTGGAAGACCGCTAACGTTAACATTAATGAGCTTGGAAACCACAATGAACTTTTTCTGCCTAAATAAAGTAATGATTACCGTATTTATAACAAGCATATCTCTAGTTACAGTCCCTGCATTGTAAAATGTAAGTTATACTTGCGAGGAGTGAACATTTAGACATAGAGGAAAAAGTATCAAACGTATCTTGTATAGAAAAGTCCGCTTTTCTTTTACACGTGTGTGAAATCCAACAATATTTAATATTTTTAAAAAAATCAGCCGATATATCGGATTTTAAAACTCAAAAATATTTGTATCGGTATCGGCCTTCAAAATCCTTTATCGGTCGGGCTCTGCACCAAAGCAGTTTGTTTATATCTATGGATCCAAAATGGCAGCAGACGCGAAGTTACCTTTCGATGCAGCCTTGGATACATACGCCATCGTGTAAATATACATCTCTGATCCATTATATTCTTCCTCGTATAAGTTCTGTAGCTCTACATATATACATCTGGTATAATTGAAACGGTTGGCTATGAGCTACGTACAGGCTCATTTTATAGACATTCTTAGCACACATTGGGTCTCATTCATGAAACATTCGTAAATATACGAGTAAATATGAGAGTGATTTGCGTGTAAAGAGACCTTCCCAAAAACTTTTCTCCTGATTCACAAATACTTCGTAAACGTCAGATGTGATAGTGAAATGTGTGTGTGTGTGTGTGAGTGAATTCCAACCAGTCGTAAATGGGATGCGCGTGCACGTTCATTCTCAATTACCATAAATCAGGCCCATTATATCCGACTGACATCTATATGCATATAATAACATGAATGCGAATGAAAAAGAAAGATTTCTCGGTTGCATAAATTGAAGTTATATTATCAGAAGTTCATTCAAAACGCCCAACCCGATCTCACGGGAATTCGTACGAATTTTACGAGGTGGCTAATTCGTAACAATTCGTACAACCTCACTAGTACGAATTAGTACAATTTTGCTAAATCGTAAATATTTTACGAATTAGCCAATTCGTATGAATTCGTACGAATGACCTACCCCTGGCCCCGCCCCTAAACATAACCGTCACGTGGGTTTAGACCAGTGGTGGAATGTAACGAAGTACAAATACTTCGTTACTTTACTTAAGTACATTTTTCACGTATTTTTACTTTACTTAAGTAGAATAAATGGTGCATACTTTTTACTTTTACTTCGTTACATTTTGCAGCAATTATTATACTTTCTACTCCACTACATTTCTACAACTTCTGATACATTTTCGTTACATTTTCTGATCAGTTTTTCTCCCCTGCCAAAACGTAATCTGACCATCCGTTCGTTGCACGTTTGTCTCACCAGTGACGTTTGGTTGCCATAGATACAGTATATCAACCCGGTCACACTAAATGCGTCTCGCACGCAGTGTGTTTATCATGCAACTCATACGCGAAAATTTGTTTTTACGTGCATAGGAAACACACCGTGTGTAATATATGTTTGGTTCGGTTAGGATTATGGCAAGCCAAGAGGTTCAGAATTACACCATAAATGAATCGCGTTTACTGCCAAACATAGTTATAAACATATAGTAAGGATAAGCACGATATTGCCTAATTGCAAGCTTGTTTCAGAAATGGTGACATTTTTTTCCATCATTATTGAACATCATTATAGGAGTATTAGGTTGAATGAGTTAGAATTAAAGGTTTTATTAATCATTAGAAAATAGTCATTAAGAGAATCAATTGTTATGCAAGTACTTTTACTTTTAATACTTAAAGTACATTTAAAATAAAGTACTTTTTACTTTTTACTTAAGTATGGTTGTCATTGTGTTACTTCTACTTTTACTAAAGTAAATATTTATCTGGGTATTTGTACTTTTACTTAAGTACTGAGATTCAGTACTTCCTCCACCACTGGTTTAGACAAATCTAAACCCAAATTCATAGTGAGGTAGTATGAATTAGTACGAATTGGTCGTGAGATAGCGTAGAAACGCCACATTTTATTTTCAAGCGTACATGGCGTATCAGGTCCTAAAAAAAGGAAGCTTGGCAGCATATTACAGATGCAGTTAATGGAGTTTCATCTGTTAATCGATCAGTCCCAGAAGTGAGAAGAAAATGGTTCGACATTAAGCTTGACAGCAAAAATCAAATTAGTTCACCTCGGAAAAATCGTATTCAAACTGGAGAAGGGCCACCATAGATCAACAGATCTGCTATTATTGGCTCTTATGATAAAAGTAAAAAGAAAAACCGTTTGTAATTACTATATAAAATATTTTTTCAAAATCCTGTTTAAATATGTACCCGATTAAGGTGAATTAAAATGCAGCCTTATTAATGAGCAAAACGTTCGGATTTTAAGCGCACCATTTACGTGTGGCTGTGAGCAGGTGTAGATTTCTTGCGTACCAACTAACATTTGGAAAATACAAACATTTTAATGAATCTTACAAATTACAAATTAATGAAATTTACGGCAGAACCACTTTGCACATGATTTACACAAAAATTCGTTCTGCTCGTGTTTCATGAATGAGCCCAAATAAACGGCTCTGGGCATTCGTAAACCACGCCTCAAATACGAAAATGAACATGTGGTTCCCAGAACATGTCTCAATGTCAATGAGACGTGGTCTGACGTTAGCCAGGCTACATATTTCATTTTTTTTTTTTTTTAGGAAATTAGAAATCAATTGAAATACAAAAAAATGTAAAGGTCCTATTAATCATCCACACATTCACAAAACAATTAATATAATAAAAGCTTATTTCATGTTTTTTGTTTCACATTACAGATTATGAATGGGAAATTAGAAATCACTTGCAATACAAAAAAATGTAAAGGTCCTATAAATCATCCCCATTTTCTTTTAACAAAATTTTACTACAGTAGGTTGAAATATGACCCAGACACGTTATTGGCATGTTTTATGAGATTCAACCAATTTAAAATTATTTTAAGGTTACATAAAACAGACAGTTTATGATCAAATGAAAATTAAATTGTTGATCTAACCAAACCAAGCAATCAAGAAATATATATATATATATATATTTATATTTATTTATGCATGAATCAATGAAAGGACTGCATGATATATCGGTCAATATCGATGTGTGTGATGTCAAGTATAGTGATCGTAATTGATCCGTGATCCGTTCGGAGTCAGACCAGGCACCACGGTTCGAAACGCATGCAATTCACAGATTAATTGTAAAGTTTAATCATCATAGAGTGAAAGTTGATCATTTGCACGTGTTTTAGGTCCTGTCAGCTGAAATAGTTTAAGTGCAACAGAGCAGACAGCACACGGACACTAATTCTGTTCTCTTTCGTGTGTATGTGTGCTTTAATGAACACACATACGAGCAAAAGTATGTCAAAGTCTCAGCAAGTATCCTTTTAAACAGTCGCTTATGGCTTATGTGAACAAACAACTGAGAAAGAAAATGAATGTGAATCATGATTTAGGTCTTAAAGTGACAGCAGCCTAAAATTCCTGCTGCTATCTGTCATTAATGTTAATATATATATATATATATATATATATATAGAGAGAGAGAGAGAGAGAGAGAGAGAGAGAGAGAAAATCACTTTTGTAGCTTTAACAAAGATGAAATGTATTCAATTTATACAGTGAAGACTATGCAGTGTTATTTATATGTTTGTTTAATTTGTATCTTTGCTCTATTGTACCCCCCCCCCCCCCCCCAATAATCCTAGAGTGATTAATTGAAACTGTTCAAAGGCATCTAGTGAAATATACAGTATATCACAGTAAAAGTGAATCTGTTTTTTCCAATAATGTGTGGTCCTTCTCAACAATATTCAATCAGTCAGACTTAAATTCGCCTAGTCTATCCCCGCGGCACAGACATCATAAAGGAAAGTATCTTTTTGCCAGGACTCAAAGCCTGTTGAAGTACTCAAGACAAACAAAATAATAACCTAAAGCCAGATCTGAAGAAATAAGGTTTCTTATCAAGGTTTCAGAGCTCTTCAAGGCAGGAATGTTTTCCACACTGAACTAAACTGACAAGACATCCAGCACACCATTAATAAACACAGAATAATGGACAATGAAAGACACAGTGTTGTCGGATACAGTTAATAATGGGTAACACTTTACTTGAAGGGGTGTGCTGTGCATAAGCCTGACATGACACCTTCATAATCATGACATAACACGTTATGAATATGAAAGTTTTATGCATGTTTATGACAACTGTCATTA
Source organism: Pimephales promelas (assembly GCF_988280905.1). Taxonomy (NCBI): domain Eukaryota; kingdom Metazoa; phylum Chordata; class Actinopteri; order Cypriniformes; family Leuciscidae; genus Pimephales; species Pimephales promelas. Next base: position 34,180,798 of record NC_142779.1, read on the forward strand.
AGTGTCATTCGCTCAATTATGACATTTTTAATGCAAATATGACATGGTTTGAGATGGTACCGGTCAAAAGTTTGGACACATTAAGTTTTTTAATGTTTATGAAAGTAGTCTCTTAATCTCACTAAGTCTGCATTTGATCAAAAACACAGTTAAAACACTAATACTGTGAAATATTGTTACAATTCACATTAACTGGTTTCTGTTATATATTTTAAAGTGCAATTTACTTGTTTTCAAAGCTGAATTTTCAGTATCATTACTCCAGTCTTCAGTGTCATATGATCCTTCCGAAATCACTATAATCTCATTTCTTATCATTATCAATTTATTTATTGTAAAATGTATAAATAAGATGCAAAATAAAGATGTAAATATATATATATACTTCTATATAGCAAAGGAACATTAATTATTGTTTTAAAAGACAGTAAAGACATTTATGAACTTAATAAATATTACATAAAAGTTACATTTATAATTAATTATTTTGAACTTTCTATTTATCAAACAATGCTAAAAAAGTGTTCACATGGGGAAAAAAGTTTCCCAAAAATATTAGGAAGCACATCTGTGCTTAACATTGATAATAATAAGAAATGTTTCTTCAGAACCCATACGAATGATTTCTGAAGGATCACGTGACACTGAAGACTGGCGTAATGATGCTGAAAATTTAGATCACATGAATACATTGTAAAATATATTACAACAGAAACCAGTTAATTTAAATTGTAATAATAATATGTCACAAAATTACTCTATTTAAGTAAATGCAGCCATGGTGAGATTAAGAGACTACTTTCTATATATATATATATATATATATCCTACGAAACACATGTCTACAACACATGTCAACAAAAGCAGACAGTATATTGTTGTTGTTGATTATGATGATAATGATGATTTTTTTCAAACTCAAAAGGTTGGTTAGATCATGATTGTATGTGTTGACAGTCTGCATGCAGAAGCTAGAGCTACTCACCAGTCCACTGCTGTCTTGTTCTGTAAATTAACCGTTCCGGTCAGTGTTCTTGCGGCCAGTTTAATATTGACAGTGTACGGAATCATGGTTGAAGCCATATATCAAAACTACATGAAAAGTGGAATGTTTTGGTTCGTTTTAAATGTAATGAATGATCGAGCTGTGTTATTAGGAAGTGTTTACGGTGCGTCCCATTACTGTTCCGTTCAGAAAACGCCCCACACATCTGTAGTTCCGCCCTGATAGTGTCTGACTTACGATATTAGTTAAAAGACACTATTTATTTATTTTTTTGTTATCATACTAGTATCACAATTTAATATTTTTTTGGCATTTTGTGTAATCACATTAACTAATCAGATCCAGGCCAGCATCATGATGATTAGCCTAGCCTAGCTTTGGCTTCCTTTCACTTGAGTTATTTCCTTCCTTATTTAGCTAGTTTTTTATTATCAGTCATTCATTGTGGCATTTTCTTATCTGCTATGCAGACCTAAATTTTCATATTTAATTGGCTTTGAAGGTACAATGTCAAGTTACCTTTTTGTTTCTAGCACTTTATACAAAATGCTACAGATTGTTTCAAAGCAGCTTCCCGTAAACAAGAAAATAGAGTCAATGATGCAAGCTTTAGTTTTGACAATAGTTTTGATATTCAGCTCAAGTCAGTTCAATGTTGATTCAATTCATTTGAGAGCTCTATAAAGCTACAGAAGTCAGTGAGTATCCATCTCGATTGAGTTCAAATTTGTTCTCATCTGATTGTGTCAGTGCAGTCAAATTGATAATATTAAGAAATATTTAGACTAAGCAAGCCAGTCAGGTGACAGAAACGGAGAAAAACATTGGGAGAAACCAGACTCAGTTGTGCTCCTCTGCCAAATGAATGAACACAGAATATGATTTATGATTCCAGGCTGCATCATGTCAGATTTGTGGACTGATATTATTCAATAGCAGTAATTATCCAAATGATTATAGATGCTCTCACTGCGCCTCATAAAAAAATGAGTTACAAGCAGATCATTAACTATTTATGCTTCAGTTATCATTTGAGTATTGTAACATGTTTCATACCTTAAAACTTTATATTGCACAAGAAAGTATCTAAAAGTTTCTTTTACATGATTTTTTTTCAATACTTTGGAATGCATGTTAATTTGCATTTTATCAAGTTGATTTATAGTCATAGAGAAGTAGCAATATATATTTAAAAAAATCTTTACTTTACTAAATACCATGTTGTGAGTCTGACTGTATATTAGGTAATCAAGACGATGGTGAGGAATTCAGATTAATAAAATTAGAGGTTGACGACTATGGGTTTTTCAGGGATCTATTTTTAATACTTTACAATGAGTATTTGATTAAATTATATGTATATTATATTATTTACTGCAATGATTACAAATGATATCAAATGTATTATATCAAAATGTGTTATGGATATGGGTGTAATAAAAAGACGATTGATTCATTATATTCCACTAATTATTTTAGTTGCTGTGCTTGTAAAACAACAAGATGTAATATAAATACTAAAACACTTAGTTGGTTAGCAAATAATATATTCAGTCGCTTTGGCTAACTTCTGCATTGTTTCTAATTTTCCTCTTTGCAAAAAAAAAACATTGCTTACAAAGAAATGGATATAACAGACATTTGTAATTTCTCTTGACACCTATGTCACGGATCAACAGATGCGCAGATGGAGGATGAACTCAACTGCAGGGTTTAATGATGTAAGTGTCACCATTATGTTCTGTTTGGTTTAGTTTTCATGGACCTTCTGTTTGTTTTCATTAGTCACATGTGTTCCTTGTTCTATTCGCCGCCGATTCTATTTCTATTTGATCGTCTCTGTTGTGTTTTGTTTCGGTTTTAGTTTTTTAGTTTTTCATCATGGACTTCCCTGCAGTCAAGCTGCTCTGCCTTGAGCAGGGAAATAACTCCCTTGAGGAACATTTAATGGATTTTCTGGATCTTGTGCCTCAGACAACTTTCCGAGACGACTGCCTCGGCACATTTCTACGTGCGGGACTTATACCACCCGAGAGCCAACATGACATCATGACTTTTTCGTAAACATACACGCCACTTTCAAGTCAAGTGGCGTGTTATCTATACGCATTTTGAGCTATCCGTGTGTATGCCGTTAAATGTCCGAGCGATTCCGCGTGTATGTACATCTGGGGAGCGATATTTTTTTTCCTAGGATGGTAGGGGAAGACTCATAAATGGTATTAACCCCAGTGATGGGTAGGTTTAGGGACGGGGTTGGGCTAGGTCATATATTTATGTATACAGTATGTAACGTAATGTAACGTTAAGCCAACGACGTTCACAAACACTCTGAAAAGTGATTTTGTGTGTTGATAGCATGCCAAAAATGGAAATACGAATTGGTGTGTCATACATACGCCATTTCATGAGATCAGTCTGCGAGAGCAGTCGTCCGGGGAAACTGCTTGAGGGATTATGTGGAGTGGGTGCTGGTTACCTGTTGATCCACATTCACCGTAAAGGGCGTCAAATCAGACGCAGAACCCTCCGGTCGGAGCAAAGCAGTTTGAGCCCATCGCAGACTTCGAGCCTTTCTCCGCCGCAAGCCCACGCCACTGAGGATGTGTGCATCGCCGCAGAGCCTGAGATGCGCAAGTCTGACCAGGTGTGTGTGCCGGCTGCATTACCCACCAGCGAGGGAGCCTCCGTGGAATTGGAGGACAAGGATGGAGAGTCCTGCCAACCTTCCCGCCACTGAGTGCGTAAGACTGGTAGCACCACTTTCAACCCTTCAAGCTAATGATTTCTCATCTTCAGTCCCATCAGACCCACCCACTCTCCCTCTCCCTACCACTATAGACGAGTGAACCCTTTGCATTGGACTAATTTTAGCCATCTTCCATCTTCCTAACCCCTCAGCCATTCCCTTTACCCACTCGTCACCATCTCTCACCAGTCCCTCCGAATCCACCACTCCTCTCAGTGGTGCGGATCTATCTCGGGCCAGCTGGGAGCCGTCTCCGCCTCTCCTCCACTCAAAGCGTTTTTGACATAGGCTCAAAACAAGGGTCGAAAATAGCCTATTACTTAGTCATTTTGATGTTTTTGAATGTAAAAACCAAGCAAACGTCATAAGTTGACCTCACACAACAATATAATAAAATTTTAAAAGCCAGTTCATGACCCCTTTAAGAGTGCCTTTTACCGTGTGACATCATGCATATGGAATGCGAGTTTTAATAAGATAAATTCAATGCAAACTTTTAAAAACAAGTACTTTATTTTTGTCATGTGTGGCTGTAATGATGCACATGAGGAAAGTGATAGGAGGAGCCATGGTGGAGATTTGGCTGATGTAACACAGTCTCATCCCAAGACGTCATATAACTGATGTCTTGGGACGTCTTTTGACCATACGTCAACATCCGCCGTTTTAGGGTACCCTTTAACGTCAGTTACATGACGGTCCTGGGCCGTCATACAACTGACGCTTTACCTTTAACGTCGGTTAGGTGACGGGGTAGGTTTAGGTCTGGGGTAGGGTTAGGATCCGATAACATCATCTAACCGACGTTAAAGGGTACCCTAAAACGGCGGATGTTGACGTATGGTCCCAAGACGTCAGTTATATGACTTGGGATGAGGCTGCGCTGGCTGATGACATCAGGAAACTGACTAAGACAGAGCCAATGGAAGAGGAGACCAGCATGCAGACCGGGCGACACCAATTGTCCAGGAGTCCGAGGTGGAGCTGGGGTGCCAGAGGATTGATGTGGAGACCAAGGAGGGAAGGCAGAGCTAGGGTGACCACCTGCTAATAAGCCCAAGGGGGGACAAGGGGTATGTTTCTGAGGGACAATGTGGGACACTGCTTGGCGCGGCGGTGCCCCCACCCCACGGGCAGACTCTGATAGAGGTTTACCCATATCTAGAATTGTTACTATTGCCTTACTGTTTGTACATAAATAATTGTTAAAAAAAGCACATACCTTAGCACATGCATTAATAATGCCCTATTCCCTAAACATGTGTAATTGCTGATATATTCTCATGAATAGGCCAACCAATGTGTATTTGTTTTCTAAATAAAGATGAATATTTTGAACATTCAATGAATTGACAGCACTTCCACTTACGATTTACTTTAGCTATTTAATTTTATTTATTTTTATTACAATTAATTCACTTTAAATCAATAAAAGTATAAAATTATAGGATTAACAGGAATTATAGTTGCTCAACACCACAGGAACAGTTTTAAAAAAAGTCGAAAAAAAGTCTAAACTCACAACTCCAGAGGTTCACGGAATGAGAAGCTGCGCTGTCATGACAACAATGAAAAAGTTGACATCAACCTAGTCAGCAGGTCACGTGGGAGTGGCAACCAGTCTTGATGAAGTTCACTTTCTACATGAACTAGTTCAAAGTTCAGTTCACACATTTTAAAATGAACTAGTTAAGTTCAAGTTTACACAGAAATGTAAGATTTTTCCCATCTTCACCGACCTCGTTATAAAATCCGTTTAAATTATCATACGACGCCTTTGTCGACGGCGGCCGCGGTGCGACACTGGTGGCTTGTGTTGCCAGATTTGGTGTTTTTCGCTACATATTGAGCCCTGTTTACGGTGAGTTTTAGCAGGGTGTTCGCCTGGAAGGCTCTATAGAAATCTGGCACCCCATTGAACGAAGTTAAACTGAGAGAGCGTGCGACACCAGAATGAACGTCACACGTTCATCAGGACAGGCAGTTAAAAAATACGTTCAGTTCACCCAAAATATGAACAAGTTCATTAACGTGAACGTGTTCAGGCACAACGTTTGGCTGCCTGCGTCTCGAGGATAAAGAGTGACCGACTTTTTTTTGAGCAAGCATTGATTATGCGTGACGCGGTCTCAATTTGCGGGACGCATGAATTGGGCTTCAAACGCTGTGCGCGCACGCGCTACGCGGGACGGGTGGTCACCCTGGGCAGAGCCCAATTGAGCTGTAGGGGTGGAGGGACAAAGCGCAGCTGAAAAATGGCCCGTAAGTCCAAGGTGGAGCCAGAGGGATAAGAGAGCCCAGTGGAGCCGTAAGGATGATGGTCCCATGTGGAGCGGAGGGAGGGAGGAGCCAAGGTGGAGTGACACCTTGGAATCAGTGCATCCAAATCGCAAACTATCTGAGTAGGTATGACATTTAATTTTACGTTGCGACTGTTACAAAGTACACTCTATATAGTATGAATATGAGTAGTATGAATGAAATTCAGTTGTACTACATCTGCCATGTTGTTGTTATCATGTGACCTATACCAGCATCAGTTGCGTCGCTTCACCTCTATTCATAAATCCCTTCCTGTGGCCTCATGGGATCATAAAGTGTCTACTATGTATTCAGACATACTACTCTTTTTCAAATACTATATAGTGGAGAAGTATTCTATTTCAAACACAGCATAAGTGTCAAAATAACTCTATGTTTAAACAATAGATGCTATGAGAGTTCACAAAGAAAGAGCACTAGTCATTACTAAAAAAACGTCAATTATATTTGTAAATGTAGCATTTTGTTTAAATTGTGTTTGCTATAGTGTCAACCAACCCTGTTACTATATTTGAACAAACTCTCCAAAACAATTATTAAAACACATATTTTGATTTTACTCTTCAGAAACTTTAGAGCAATAATTACTAAGACACGTATCTGGGATCGAATCCATAGCCGACCATTCTATCTAAAACACTGGAACACAGAAGCGTAAATCTCAATTTTCTTTCTTTTCATGTTTCAACATCCATTTCTTGTAGGTGGCTTTCCCCTAACAGAGTGTCAGCCGAATACCTCGCCTCTGGTAAGGCAAATCAATAAGTCCAAAGAAGTGAGGGGTTTTTTTTCTTGGTTTTTCATTTCACCGGGTTTAGGTCTTAATAACCGTGCTAGCCTGAGGAGCCGGCTGCTAGTGTGTGATGAAACATCCGTAATGAGAACAGTGAGAAAAAGAATAATACATCACACAGAGTTAAAAGTTAATTAGCTGCTGGTTGATTTAAACTGATCACAGAACTCTTGCTCACCATGGCAACTTTTTCAGCATAAACGGCGCTCTGAAAAAAGGCCGCCTTTAAGTCTGCTCAGCTAACCGTTTTCATTTACAGGGCTTTCAATCGCTTTGATACGTTTCATTTATGATACAACTTACTAAAGATGCATTTTGAAAGCTCCACACTGATAACTCTTGATTACTATTGTTCTTGCCTTATTTATTTTTTTAAACTTTAGTTTAATTTCTGATTATTTGTGAAATGTAATTTCACAATCAAACCTTTTTTCTGCTGACAAACACTCACATGATATACAGTCTGGACATGATATACAGTTGTTGTCACAGTTTTGTTCGGTTTAATTTGTTTTCATTGGACTTGTCTGCCTATCTTCATATCACGTGTCAATGTCATCATCATTCTCAGGTCATCCACATAATTATTTCCACAAAATCCACATAATTTTTTCCTTCTGTCTCTGCTCACCTGTGTTGTATGCTGTGCTCACCCGTCAATAAAGACCAGCTGTTGAGATCCTCTTTCTTGGCTGACTGTTTACGTGACAGTCAACCATTAATATTTTTAGGGCTGTGCCAAATTCACTTTTGGCAATAGCAGAATCCAAACTATGCAATTCAAAAGCAATTTTTTAACAGATTAAAAAGGATAGCAAGAAAACAAACGGGGTTCTGAAATTGAGTCTGCATGCTTCAAAAGCGCCCGCGCCCTCAGATAACTTGGACGTGGCTGTGGTTACAAGAGGTAAAAACTATATAAATACTGTTCGTTTTCTCACACAAACCATCAATGTGTACTTACATTTACGAGTCATTAAATCATGTTTAATTTGGACTTCTCTGTGCATGCTCTTTGAGGTGGTGACCATAGACCTGCATGATATGACTGACAAACAAGAACGGTTTGACCTAAAAATATAAAAATTGAAAATACTGCGGAAACAAAGACACCTACATCTTGGATGCCCTTGAGGTAAGATAAAACATACCAAAAATTTATTTCAAAGTGAACTATCCCTTTAAGATCTATTCTGCAGTCAGCCACCAGGGGGCAACATGTATGCCTTCGCTTAACTTTTAAGGACTTGTGCGGCACACTTGTTTGCGATGCAGCAACAGGAACGCGCTGCAAATAACACAGACCACACCTGTGGGGTTTCCACCATACTCCTATTCTATAAAAACTTGTTCTGCTTACCCTTGAACGAAGAACTTTGCCGCGTATATCAAGACCTAAACAGAGAAGACATCACAACAGGCAAATATAATTATATAATAATTTAAAATATGAAAATTATTAAATGCGGTCATATGCAATTTTGGAGAAATAAACCCTCATAGAAAATAATGTTCATTACATCCAGTAAACACTATACCTCCTGCCATGAAGAAAATTAGGTTGTAGAAGACACCTCAGGCAAAGTTGCCCCCAGACTCATTCCCAAAGCATGAGATTAGGTTCTCTCTCTCTCTCTCTCTCTCTCTCTCTCTCTGGATTGAAAATGACACATTGCACTTTATTGAAGAATTTTGAGTAGATCAAGGTGATTTCTTGCTAATGTAGTGTTTATATAATTTAGTTTTGTAGTTAGTTAATAAAGGTGTGTTAAATCTCAAAAAAATCTCTCTCTCTCTCTCTCTCTCTCTCTCTCTCTCTCTCTCTCTCTCTCTCTCTCTCTCTCTTTTTTCTGTAAAGAATTGAAAATGACTACATTTTAAGAACCTTGAAATGATTCAGCACTGAAATGAAGCACTGAAAGTTTCCAACATTGCAGAGGCATAATTTTAATCCATTAGATTTACATTTATGTGCCTTTCACATGAGCACAAACAATTCACTCCTATTATAAGTGCTAATCTTTTCTTTATAACTTTACATTGTAAATCCAATATCATTATCTGCATGATTATATTACAGTTTAATTTAGTCGTGTGTGCTTGTTTGTGTGTTATAGACCATTTTGCGAGATGTAAACAGAAGCACTTCCTGTTTCAGTTTTTTAACACTACATACACGTTAGAATAAAATACAACCACACAGCTTTAAGATGTTAGCTTTACATTTGAAATAAAGAAACCATTTACAAACTGAAACAGGAAGTGTTTCTGGACCAGTGTTGTTTACATCTTGCAAAATGGTCTATATTGTATATAGAAGAACTTTTATTTATAAAGCGCCTTTCCTTAGCTCAAGGTTGCTTTACATTGTACATTACAATACATTTACACACACATTACTATCACATAAGAACACATATAGTCACATAATCCAAAATACATGTTAAATAGATACTGTATGTTATTAGCTGAGTCTTGAATGGAGCCGCAGATGAGATATAACGAAGGAGCATTAACACTGACTAAACTGATCTAATGGACCGGGCAGGGCGGTAAGAGTAAAGTAGATCAGACAGATATGACCATTTAATGCCTTTAATGTTAGATGTAATACTTTAAGTGAATACGTGACGCCACGGCTAGCCAGGGAAAATCATGAAGCAGAGGAGTAATGTGAGCAGACCGCCCATCCAGAAAAAAAGTGAGGAGAGAACTCTTGCTGCTGCTGAGTTTTGAACGTACTTTTGCAATAATTTTTTTGGGCCGACCAAGAAATAGAGCATTGCAATAATCCAGGCGTGATATGATTAATGCATGAATTAAGGATTAACATGCTTAACATGAACTCCATCAATATCAAAGGACAGGTCCATCCTTTTGACTGAGGCAGCAGAGCCAATCTCCAATATTTCAGTTTTTTTATTATTTAATTTGAGAAAATTCAGTGACATCCAATGCTTGATGCCCCTGATACATGCAGTGAGTGAGTGAGTCGGGAAGGAATAGCATATCAGAGCTGGCAGTAAGATAAATTTGAAAGTCCATGCCTGCGTATGATGTCACCAAGTGAATATTAATGATAAACAATAGCGGGCCGAGAACTGAACCTTGAGGAACACCCTGTGTAAGTGAAGCAGTGGCAGATCTATACCCTTGTATGGTGATATAGTACTTTCTGTCGCCGCTGTTGTAAGAAATGAACCAGGAAAGAGCAGAACCACTGTGTCAGGGATGAACGAGACAGATGCAATTGCCAATGCAGTAAGGTGAATCTATTAGACAAATACAAGTGTGAACAGCAGGCAAAGCCAGTTAAACACTGAGAGTTGTGTGTATCCAGGCAACAACCAGAGCTGCAAACAGACAGTCCATAAACACGAGAGATCAGTATTTCATGGCAGACTGTGTCAAATGCAGCACTTAGGCCCTGTTTACACAAACGCAGATATTTCCCTGCGGTTTGGCTTCCCATTTACATGAAATCCCCGTTTTTTATCACAGAAAATGATTATTTCTGAAAATGCTGGTTATATATTGTCGTGTCAACTGGGAGAAACTGGGTTTTAAGTTTTCTCTTGTCGATTCTGAGGATTCTGATTGGCTTGTATGGCTTTATCCTTCTCCCTACACTGCCGCCCATAGGTTTGGCATAGTTATTACGCTCGACGGCGTATTTATGTGGGTGTGCGCACGATGTTTTTATTGAAAACGGAGGGGGAGGGGGGATATTTGTTTCTCTAAATACCCGGCTTTGTGTAACGTGGCAAGATGTTTATTAACCCTGAATCCACAGACAAAATAATGATGTTAACCACTCTACGAAGAGCAGTTTCAGTGCTATGAGATGAGCGAAATTCTGACTGAAAAGGTTCAAAAAGACCATTAACATCTAAATATGATTGCAATTGCGAAGCCACAACCTTTTTAATGATTTTGCTTAAGAATGTTAAATTAGATATTGGCCTGTAATTGTCCATGTTTAGATGGTAAAGTCCTTTAAGAATGGGGGTCACCGCAGTTGGGACAATGGCGGAAGCCAAACTACAGTTTATTGTATGTGTTATGAAGGGTGCAAACTCGAGGACACACATCTTATGCAAAACTATGGTGGCTGGGAGAGCTCAATGTGCTGCAACTGAAGAAAACACATACAAATAGAAAAAAAACACCCGCAAATGAAGAAAACATCTTCATTAGTTTCACAACACACGTGTGCTCCAAATACTCACAACACAACCAAATACAGAAACGTGCTGCAAAAAACAAAGACCACACCTGCAGGGTTTTCATCAAAAGTTTGTGACAATGACTTTGCACCTACTGTGTTTTCACAAGTGTTGGTACAGAATTTAATTTGAGGACAAGCAGAGATAAATCCGAAGTTTCTTTCCACGACCTGGTCGGTGTAAAACTCCAAGTTGTCCACACCATTCACAGGGGTTGGACAATGAAACTGAAACACCTGGTTTTACAACACAATAATTTGTAAGTATGATGAGGGCCTCATTTTGCATCCAAATACAGCACCAATTGACAGATAGAAGTCCTTCACAGTGACCAGAGGGATTATGAGCCGTTCCTCTTCCAGAACAGTGTCCAGGTCACTATATGATGCTGGTGGACTCGCTCCTCCAAAACACCTCAACAATATTCAGATCTGGTGACTGTCAGACCATGGGAGATGTTCAACGTCACTTTCATCTTCATCAAACCCTTCTGTCACAAGTCTTGCTGTGTGTGTTGGTGCATGATCATGCTGATACACGGTTTGAGCATCAGGTGCTCATGATCCTCCAGAAGGGTTTGGTAGTCCTCGGCAGTGTCGTGTCCATCAAATACAATCAGGATTGTCATGATATTGGAGCTCAAACCATCCCTGATCCACCCGTGCTTCACTCTGAAGATTGGCCGCCAGGCATATAGATGTGAAACCTCCAACATTGGCCAGTGTTTCAGTTTCATTGTCCAACTCCTGTATACTGTAAGTGTGCGGAGCCAAACAGAAAGATCATTTTAATATTCTGAGTTGAGCAGCAGAAAATTATAAAGCCATCTCTGGGAAAGTAATATAATTAACATCATCCAAAAACAACACAAAAAGACCAAAAAAAAAACAAAAACCTGCAACATGACCAGTGATGACCAATGTGACCCACACAACACTTTCCACAATCGGATCCTCAATCAACAGAAGGTAAGGCGACCCAACATCCCAAGGACTGACACCACAAAAAGAGAAAGAGAGTGGAGACTCAGAGGGATATAAGGACTCGCAGCAATCTGTGTGACAGGATCACGGAGACTGCTGCGGCTCAGTAATCCAAAACTTTTGAGTGTGTAAAGTAGTCCAGGAAATAATCCATAAAATATTAAACAAATATCTATTCTATCTATAATCTATCTATTTGCTTTATGCAGCTCTTCAGTATTGGGCTCATCCAACTTTTACAATGCATTATTAATGAAAAGTGACAAAGAAATAGCAAGAGGCTTTTGAAGAAGCACTTTTTTTTCAATGTAGGGAATATGGAGTCACAGTGATGCTTTAGAGTGGTTTAGCATGTTCATTGTCCCAGGGTAACTAGTACTGACAGAGGGTCCAAAGGCACAAAACACATAATATTGTAAAGATAGTATAACTTTTTTTTTTTAAAACTGTGCTTCCTCTCATCTCCTCAGACAACTGCATTCATAATTTCATCTCTACTAATTTGACATAATGTGTAATTAAATATTACACAAATGGAAACTTATTTTCAGCACTGAATAGTGCCTGTATGACAAAAATTATGATTCACAAATCACAATTCTTTGCACCAATATCTGTGTATGTTTATGTATATTTGCAACACCAGCGTTGACGGGTGCACATTTATCAACAGGAATTAACAAAACAATATAGTGATAAGAAGTGAGTGTAAAAATAAATAATGTTAAAATGAATTCATAAATATTTGCCCTTCAATTAAGTTGTAATTGTGTTAACATTAATGCCAAGAATGCACGTTGAGTCAATATGTCAAGCATTGAGTGGGATGAGGCTTTGCATAATTGCTAATTAAACCTCTGATGAAAAATTGGCTCGGCTGAAAGGACTGAAAGGAAAAACATCTAACAAAGAATTTACATCTGAAAGATTGCTTTAAAAGCTTCTCGAAACATTTAGGGTTAAAAGAGGAAAGAAAGACAATTTTTCGAGCCTGAGTTTGAAAGATGTATCGATGGTTAAACCAAAAGAGTTTGATCAACCTGTTCACTGATAAATCAAATTGTATCATCAGAGGAATGGATCTAGAGACTCAACCCTAGGATGAACACATGTTCAGAAAATTGTTTTGTTTTGATATGGTTTTATTCATGATCTAAGATCAAGCCATTAGTCAATGTAACCCAATGTCTAGCAAGTCTCATCAAAAGGATTTCTTAATTAACTAAATATTGTTACAGACCATATCCTTATAATTTGCACTGTTCCTGTTAAAATAATCAGTTAATTAGCATAAATCTGCCAGTCCATCAAGTCAAAGTTCATCTTTCTTCACTAACCTCTGGAAAAATTAATAGTTATAGTAATAGTTAAGAACATTATTTGTTCTTCAGACATTCCCTCTTAAAAAACAAGTGTTTGCTGTATGCAATGACCACATTTGGGAAAATGGGTAAAATTCAACAATTTTAACAAAAGAAAACTTGGTAACACTTTATTTTACAGTGTTATTGTTACATATGTTACATGTAGTTACTATAGTAATAACTATAAATTATGCATAATTACATGCAACTAACCCTAAGCCCTAATCCTAAATCTTTAGTAAGTATGTAGTTCATTAATGTTACTACTTAAATGTATAATTACAGTGTAACAACGGCACCTTAAAATAAAGTGTAAACGAAAACTTTAAGAACCAGAATCTAAAAGGATTTAGAAATCTTTAATACTTGAGTTATAGGGCAGGCAGACACACTTTGGAAAAATTAACTTTTTGGCACTCAGGTATGTTCTATGCACTGTTTGATATATTTGTCAGACAAAAAGTATCAGGTTTTGGTTTCCAACCCCCCAAAATTAGTAAAAAATCAATAAATTGCTCATGGAGACTATATTGGACCAGGAATAAACTATACGTTTGAATTCCTTTTGCCCATCCTAAGTTCTTTGCTGAATAAAATAAAATGTTTGCCAACCCATCTCCACCATCTCCAGTGGTTGTGTTTTGTGGTAGTTTAAACAATACCTTGGGGGCGTGTCACAAGACGCATTTAGACACCATATAGTAAAGAACCAGAATTTTATCGTACCGAGTTCAAAGGGAACTCAACAACGCGTCAATGATGTATTGTCTCGTTCCCTATTCTCAGGGAACATAGGTTACAGTCGTAACCTGAGACGATATCTTATCTGCTAAAGTCAGCAATGGATTACTTTCTTTCATGACATTTTAATATTTTGTCTTCCATCATTATTTAAGTTTGTATTCAGAAAAAAAAAATTAATTGGCTGAAAATGCTGGGTTGTTTGAACCCAAATTTGGGTCAAATATGGACAAACCCAAATGTTGGGTTAAAAATGCAATTAAAAATGTTGCGGTTGAAAGTGAAATTTGAAATGACATTTTTAACCCAACGTTTGGGTTTGTCCTTCTTTTACCCAAATTTGGGTTCAAACAACCCAGCATTGTTTAGAGTGTGTGTGAACTGGAGGAAGCCAGAGAGCCACCAACGCCAGACGGAACCAGCGGAGGAAAAAAGACAAGGGAATTGAGCAAAAACAGAGAGTCTAACATGCCAGACGGGACCAGTGGTGCAGGACGGACTTTAGGTGGATGGTATAAGGGCTATTGTTCCATGAAAGGCAAATTGATGAGTTCTTTCTCCAGAACAGACTGATCATTGGGAACTGTACAGACAATACAGAGGGCGATGACAATCGGACCATTCCCTATAGGCTTTGGGCTTTTGCGTCGGCTCAAGTTCCATGGTGGGAATATGCATGGGCTCTGGGTCTCTTTACAATATTTGTTCAAAATGAAATAATACAAGAAAAACGAACAAAAAAAAAAACCTCTAAAATGAAACAGCTAAGCAGAAAACATGTAAAGACTGTGACAAATTGAAATGAAACACAGGACTATTAAAGAAGTAGTTCACTTTAAAAAAAACTTTTGCTGATAATTTACTCACCCCCATGTCATCCAAGATGTCCATGTCTTTCTTTCTTCAGTCGAAAAGAAATGAAGGTTTTTGATGAAGACATTCCAGGATTTTTCTCCATATAATGGACTTCAGTGGAAACCAAACGGTTCAAGGTCCAAAAGACAGTTTCAGTGCAAACTGCAAACTGTTCAAAGGGCTTTAAATCACTAAACATGCCTTAGAAGTGTGAAAATATTCTTGTTGCAAACAAAAAAAATTGCAGCTCCTCTGTAATATATTTTGAAAATCAATCACCAAATATGGAAACTAGAGATTTCACTAATCTTGCAAACCTCAAGATTAGTTTAGGTTTAGTATAAGATAATACTGGTTTAAAAATGTAATGGATTTGGTTCCCACCGGTGGGTCAATGACACTTAAGAGGTCTGTGTGCATACATCATCTTTGGAACAGCAAGCAAAGTGATGAACTTGAATGCGAAAATACGGTAGGCAGAAACATCCTACTCAACACATCTGCTTTCCAGTCACATTTTTTTCTTCTTCATGTAAGCTGTTGATTTAACTCGGGCAAAGATATAGACCCCTTTTGCGCCGACGTCACAGTTACGTCACGACGCTAGCTGGAGGCAAAACAAAGTGAAAACTGGAGGCAGCCAATGCAAACCAGCACAGATTCGGCTACATAATAAGGAGCTTAAATTACTTTTATTATTATTAAATGTCATCTTGTTGTGTTGTTTGGTGCAAGAATCGAAGAAAAATGTTTTTATTTCTAGAAAATATTCACATGATTAAAATCGCACCGTAATGTCACTCTTTATATTGTCGTCGTTTCGCCGCTGGCTCGGCAGAACTGCGGATCGTACACACACAAGTCTTGTACAGGACCATGTAGGCATCTAAAGATTTATATGCCCTCAGTTTCTCTTTACGATCGGTTTCTCTACAAGGTAGGTGTAGAAGTCAGGCCACTCACCCGAGGTAACGTACGTTAATCCTGTCAGATCGTCCATGCATTGAGTGAGTGTGTAGGCGGCTACGGGTCGGCCAATCTGGTTCTGTCCGTTAAAATTAACTTTTGAAAATAACAATCGTGGTACTGGACACTGAGTGACCTTATACATTAAGATAAAATCTGATTTTCTCCAGTCATTGCTAAAGAAACAAGCTAATAAAACTTGCTAACTAGCGTTAGTAAGGCGGCCAGAGGGACCGTTCTGCCTCCACCGAAGCTCCGCCCACATAAAAACGTCAACGTGTTTACCAACTGAAAAGGGGTCTATAGTCTACCAGAAAGGCTTGGGAGATTAAATGATGTAACAAAAGCATATACTTGCAGCCCAGTAAGCAAATATTTATAAAGTTCTTTGGCGTGACCCCGTCCGTAGCATGCAATCTGAGGGTAGCGGATCTGCATTTCCGGCCTGAAGACGAAGGCAGGGGCGCAGACGACCCCCGGGAAGTGAGGGAAGGATGGAGGTAATTGATAGAGTCAGCATTTGTGAACTCAGACATGTGTAAGTACCGATCTTTTATACTGCAAGTAAGTATTAGAACACGATTGGTTAGATGTGAAGGTAATAAGTGACGTAACTATTGAGTCTTCCTGGCAGAACTTAGGCTAAAGCTTTCATTCCATCTGCTTATAGATATCCTGGAAGACTTATTAGACTAATTATCAGAACATGGCATAACCGTTGATGGCTGACTTCAGATTTATCCTCTGAGACAGGCTTGGCATATGGAGCAACAGGCTGAGACTCTTTAATGTCCAATAATTCCACTGTCCCCAGATAGATGGAGCATCTGTTTTTCTCTGGGAACTGTGCAAGGTAGTTGATTTGATGCTGATTTATTAACACACACCTAATTCAACTTAATAGAGGAGATTCATTCACATAAACACATGCAATGGGATAGGGAACGGATAGCCGTGATTAACTTCTAAAACGGTTTGAGGTGTATGTGCAGACATAATTATGTCCCTCAATAGTTTTTATTAATATTTTTTGTTACCGGTATTAAGATTTTATCTTGCATCTTAGATTGTTAATGTTTATTCAGTAATTGCATTAGTGTCACTGTTTTGCCTGAGTTCTAGTTCATTGTTTGTTACCTTAGTTTCTCATTTGTTTTGCACCTGTTCCTTGTTCTGTTGATTGTATTCTCTGTCTTTAAGCCCTTGGTTTTATCAGTTTAGTGTTCGTCTTTGTTAACTGTGTGATAAGCATCTCTGTTCTCTTCAGTGTGTGTATTAAAGTTATTCTTGATAGTTCATTCTGTCAACCTCTCTGTTTTTATTTATTTGCACATAGCACCATGAAAGAAATGTTGGGAGTCTTGTCAGAGCTATAATAATCATCAAAAATAATTATCAACAAATCAATACTTAAAGGGCACCTATTATGCCCCTTTTTACAAGATGTAATATTGGTCTCGGGCGTCCCCAGAATGTATTTGTGAAGTTTCAGCTCAAAATAACCCACAGTTAATTTATTATAACCATTTGAAAATGTCATTTTTGGGGCCTGTTTAAAAATGAGCTGTTTTGGTGTATACCGCCTTAAATGCAAATGAGCTGCATATCCCCGCCCTGCCTTTAGATGAGGGTGTAACTTGATACCTATGGCAGTGGGTAAGCAGACAGGCTGAGAGAGTGAGAGACCCGCTGTTTTGCATGTCATTCAGCCGTAAATGTTTGAATTGGAATATATAAATAGTCTCTGATCAGACCCAGATGACGAAGAAATTCCGGCAGAATAAACACAAATGAGAATGGACCAGTACGTCTCGGTATGGTTATTTGATACATTTATGCACTTATAGAGTTGTAATCGTGTCCCCTTTGCAATTATGGATGTGCAACACACATACACACACAAACACTAACGCTGGTGCAATTTTTTGAAACTACATACACATTCTGTGATAAAGTTTGCTACGTACAAGCGAAATTACAGTTATGCGAGGGAACGGTTGCGTCATGTTTACTTGTCATACAGGTGCTTCTGTGGCAAATGTAAGAAGATGGCTAACTTACAGAACAACAACATATATACAGTTTTTAATACAATACCTTTAAAAATATATATATTTATAAACGTGTGGTTACACACTATACAAACAAGGTATAGACAAACATCCTACGACGACAACAACTTTAGACGCATTTGTTGTTGAATTGGCTGACATCAACTGAAATGACTATTTGCTCAAAAATCATAAAATGCACTTACTGTTACTGGAGGTGTTGTTGGATCGCAAACAGTAGACGACGATCCACAGTAGAGGACCTAACCTTAACCCTAACCCTAACTCTGAAGCAAGACCTGCTTTGAATTGACCCTCGTCCACTAAACAGTCAGTCAGAAAATGATTCGCTCAAACATAAACTTATTTACGAAGGAAAGGCGCCACTTAAACTTCCAAAATACAATACATCCACTGTGGCTCTGATGTCGGAAATAAGTGAAAAATACTATGGAGGATGGTGTACAGATCACAGAGGGCGGGGTCTATGCCACAACCACGCTGTCAATCAAACCCCTTGCTCAATTCTACGTCACAAAGCGCTGAATCTTAGAACAGCTCGTTCTGAGACAGTGCTTATGATTTATTGAGATTGTAAAAAAAAAAAAAAACACTGGGTGGATTTTTAATAATAATCAAAGCATAGTTTAAACAACAGTTCAATTAAATTTATATCATTCAATTCGAGGATTTTGTCTCTACATATACAAAGTTGAGAAAACAATCCAAAGCCATATGGTATATTAGAGGCATAATTGTATATGATTTTTTTAGTCATACTTCAATTTAATAATTATTTAATCAGCATTAGATTTGGAGTGCTCAAAGGGCCCTTTGTGATGTATTACTCATACTCGTCTTGAAAATGTTAGATTTTAGCTTTTAGAAAACCAATGAAAAACTAACCATTTGCTCTCCAAAGTGCACTTAAGCCTTCTCCATACAAAACCTCAGTGACCTTGACTGTAGCAGCTAATCTGATTCATTTAATGGCTATAATTACGCCTGATGAACAGAAGCCAAATGAATGCATATTCTTGAGTGAATCATTAATGCACAACGGTGCCATTAAGCCCAGTATTACGCTTGAAGCAAGACATGTGAATTTACCACAGAGGATATAAACTGCCTTTCCCTGAGTAATTAGATGTTTATCAAAATATTGTTCGATCTGCCATGTACGACGTTAATGCAGCATCTAAGGTCATCATCATTTACATGACAGCATTTAAGCTGCCTATTATAAGTTCTTAAATTCAGTAATTATTGTATTAGACTCCTTGGTAATAATGATACCATGTCTGTTAGGTTGAATGTAATCCATGGGGTTGATTGGTTAAGTTCAAAATGGGCCATTAGGGGACATAGTCGATGGAAAATAACTCAGATGACCAACCGCCTGACCTTTTAAAAAAGTCTTTCATTCTGACTGACTCTGCATGGTTCAGCCAAGGGAGTAATAGATTGGATTGGCAGGTCTTGCTTCTATTTGTCCCTGATGGGTAAATGTTTTAGTCAGCTGTAATGCATGCTGACAGAACTCAGACAGGATTGAGAGAAAGCTGTGACATGATAAATGTCACATTGCCTAAAGAGGAAAGTCTAAGTATTATTATCAAAGACAATGTATAACGTATAAAGAGTTTGATGGTGAAACGTCTGTGGCGAAAAGGTTGTGTCAATTGCATGTAAGGACTGGGATTGGTTAGATGCCCTTTCTGTCCTGTCTTTTCTCTTCTTCCTTGTAATAAACCCATTTTAAAATGGGTTGAACTATTAAATGGTTACTTCCAATTTAGTGTTGATTTCGAATTTAGCACTCTTGGTCAGTTTAAATGAGTTATCCCTGTCTGATTCACTTCCAGTTCCTACTCCTGTTAATTTAACCATGTATAAAATTGGTTTATTTTAACTATTTTGATGGAGTGGGCAATTTCCGACTTAATATATCCCCCTGAGTCTCTTCCCTGTGTCACTCCAGACAGTTTAATGGACGTGATGATGAGTTATCTGTAGCATATGATAACTCCTTTGTTAAAGGGGGATCTCACCATAGTAACCTGCACCATATTGCATTTTGGACAAGACCCTTTTTTAAATAAATATCTTGTCAAAGTATACTTATTTCTTAATTGTAATGTGATTTCGTCCCTGAAATAGGACATTTTCAGTAATCTGAATGGCAATAATGATATAAAACAGAATTGTTTTAAATATGACGTAATATGAATGAAAAGAGGGACAAAAATACTACTTATATATGTGCAAACTTTTGTATATTTGTAATTGGAAGTATTATATATAGTAACACTTTAGTCGGTAACAGGACTGAGGAAAATATCAAAACATGAAATAAATAAACGGTCATAAAATAGGAAATGGCATAGCTTGAGATGGCCCAACACAATTTCTTGTCATGTTAAGATGTCTTCATTCAATAGATATTGAAAAAAATCCGTTTAAAATAATTGTATTTTTCAAAATTTTAAGGTTGAAAAGGCACCGATTTCGTGGAATGACCCGGGCGAAACGGTCCAGATGTACAGGTCCTGTAGTGGGACTGTGGGAGAGCGGGGACAGACGGAGCCGAGCGGTGAATAAGCCAACCCCCCCTTTAAACAAGCAAATTATAACCACTGTATGTGAAGTTTTTAATAATACATTGCATTTTTCCATATAAATAATCAAAAAATGATGATATCATAAACATGTAGGGTATTTTCCCTTTCAGATAGTCATTTTATGGGTCACAGTGATCATAGATTCTCGAATTCACCACCACTGGGCACAAAACAGATGTAGTATTAGACCTGTCTGCAACCGTTATTCTCAATACCATCATTAATTTCCCAGTATGAGTGCAGTGGGAAACAAAAGAGTTCATTTTTAATGACTAATGAAGAAAACTGGCAGCCTCGGAGCTAGAGGCTCTTAATCTACAATCCCAGTTGGCCATGATGGTATATTCTTACATCTTGATGAGAATGATAGAGAAAAATCCCTGTTTTGTCAGTGATGACGGGCTGAGACTAACCATATCTGTGGTACAATTGTGCCTCTGTGGGAGATTATAAGTAGTAATAATTGCACCATAATCTTTCACAGTTTGTGTGCTCCTTTGATTGCACTTCAGATAGTTAGGTACAGCATGCCATGTCTCTCTTAAATGGATCCATCTTTGAAACAATCCAATTTGGTAATTGTGCTGATTGAAATTTTCCTGAGGCTCTTTAGAAGTTCTCACAGGCATGGCAGTGCAAAATGACAACTTCTTTACCTCAACAAATGCAAAACTGGAGAAAGAAAAGGAACATGGTTTTATGAAACTATTTTATCTTCCTCAAAACCATGACCAGTATGTGCCTTTAAAAAAAAAAAAAAAAAAAAGCCAAATTCACTGTAAAAAATTTGGAGTAGGATTTACTTGAAAAAACCTTGCTAAACGATCTCACTCAGAAAATGCTAGTAAATTTACAAAGATGTGCCAAGTAAAAACCAAAACATATTTATCAGTAGCTTTAATTAGAAATCTTTAAGTTAAATTTACTTGGAATGTGGAATTAAGTAAACTTTACAAAAAATAAGTACTTTTAACTCGGCTTGTAAAAGGTTGATTAATACCGATTTCCTTTGCCTTTGTATTACACTTCACTAAAACAATTATCTTGAATTTTATTAGTCATTTATAGTATGTTCTTTACTTAGATCATCTAAGTGATTTATATATACATCATGTCAGACTTTAAGCCTTATGTGAATGCAAACACCTCAATACTTGGTAGACAATACACAATGGTGGTAACATTTGATGGATCGTTTTTGTGTTTGAATGTGTCGTTTTAAGCAAAAAATGTACTCGAAATGTCACAAAATGGCAATTTACTAATACTGAAAACAAAAATCAATGATAAAACAGTGTAAATACAGCTGGAAACCAGTGAAAAATGAACCTCATTAATTATTCAAGGTCCAGTGCATGATGGGAACCCCAGTATCAGAAAAGTTGAGTAATTTTTACTTAATTTTATTGAGTTGATATTACACTTTCATTTATACTCGCTTGAAATAAGTACTGATATGGAATTTACTTAGTTTTTTAAATTCTTGCTGAACTAACTTTTTCAAGTAAATTACATTGGGTTTTTTCACTAGTATTTACTTAACCAAAAAATCATTTTTTACAGTGTTGGTTAATCTAACACAAGCTTAAAGGAATAATTTGCCCAAAAGTGAAAAGTCTGTCAGTGTCATCATTTAAAAGTCAAGTCAGATTGGTTTGTATGGCACTTTTCACAATACATATATCGTTTCAAAACAGCATATGTTGTTTTCAGAAGATTGAGTG
Organism: Pimephales promelas; assembly: GCF_988280905.1. Lineage (NCBI taxonomy): Eukaryota > Metazoa > Chordata > Actinopteri > Cypriniformes > Leuciscidae > Pimephales > Pimephales promelas. The sequence continues at coordinate 34,203,199 of NC_142779.1, forward strand.
ATGATATAGTTTACATTTTGCAATTATACAAGCAATCAAGCCGTTGAGATAAGCTATTTAGTATTTTGCCCTATGCAAGTATACGCCGATAAAATAATTTAGAGCTAAGATGGTGGTTAGTTTTATTGATATTGCTCGACCAAATAATAGATTGAGGAGAACCCACAAATCCCTTTATAGATTAGACAGTCAAGAGATCTTTGTTGTTTTTGTGGAAACACTTTAGTTAGTTAACGAATGCGCATCGTCACGAATGCGCATCACAACAGAGCAAGGCGAGCGTTTGAGCTTATAAAACTTTTTTTTTTTTTAAATGAGCGATGGTTTCGCTTGATAAGACCCTTACTCATCATCTGCAATCTTTTAAAGCCCTTTGAACAGTTTGCAGTTTGTACTGGTTCCCATTGAAGTCCATTATATGGAGAAAAATGCTGGAATGTTTTCATCAAAAACCTTAATTTCTTTTCGACTGAAGAAAGAAAGACATGGACATCTTGGATGACATGGGGGTGAGTAAATTTTCAGCAAAAGTTTTTTTAAAAGTGAACTACTCCTTTAACCTTATTGTAAAGTGTTACCGTTTTTCTATGAAACTCTTAGTCTGTGGAACAAAAGCATTTTTACCTTTTCTTTTCTTTTATTGTGAATAGATAATTGTTTCTGTCTGATCATGAAAACAAATGTGTTATGTGATTCAATGTATCTAATATCTCAAATTGAGTGTTTAAAACAGTCTTTTAGTAAGAAAATTCAGATTTGACTTGTTTACCAGGTAATTTGGGACTTACATTGACTTCTATTCTTGCAGTAAAAGTTACTGAAATACAGGACACACATTTCCTGCTCTAAATGGCTAAATCTAGTCTACAGGAAATTCAATTTTGCGAATATATCATCACAGATTTAGAAAATAATTGTAACACTCAAAACTCCTTTTATACCATTAATCAATTTTTCATAACTATGGCACTTTTCCAGCTGCATCCTCACGATTAGGTGAGACATTTCTGTGGAGTCTCCTTTGTGAAGCTGGAATTGTGTAGGTATGGAAAGTCATTCGGCATGTAAGCAGATTGCCTCTGGACTAAAGGGATTACTCCAGCACCTCAACTCCTCGCAGAGATGCTGGCGGGTGATTTGGCAGAGGGTTGTTTTGTTGGCTCTCTTGGCTTTAAGCATAGCAGAAAGTGACTTGCATTTGCTCAGGCGAAGTTAAGCTAAACGATTTGGAACGGTGATTAGGCACGCTGGCACATCACTGCCACCGCCTTTTCCACTGCTGCATTCGCCCTCAGTTCTTTGTAATGGAAAGTGAACACCTCTCTTAGCATCCCACAGTAAATCACCAGTTACTACATACTCACTGTGACAATGGCTGAAAATGATTTTTGTTCAGAATGGCTAAAATTAAATGTGAAGAATTTCCATATGACTCTAATATAAGTGCGAACACCATGTTTCAACGATATCTCTCCGGTAGTCGAATCTCATTCCATTACGTCTGACCATATTTCCCAGAGGCATTATAAAGTCTAACTGCAGATGCGAGAGGACAGTCGCGATCTGTTCTCCTCTGAATTATGAGTAACGTGATTCATAGCTGGGTAATGGATAACACTGAAGGAAAGGATATTAGACATACTGCGTCCTTGAGTAGCAGAACGAGGGAGGATCAGCTGCAAGCAGCACAATGAATAAAACTCATACTTGACTTGCTTAAAATAAATTATGAATTGCAAACCATCTGATAGTCACGGTGTGTTTCAAAACACCATCATGGAAAACAACCACTAATGTGGGATTCTGCTTTAAAACTGATAACTGATTTCAAAACTGAAACACCGAATTTGACGTGTTTAAAGGAGTAGTTCACTTTAAAAAAAACTTGCTGATAGTTTACTCACCCCCATGTCATCCAAGATATCCATGTCTTTCTTTCTTCAGTCGAAAAGAAATTAAGGTTTTTGATGAAAACATTCCAGGATTTTTCTCCATTTAATGGACTTCAATGGGAACCAAACGGTTTAAGGTCCAAATGACAGATTCAGTGCAAACTGTTCAAAGGGCTTTAAACGATTCCAGACGATGAATGAGGGTCTTATCAAGCGAAACGATCGCTCATTTAAAAAAAAACAATAACAAAGTTTAAATTTTATAAGCTCAAATGGTCGCTTTGCTCTGTTCTGTGACGCGCGTTCGTGACTCTCCTGTTCGAACTTGTTCATCAAAATTAACAAATCTTTTTTCGTGTCATTTGGTTCATTCAACAAACGAAATGAACAAATTGGCTCGGAAAAAAGATTCATTAATTTTGAGAGAGTCACAAACGCACATCACAGAACAGAGCAAGGCGAGCATTAGAGCTTATTAAACTAAGACTTTGTTTATTTATTAAATGAGCGATCGTTTCGCTTGATAAGACCCTTATATATCGTCTGGAATCGTTTAAAGCCCTTTGAACAGTCTGCAATTCGCACTGAAACTGTCTTTTGGACCTTGAAGCATTTGGTTCCCATTGAAGTCCATTATATGGAGAAAAATCCTGGAATGTTTTCATCAAAAACCTTAATTTCTTTTCGACTGAAGAAAGAAAGACATGGACATCTTAAATGACATGGGGGTGAGAAAATTATCAGCAAAAGTTTTTTTTTACTCCTTTAAATAGCTTTGAAATTGATTTGGATAGGGTACACTATCTTTTAAAATAAATATACAGCATTTAGAGCAGTATATGTGCGCCAAACACAATTGGGATTGCACTTGTAAATTGCCTTGACTGCACAGAGACTGCAATTGATTCATGTTTTTTTGGAGCTTAAAGAAATATTAGATGAATACCCAGTGCTTCCCAGTGCAGAGATACATACATTTTAGGCATACATGTTTGATTATTGCCTCGCTTGGCTGGAAAATTAGGAAAACATACTGTACAATGCTATTCATTAGAAATAGTAGCAGGTGAGATGCTTAAGAAGACCGTAGTTCAATTAGTTAACACTACACAAGAGTATAGAATAAGGCAGAAAAAGAAACCAGTGGCCTAGAAAAACAAACTGTTTCGATTTTAGTAGATGGAGTAGGGCACCACAACAGCGGCTTAATTAGCAATGAAAGCCATTCTCTTTGAACGTCAGCATCTGCCGGGGCAGGGAACGTTCCATCAAAGGTTTATGTAGAGATCTAATGCACGCTCAGAGGATAGTTTGGGTTTCTTTATGCTGCATTGCAATGGATGCCTGTCACTGCACTGGGTCATCTCTCCCCTCACCTGGGATCTGGTAGCGTGAGTTTGCTTAATGCCTGGCAACCCAAATAACAGACATATAGACTTTCTCACTGATGGTTTTACTAACTCATTTCTAAAGACATAAAACAGTAAAGAAATTGCATAAGCGTTTTAATTTTCTATACTGGTAAACTTTCTAATTCCTCACGGAATACTATAGTGGGGCTAGAAATATTGAAATGACAAAATATCAAAACAAACTTTTATTTTTATCTTATTATGATGGGATTTAGATGTAGATAAATATGAATGATGATAATAATAAAGCAGTGGTTCTCAACTCTGTTCCTGGAGCCTCCAACTGGCCAAAATCGCCCCCAATACCATTTTGTAGTTGTCTCTGAAACCATAGTGGGCATTCAATCTCACAATGCACTGCAATAGGGAGTGTACAACTGAAACCGATGTATGCTCAATGGCTAGAGAACACCCATAATGCACTGTGAGAATTGCACACCAAATGAGTTCCCGGGTCTGACAAGATTGTACCATCCATCGATTTTCCAAACCGCAGGTCCAATGTGGCTACAGCGTAATATCAAACTGTCTAACATCCTTTTAATTGATTTGAGGTTTATACATAGTTTTCATGACAAGAATTCAAGATAAAGTTACTTCTGGAGCTGCCAGTTTGCTAAGTGTCAAATAATTATTAAACAGCAAGCACAAACTATGTAAAACCAGCGGCACTTCCAGCGCTCGTCATCAGAATTTACTCAAGTGGACTATGATAAATCTCATCCCAAGACGTCATATAACTGACGTTTTGGGACGTCTTTTGACCATATGTCAACATCCGCCTTTTTAGGGTACCCTTAAACGTTGGTTAGATGACGTTATCGGATCACATAACCGACGTTAAAGGTAAAGCTTCAGTTGTATGACGGCCCGGGATCGTCAACTAACCGACGTTTAAGGGGGCCCTAAAAAGGCGGATGTTGACATATGGTCAAAAGACGTCCCAAGACGTCAGTTATATGACGACTTGGGATGAGACTGTGTTAAATGCTTTGCTTGATGTTGCTGCCTCGGATTCTACTAGGTAGGCCTAACTGAACTAAATTATAAATGTTTGCTATTATTTTTATTACCTGCCTAGCGATGTATGTTTATGCTGAAATATAATTAAACAATGGTTTGTATTGGGTTGATAAACATCTATTGCAGGGTTTCTCAAATCTGCATCTGGAGTTCAGTTCCACCCTAATCAAACACACTTGAGGAAGCTAATCATGGTCTTCGGAGTTACTTGAAGATTACAGGCAGGTGTGTTTGTTTAGGGTTTGAGGACAGTGGCCAGCCAGGGTCGTATTTGAGGAACCCTGATCAGTCAATATCATGGGCTCACGTAATTTATCTTCTGTGCTTCAGGAAATCTGTTAAGGGAACATATTGCATTGATGTTCCCTGGTTTTCACGATGCATTGAGGGACTTTTTAGGGTGCAAACGTTTCAGTGCACTGGTGGGATTTTGCAATTGAGACAGCCCTTAAAATGGCCGACTCCCTGACTCCCAAGGTGGGTTCCATTCGACATGGGTCCCTACACAAGTGTTCACTGCTCCCTACTCCCTCAACACGGTATATCAGTTGAAGTGGACTTCACTGACTTCCTGTGAAGTGATATATCAATGTTCCCTTATTCCCTATGCTGTTTGCAGTGCCCTTCGAACTGAACATGTTCATTCCCTTCGAATTGGAATCTCACTTAAGATGGCAAAATACCCTGTGAAGTCCACTTCGCCGTCCACTTACGGTAAAA